>NC_136424.1:251330052-251930052 GCF_052625555.1 Lactuca saligna
CAAAGTATGAACCCTAGGTAAACATTGTGTGCATGCTAGGAGCATGGGACAAGTGTAATAATTCAAGTAAGAAGTTGAGTACCCGAAACGACAAATAATGAGTAATCGATATGGTGATAAATAAAAGGTGTTTTATTTATGCTCAAAGGGTTGAGGCCATATGGGATTAGTATTATTCTTGTGTTTCACTTTGCATGTTTTGACTTCCAGAATAATTGAGTTTATTAAGAATAATCGAATTATTCAAACAGTCCACAGTCGTTCATATGTTGGAAGTAGATATGAATGAAGACTATCGTGAATTGGTGTGTGGATTGACTAAAAGAGTATTAGACATAAGCAAATGTTTGCTGCAACGTTCATGAGTGCTTATGAATATGAATTTGAGCATTGGATCAAACCCACGCTCACTTGGATCACTCCATGAATTGTATCACGAGTGATTGGTGAGACGATAACATCTTATATTCTTGAAACCGAGATGTGTGAGTTGTATCTTGCTAATCAGTTGGACATTGATAATATGTAAACGCACTAGTAACTTGGTGTTATAAAACATATTGTTGTGTGTGATTCGGTGAGTGAGTGCAAGCAGACATTGTATCAAAGTTTATCCGTTCCTTTTATCCAAAGTAGGATAAAAGCGATATCTTTGGGCCCCTTGATGGTTTAGTGATGACAAACGTAAATGCTCGGCCGGGCTAGGGCTAATTTGATTTGTTCAATTAGTCAGTTGTCATAAATCGGAAATCGAGATATAGTACAAAGAGAATGATTAGAAATCATATCTCGAACGATATCTAGAATGGAGGAATATATGATCCCTTATCTAAGGACACACGTATCTGATAGGATCAGAGTTGACAGCGGCTTTGGAAAGCTACGATTGTAGATCAGGATCTGAAGTCATACGCATAATAGTTATTAGACTTATCCAAGTGGGAGACTGTTGGATTAGTGTCTAAGTCCATAACTATTTTGGTATGTACTTGACCCGATGGTGCATGGTCCTTTTGGGTTGCCTTCACCAAAGCAACTTGATAGGATGAATTATGGAGAGAAAGGACTAAATATGATTTATTAATATATTATGGGAATAATATATTAAAGGAGAAATCATATTGTTTAATTAATATTAGTCAATAATTAATTGGTAATTAGTTTTGTAACTAAAATAGATTAATTAAACTTAAGGGACTGGAATTGTAATTATAAGATAATTGCAATTTGGGCCATGGATTGCCTTGTATCAAGGGTTGGACGAATTCTATGGGGAAGCCCATAAGGAAATCGTCCAAGGGCTTGATTAAAAGGAGTCTATGGGTTGCTTAGGGCTTAAGCATCCAAATTAGGGTTTCCTTGTTAGATAACCCTAATAGCCCAACTATATAAAGACCCCTTAAGGCTCAAAAACGTGGCTAAGCTTCTTGTTAGGGTTTCTACACGTTTTTGGTAGCCTCCAACCTCTCTCCTCTTCATCCTCTTGCTCTTGGTGTTTGTAAGCGACTTGAGGAGTGACACTTGTGACTCTAAGCATTCCAAAGTCAATTCAAGGAGGAATTAGGATTGTTATTGCTACATAACAATCAAGGTAATATCTTAAACCTAATTATATTTTAATATCGATTTTCATATGCTAGAATTAGGGTTTATAGTCTTGGATTCAAAGCATGTACAATAGAGAAACCTAGATCCAAGCTTTAGGGTTTGTATGAGCACATAGGATGTCTTATGACCAAAACCCATCATGATTGTCTCTGTAATATTCATCTAGGGTTGCTACTACCTGTGTTATGTTTATGTGTTTGTATGTTATGATGCTATGTGATAGTAGGGGAGATAGTCCCCAGGTTACCGGTCGATAGGGCCGAAGGGGCAGCCATCCGCAGCCATGCTAGATAAACTATGTGGTATATGTGTTATGTGGTAGTAGTAGGGGGTGAAATAGTCCCCGATACCTGGTCGAGAGGACCGAAGGGGGGGGGGGCCAGCACCTAGATATGCTAGGCAGTATCCGGTTGAGAGGAACGAAGGGGAGACCAGTACCCAGATATGCTAGGCAGTATCCGGTCGAGAGGACCGAAGGGGTAGGTCGGGCACCCAGATATGCCTGAAAATTTATGTATGCTATGTGATTGTATGGTTTGTGGTACAATGGGGGAACTCACTAAGCTTTGTGCTTACAGTTTACAGTTTTGGTTTCAGGTACCTCTTCGTCGAAGGGGAAGGAGCCGGCTCGATAGCAGCACATCATGCACACACACGGGTTTCCGCATTTATTAGATTTATCTGGGATTTATACTTTGATGTTTTGATTGGTTGTATGACTTGACTATTGAACATGGTTATTGTTGTGATGTAGTTTGATCAAACAATGTTTTTATTTATTAACATTTTCTAAAGTAATGTTTTAAAAACGAAATTTTTGGTCGTAAAAATTGGGTCGTTACAAGTTGGTATCAGAGCCCTGGTTTGAGGGATTTGGACACACCTTCGGGGTTGTTTGAACTCAAATCAAGGGATTAAAAGATTTTGGAAAGAGAAAATGTTTTCTAAAAGGGTTAAGTAAGGGGTTTTAAGAAAGTACAATGTGTGTGATATGCGCAACCGGCCAAGCTCAAGTAAGTATTCCCCAATGTATCCATACAAGTTTATTTATGTTTATCAATTTCTGTAGAAAAGCATGCTAGAATAGGACTAAGGATCTAGGAGTGATGCCTTAAGTGCCTGCTTTATGTGCTTCAGTATATGAAAGAGTTGCATGCTAGAGCTGAGTAGACAGCAGTAGGGTAGCTTGTTTAGGTTATTCCTGATAGTACGAGTTTAGCATTGTATGCTAGTTCAGTTCTCTCTCCGAGGATAGAGTTGCTGGAGATTGTTTTTCTTACGTCCACATGCTGTTTGCTTTGTGCTATGTGGGCCTTGAAGTGATGGGATTTAACTGTTAGGTGAATAGGTTTATGTCACATGTGATCAGGGTTGAATAATCTCAGAGTGTTGGATTTGACTCTATTGCGTAGCTCTTGTTTGATTCTTAACCATTGTAGAGATGAGTCCCTTAATCGAAGGATTATCCGAGCCTCAGCACATGTGATTGTATTCAGGTAATAGTTAATTGGCATCAGCAAGAGGCCTTCAGCAGCTGAGGACTGGGTTGGGTGGAGTTAGAGGTTTCCTAGGGTAAGCCTAGGATAATGAGTAGCAGTGATCAGCAGTAGGGGAAGGGACCTGGTCGAGTCGAGGCGGTCCTTGGGGAAGGTACGGATAGATGTGGAAGGTAGTATGGGCCCGTACTACTGAAAGCAGAGGATCCGTACCCGAACCGAGGAAGGCTAAGATAAGACTATGGAACTAGTAGTGGGTGGGATCCCTCCAGGGGTATCAGTGTCGCTAACAGTTGTTATTTCTTTGTATTTCAGAATGGTGGTACTACGCCCGAGACCAGCAGTTGGTAGTGTGGGAGAGGGATCGGGTTCGGGATCAGGTTTTGAGCCAGTAGATGAGAGGCTACGCGAGTTCATCGCGTCAGAGATCACTAGAGGTATCCTTGAGTCGACCCCCATCATCTTCGGGTCGATCAAGGAAGGGATCATCGAGTTGATGGAGGATCGCCTCAGGGAGTTTAGGAGCGACATGGCATCTGGCCAGTCGGGATCTTGCACGCTGTCCTTTAAGGAATTCAGGGGTAGCAGTGCGCCGGATTTCCACGGGGTGAAGGACCCCATTGTTGCCAGGTGATGGATTGTAGACATCGAGTCTGCACAGTTGACTAGCTTCTATCCCGAGGGGTCGAAGGTGAGGTATGCAGCAGGGTGTTTACGAGACCGAGCTCGAGATTGGTAGGAGTCAGTGGGTGACTCTTTGGGAGCCTCAGCTATCGAGGCTATGACCTGGTCGGACTTTGTGGCCAGGTTCAGGGCAGAGTTTGCGCCAGCTGTCGAGCTTTAGCAGTTGGCCAGGTAGTTTTTGGATATGAGGCAGACGACTGAGACTGTGGCGGAAATCACTGCCAAGTTCTGGGAGAGGGCTTTGTTGGTGCCCCAGTATGCAGGTGACGAGTATATGAGGAGGACCCGTTATCATGATATGCTTCGGGCTGACATTCGAGAGCATGTTAGTTTTTCAGCCTGCCCTACCTTGGACTCCATTATTGCCAGGGCAAGGGAGAGAGAGATAGATTTGGAGCACATCCGGAAACGGAAAGCGGAGGAGGGGCAGCTTGGAGGGGCTTCGGGGAAGAAGCCCAAGGGATGTGGGGCCGAAAGGCCAACAGGGACAGGCCGCTGCAGGAAATGCGGCAAGACGCACGAGGGGGCATGCAGGTTGGGATCATCAGGCTGCTACAAGTGCGGCAAGTTTGGGCACTTTAGCAGGGATTGCACTGCTCCAGCAGTAGTTATTCCGACATCTGAGTTGCTGTGTTTCCACTGCAACCAGAGGGGCCACAAGAAGGCCAATTGCCCCCAGTTGACAGGTTCATCGTCGGTAAAGGCGCCAGCTCCAGCGACCCTGCGGATCACAGATGGCCGACAGGGCATGGCAGAGGCTCCAGTGGTGAGGAGCTGAGCATTCCAGCTGACCACCGAGGAGGCCCGCGTAGCACCCGATGTGGTGACGGGTATGATTCTTTTCCCTCTCGTTTATTTATATGATGTTATGATATTGATATGTGCCCGATATATGTATATGTGTTTGGATCGTTCCATGTGAACAGTATCCCAGTTCAGGTGTTGTTCGACTCGGGTGCATCCTAATCGTTTGTGTCCCTTGCGCTTAGCAAGAAGTTTCTTGAGTCTTCGGGCATGCTGGATTGCCCTTTGGAAGTAGAGATTGCTGATGATCGATTGGTGCGAGCATCGATGGTATTTCGGGACTGCGTATTGCGTTTGTTCGGGGAGCGCTACTTGGTGGATTTGGTTCCCATTCCATTGCGTGGGAACAAGGTGATCATAGGCATGGACTGGTTGAGCCCTAATGGGGCAGTGATAGATTGCGAGCAACAGCTAGTGCGAGTCAGAACCCCAGGTGGGGGAGAGTTAGTGATTCATGGAGAGAGGCCACAACGCGGACCCGCTGTATGTTCAGCAGCGAGGGCTAGACGTTACCTTCAGCAGGGATGCGCAGGATATGTTGCGTACGTGATGGATACACGGGAGGCGGGTAATGGGACCGTGAGCGAGGTTTCGGTGGTGCGAGATTTCGTAGATGTTTTCCTAGAGGAGCTTCCTGGGATACCTCCGGAGCGACAGGTGGAGTTCAGGATTGACCTCGTTCTTGGTGCGGCTCCGATAGCCAAGGCACC
The DNA here is from genome assembly GCF_052625555.1 of Lactuca saligna. NCBI lineage: Eukaryota > Viridiplantae > Streptophyta > Magnoliopsida > Asterales > Asteraceae > Lactuca > Lactuca saligna. Next base: position 251,335,355 of record NC_136424.1, read on the forward strand.
ATATCAGCTGGCTCCTCCCGAGATGCAGGAGTTGTCTACGCAGCTGCAGGAGCTGCTAGACAAGGGATTCATTAGACCGAGCAGTTCACCCTGGGGAGCCCCGATTCTGTTTGTGAAGAAGAAGGACGGGTCGCACAGATGTGTATAGATTATCGGGAGTTGAATAAGGTAACGGTGAAGAACCGTTACCCACTCCCGAGGATTGATGATCTCTTTGATCAGCTTCAGGGAGTATCTTGGTTCTCCAAGATTGATTTGCTTTCGGGTTATCATCAGATGAGGGTCAGAGAGGAGGATACGCAGAAGACCGCATTTCGGATGCGCTATGGCCACTATGAATTCGTGGTGATGCCGTTTGGCCTCACCAATGCTCCTGCCGCATTCATGGACCTCATGAACCGCGTATGCAGACCCATATTGGATCGGTCTGTGATAGTCTTTATCGATGACATCTTGGTTTATTCCAAGATGCAGGAGGAGCATGAGGAGCATCTGAGAGAGGTTTTGGAGACCCTGAGGAGGGAGAGCTTGTATGCTAAGTTCTCCAAGTGTGAGTTTTGGTTGCGCGAGGTGCAATTTCTCGGAAACCTTGTCAACCAGAACGGGATTCTGGTCGATCCGGCCAAGGTCGAGGTCGTGATGAGATGGGAGGTTCTGAAGTCTCCATTTGAGATTCAGAGTTTCCTAGGATTGGCAGGCTATTATCGGAGGTTCATTCAGGATTTCTCTAAGATAGCTGTACCCCTGACACGGTTGACGAAGAAAGTCGTGGTCTTTCGGTGGGGACCCAAGCAGCAGGCAGCATTTGAGACACTGAGACAGAGATTGTGCGAGGCGTGCGGTCTTAGCCCTGCCAGAGGGCGTAGAGGATTTTGTGGTTTATTATGACGCGTCTATTTTAGGGTTGGGCATGGTATTGATGCAGAGGGTCCATGCCATTGCCTACGCTTCGAGGCAGCTCAAGCCTCATGAGGCGAACTACCCGACACATGATTTGGAGTTGGGGGTGGTGGTTTTCGCCCTCAAGATTTTGCGGCATTACCTCTATGGGGTTCGGTGTACCATTTACACGGACCACAAGAGTTTGAGGTACCTCATGGATCAGCCAAATCTGAACATGAGGCAGCATCGGTGGTTGGACGTGGTGAAGGATTATGATTGTGAGATCCTTTACCACCCGGGAAAGGCCAACGTGGTGGCCGATGCGCTTAGCCGCAAGGCGGTGCCGATCAGGGATATTTGCATGAGGATGATTGTCGTGACTCCCCTGTTGGAGTAGATTCGGGAGGCTCAGCAAGAGGCTATCTGTAACAGCCCGGAATTTCAGGTATTTCTTTAAATTATTTTTGGGGCACATTTAAGAGGGGACTCGGCGAGTTGGTGCATGACTCGCCGAGTAGGGCCATGGTCTTGGTCGCAGTCGCAGATACGCGACTGGACTCGACGAGTCCAAATAGGGACTCGGCGAGTCGACGCTGATTCAGCTGAACCCTAGCCGTTTCAATTCTGAATCGTATATAACGATCTTATGGCCGTCATGTCGCGTCTTTTGGCCGATTGAATATACCTTGGGAGTGTGTGAGCATCTGGAGCAAGAGTGAGGACTTGAGGAAGCTTGAAGAGATTGTTAGACAAGGAGGAGCAAGGTGGTGATCAAAGGAATCGAGTACTGGAGGTTTGGGGACACAGGGAACACGTTTCCAGGTTATCTTCGGATCAAAATCTGTAGCTTTTACGTTGTATGCGAATTTAGGGTTTAGGAAACCCATTTAGGGAATTGTTAGATTATAGTGTTGTTATAAGTGTTTAAAAACCCCTGTAATAGTATATGTGAAAGTCCAGGAAGCCCCATATCTATATACTTCGAAATCATGCGAAATACAGGAGGCAGCGGATTGACTGCATGGCGAGGACTCGCCGAGTCCAATGATCAGACTCGGCGAGTAGCTTGAAGATTCACTAGAACTCGCCGAGTTGTTCTTCAGACTCGGCGAGTAGCTTGAAGGTTCACTAGGACTCGCCGAGTTGTTCTTCAGACTCGGCGAGTAGCTTGAAGATCTACTGGAACTCGTCGAGTCGTTCTTCAGACTCGGCGAGTGGAGTCAGGGTGTCTATACTCGCCGAGTTGCCCTTTGCACTCGACGAGTCCGGTCAAGATCGACCGTTGACCTGTATATAACTTAGTAGGGTCAGTTGTCTTGTTTGTTAAGATCATTAACAAAGGTATGTGGTATTATAGGGAACCTGCGGATTAGCGGATCGAGTGCGAGTAGCTCGAAGGGTTTATAGCTTGCATACTACGAGGTGAGTCTTCTCACTATACTTCACCCGGAAGGGTTTGACTGTGAGACCGGAAGGTCGTATGTGTTATATTCATGCTATGTCTAGAGAGGTAGATGCTTTATATGTGATGTATGCTTATACGGGCCGGAAGGCGAGACTTTATGTGATAGAAAGGACGGTATGATGTATGACTTATGTGTTATGTGTATTATGTTACATGTGTTATGTTTTATACTATTATGGGCCGGAAGGCAAAATACTATGGGCCGGAAGGCAATTTAATACGGGCCGGAAGGCGATATGTTATGGGCCGGAAGGCGATTATGTTACGGGCCGGAAGGCAATGTTATGTGGACCGAAAGGTCCGGGCCGGAAGGCGTATGTGGGTAAGTCGTATACTGGGGAACTCACTAAGCATTTATGCTTACTAGTTGTGTTTATGTTTTTCAGGTACTAGTGATGACCGTGGAAAGGCGCCGGCGTGACACGTACACACTGCCACTGTTGAAGATCCTGGAGATTTATTATTTATATTTTTGAAATAAACTTGGAATAAACCCTTTTGTCGAATAATGATGTTTTGTTTTAAATGAAAATTTTATTTGAAAACTTGAGCTGTTACACTATCAAGGAGGAACATCAGAAGAGCGAGCGTGTGGTGGGTCAGGTTTCCTCCTTCGATTATGATAGTTGAGGACTATTGACACTACATCGTAGGGTGTGGGTGCCGTATCATGGAGGCGTGCACCAGATCTTAATGGAGGAGGCGCACAAGTCCCGATTCTCTATTCATCCCGGGGCGACGAAGATGTATATGGATCTTCGTCTAGATTATTGGTGGCCCTGCATGAAGCGGGATGTGGCATGGTACGTTGAGCGGTGCTTGACATGCAGGAAGGTCAAGGCCGAACATCAGAGACCGCATGGGAAGATGTAGCCGTTGGACATCCCATTGTGGAAATGGGAAGACATCATGATGGATTTTATCACAAAGCTTCCCAGGACTGCACGCGGAGTAGATTCGATTTGGGTCATCGTGGATCGATTGAACAAGAGCGCCCTTTTTATTCCGATCCCGGAGAGCATCTCGGCTGAAAAGTTGGCCGATATCTACATCAGGGAGATAGTAGCGCGGCACGGGGTGATATCAGACCGAGATGTGCGATTCACTTCCAGATTTTGGAAGAAAATTCATGACGAGTTGGGCACTCGTTTGCATTTTAGCACCGCCTTTCACCCGCAGACGGATGGTCAGAGCGAGCGGACCATCCAGACTTTGGAGGATATGTTGCAGGCATGCGTGTTAGATTTCGGTGGTAGCTGGGATACCTATCTTCCCTTGGCTGAGTTCTCATACAACAACAGCTACCATGCGAGTATTGACTGTCCCCCATTCGAGATGTTGTACGGACGGAGGTGCAGGACCCCGATATGCTGGGGTGAAGTTGGCCAGAGGGTCATGGGGAGCACCGAGGTGGTGCTTGAGATGACCGAGAGGATCCAGCAGGTTCGGAGCAGGCTTCAAACTGCTCAGAGTCGACAGAAAAGTTACGCCGATAAGCATCGATCCGACTTGGAGTTCCAGGTAGGGGATATGGTTCTCCTGAAGGTGTCACCCTGGAAAGGCGTCATTCGATTCAGGAAGCGGGGCAAATTGGGCCCGGGATTTATCGGACCGTTCAGGGTTGTAGCCCGGGTGGGCAAGGTGGCGTATAGATTGGATCTGCCGGTCAAGCTCAGCCAGATCCACATCACTTTCCATGTCTCTAAGCTGTGGAAGTGCTTAGTGGATGATTCAACAGTAGTGCCGTTGGAGGATATTCAGGTTGACGACAGCCTGAATTACATTGAGCGCCCAGTTGCAATCCTCGACTGGAAGTCGAAGGATCTGAGCAACAGAAGGGTGGAGTTAGTGAAGGTGCAATGGCAGCACCGCAAGGGTTCGGAGTAGACTTGGGAGCCGGTGGATGAAATGATGGAGCATTACCCCGAGCTGTTCCAGGATCGAACAGTAGACTTCGAGGACAAAGTCTAAAATATGTGGGGGGAGATTTGTAGCACCTGGTTCCTGGTATGTAAATTGTAACAGCCCGGATCCCCAGGTATCTTTACTTCCATATTTTTGGTATTCTGTGAGGGGACTCAGCGAGTTGGAGGTCGAACTCGCCGAGTCGGGTCGCGGTTTTGGACGAAGGTTCGCGTCCGAACTCGGCGAGTCCAAGGGATGGACTTGGCGAGTCCGCGCTGTTTAATGAAACCCTAATTTCCCGGTCCTAAGCCCTATTTAAAGGACCTTATGGCCTTCATTTGCGGCCACCTTGAGCCCTGAGCGCACCCAAACGGCTGAGAGACCTTGTGAGTGAGATAGAGGCCATTTGTTCATCATTTTGTGTGATTTATTGCAAGAAGGAAGGAGAAGATCAAGCTTGAAGAGTTAGGGAGCTTGGATCTGCTTCTATTTCATCAAGGGAACCTTCTTGAGGTAACTTTCAGAGCTAAACTTCGTATTTTGGTTGATGTGTCAAATCTAGGGTTTCTTCTTGCCTTATTTGGTTTGATTTGGAAGTATGAAAGGTCCCATGGAGGTATGGAACCTAGATCTGGACCTTAGCAGGTCCAGAAGGCCCCAAATGACAAGCTTTATGTCCATTATTTTGAGTTGGAAATAGGGTTGCCATATTAGAGGTTATTTCTCCAAAATGAGCCTTGTATGCGTTGCATGGCGACCAAGACTGAGACTTTACGTGACAAATGAGCTTGGGAAGGCCAGATCTATGTGTGTATGGAACGGATCTGACCGCAAAAGCCAGTTTTAGCCGATGCATGGCATGGACTCGCCGAGTCTGAAGAACAGACTCGACGAGTCGCTTGAAGATTGTCCTTGTGACCATCCAGTGTGTAGTCCTGCCGAGTTATGGGTGACTCAGTGAGTCACGAAGAGTTAGAAAGGTTTTGATAGGTGGACCGAGTCGAGTTGGAACTCGCCGAGTTGTGCTTGCGACTCGGCGAGTTGAGTCGCGGTGGCCCCGTGATTCATGCCCAGGTGGAACTCGTCGACTCAGGGAAGTACTCGACGAGTCAAAGGGAAAATCCTTGCGAGTTGGAGAAAACGCTTAGACTTGCCGAGTCTCTATAGTGCACTCGCCGAGTCCGGTCAATTTGACCAAAGTCTGTTGACCAAGTCGACCAGTGTTGACTTGATAAGAATGGTCAACCCTAGTGGTACAAGTAATAATTATAGATTCATGATGTCATAGGAGGATTACAGCTCGGGGGTTCGAGCACGAGTGATTTCCAGGGTTCACGAATTAGCGAGACATACGAGGTCTTCTCACTATACTGTACCCAGAAGGGTTTGACTGTGTGACTGGAAGGTCGAATATGATATGAGATATATACCTTATGTGTAATAAGTTATTCGTTATATGTGCCATGTATGATATGCTTGATTTGGGCCGGAAGGCAACATGTTATGGGCCGGAAGGCATGGTCATATGGACCGTAAGGTTGATGTGGGTAGGACCGGAAGGTTTACCCAGTCGGGACGGAAGTCCCTTGAGACACATGGAATGGAAGGTCAGGGCCTGGAAAGGCGTATGTGCGTAGGTTGTATTTTGGGGAACTCACTAAGCATTTATGCTTACAGTTGTTGTGTTATGTGTTTCAGGTACTAGCGAGGACCGTGGGAAGGCACCGGCGTGATCGTACACACACTTGGGGAAACCATTTTTGTGATCTTTGTTATGTAATTGGTCGTTACTAAATTGTTACAGTGGAACCTAAATTTTACTACTCGATGTTTTAATGATTGTAAAAATTAAAAAAAATTGGTTTTGAAATTTATGACGTTACAAGTTGGTATCAGAGCCTAGGTTTGAGGGATTCGGGTAACACCTTCGGGCGTAACTGAACTCAAACTGGGGATTTGAGAAAATTTAATTAATAAATCAATAAAATTTGATAAGTGATTTCGAGACAACCTCAACCAAAGAAAAAGGAGTGTGTACGGTCAGCCAACGCCCGAATGGTAAAATCCCCAAAATACTCTTACAATATGTGTTATGAGATATGATATAATATGATACGCATGCTAGTAGACTAGGTATGCATATTAGGACTAGAGTGGCCTGATTTTGTGATGCCTTAGTCTAGGGAAACCTACTTCCATGAGGTGCTTGAGAGCGAGTGGGTAACTAGTGTATGACAAAAATAGAGTACTCAGGATTCGGGGTTTAGGGAGGAGGACTTGGGGTGAAAACTGACGCGGTGTAATTGGTAGTATTGGGCCCGTACTACTAAGGACACCGAGTCAGTGGGCAGCCAAAGTAAGAATCCCTGGGTATCGGAGACTGAGTAGGACTGCGTTATCGAGTGCGATTATGCCCGATAGAGTCTCTGATATTTTTATGTTATATCTCAGAGACATCATGGTTGGACCACGACACAGACCTGGTACGAGTAGTGTGACTGACGAGGAGCTTCGTCAGATGATTCCTGAGGAGGTAGCTGCAGCGATCCGGGCCGAGATTCCGGAGATGTTTGGGTCTATTAAGACCACGCTGATGGAGACATTTGATGATCGGTACGCCGCATTGACTGAGGCCGCCGCCGCTGCAGCTACCGCAGCTGTGGCCGCTGCCAGAGCACAAGGAAGTGACTCGTTGCTGTTCTGGGAGTTCAGCAACACGAAGCCACCGGAGTTTGATGGGACGTAGGATCCGATCGCTGCGATGAGATGGATTGCTGATATCGAGGGATGCTTCTACACTTGTTCATGTCCGGAGCATCTGAGGGTACGGTTCGCCTTGAACCAGCTCCGCCTGGGAGCAAAGGATTGGTGGAAGTTCGTGACGGCGAACTACACTCTGGCAGAGGTCTCAGCTGTGACTTGGGAGAGGTTTACTGCTATGTTCAGAGACGAGTATGTTCCCCTGGTTGAGAGGGAACGGTTGGTTCAGGAGTTCTTGACCCTGAAGCAGGGTAATGATTCTGTTACGGTGATCACGCGGAAGTTTCATGAGAGGGCGATGTTCTGCCCTGAGCAGGTGTCCACGGAACAGGCTCGGATGAGTCGGTATTTGGGAGTGCTGAGGAGGGATATCCGGGAGTTCGTATCGAACTCGTCATATCAGAATTTTGCTGAGCTTCAGGCGAATGTCAGGAAGCGTGAGATCGAGTTGGAGACCCAGGCCAGGGAGGAGGCCGAGTCTCAACGGGTGGATCGGCGGCCGGCTCAGTCTCAGCCGGCAGCCAAGCGGACCAAGTCCGCCGATTCGAGATCCGGAGGTCAGAAGGTCCGCACTTGCGGAAAGTGCGGCAAGGGTCACGAGGGGGCATGTCGATCGGGTGCTTGCTACAAGTGTGGTAAGGAGGGGCACATTGCTAGGGATTGCCCTCAGGGATTCATGGTTTGCTTTCATTGCAACCAGAACGGCCATCGGAAGGCCGAGTGCCCCCAGCTTCACCAGGGATCTACGCCTGTTGCCAGGGTTCCTGAGATTCGGCCAGTAAAGGCCGAGGCTCCGAAGGCTCGCGGGAGAGCTTTCCAGTTGACTGCGGAGGAGGTCCGCGCGGCGCCTGATGTCGTAGCCGGTATGTATTCTTTCATGTATTTACCTTTATGCTGAGATATTGTGCTTATGTTATGATATGCGTAGGTACTTTTCTCGTGAATTATGTGCCTGCTTTGGTATTATTTGACTCGGGTGCGAGTCGGTCTTTTGTTTCGTTGGCTTTTAGCCAGCACATCGGTATTGATCGGGAGGTGATGAGTCGACCCCTACGAGTTGCTATAGAAAATGAGAAGGCGGTATACGCCACTGAGGTGATTCGAGGATGTGTGCTCAAGATTTTTGGGGTCGGGTTCCCTATAGACTTGGTTCCTATAGCTATGGGAGATGTCTGCGTTATCATGGTCATGGACTGGTTGAGTAAGTTTGGAGCAGTCATTGACTGCGAGAGACAGCTAGTGATGATTCGTGACCCTAGTGGGGGAGTACTCACGGTTTATGGCGAGGGGACCCGGTGTGGGTCGGCATTTTGTTCGGCTGCCAGGGCAAGGCAGAGTTTGCAGCAGGGCTGTAATGGATTCATAGCCTATGTGATGGATACTCGAGTGGCCGCGGGGAGGCCCAATTCTATTGATGGCGTTCCGGTTTTATGCGAGTTTTCGGATGTGTTCCCCGAAGAGTTACCGGGTGTGCCTCCGGAGAGGCAAGTGGAGTTTCGTATCGATTTGGTTCCGGGAGCGGCGCCCATCGCCAAGGCGCCTTATCGTCTCGCTCCACCGGAAATGCAGGAGTTATCCTCGCAGCTTCAGGAGCTGTTGGGGAAGGGATTCATTCGACCGAGTAGCTCACCTTGGGGAGCATCGATTTTGTTCGTCAAGAAAAAGGATGGTTCACACCGGATGTGTATCGATTACCGGGAGTTGAACAAGTTGACGGTTAAGAACCGGTATCCGTTACCTAGGATCGACGATCTGTTCGATCAGTTGCAGGGGGCATCTTGGTTTTCCAAGATTGACTTGAGGTCGGAGTATCATCAGATGAGGGTTCGAGAGGAAGACATCCAGAAGACTGCTTTCAGGACTCATTATGGACATTATGAGTTTGTGGTGATGCCTTTTGGGCTCACCAATGCCCCGACCGCGTTCATGGATCTTATGAATCGGGTGTTCCGGCCGATGTTGGATCGGTCGGTGATCGTATTCACCGATGATATTTTGGTGTATTCGAGGACTAGGGATCAGCATGAAGAACATTTGAGGGAGATTCTTGGGGTTTTGAGATCGGAGAGACTGTATTCCAAGTTCTCCAAGTGTGATTTCTAGTTACGAGAGGTCCAGTTCCTCGGGCATCTTGTTAACCAGAAAGGGATATTGGTCGACCCGGCCAAGATTGAGGCGGTGTTGAGGTGGGAGGTGCCGAGATCGCCCACCGAGATTAGGAGTTTTCTTGGTTTGGCTAGATATTATCGCAGGTTTATCAAGGATTTCTCCAAGATTGCTGTGCCACTTACTAGGATGACCCGGAAGGGTGTTACGTTTTCATGGGGACCGGAGCAGTAGTCCTCATTCGAGACGCTTCGCCAGAAATTGTGCGAGGCTCCGGTGCTTGCACTCCCGGAAGGGATGGAGGATTTTGTGGTGTACTGTGATGCCTCTATATCGGGTTTGGGGGCGGTGCTTATGCAGAGGGGTCATGTGATAGCGTACGCTTCTAGGCAGTTGAAGCCTCACGAGTCGAGATATCCCACCCACGACCTGGAATTGGGGGCGGTGGTGTTTGCCCTCAAGATCTAGCGACACTATCTGTATGGGGTTCGGTGTACGATATACATGGACCATAAGAGCTTGAAGTACTTGATGGATCAGCCAAATCTGAATATGCGACAGAGGAGGTGGTTGGATGTGGTGAAGGATTATGATTGTGTGATCCTGTACCACCCGGGCAAGGCTAATGTGGTAGCCGACGCGTTGAGCTGTAGGGCGGATAGCACCCCGATCCGAGATATTTGCATGAGATTGACGGTATTGACCCCGATTTTGGATATTATTCGAGGAGCTCAGGTAGAGGCTGCGAAGCCAGAACATCAGAAGAAGGAGCGGGTTGTAGGTTAGGTATCAGGATTCGTCACGGATGGTCGAGGGCTTATGACTTTTCAGGGTCGGATTTGGGTACCGTTTGTGGGTGGTGCGTGTACTATTTTGATGGAGGAAGCACATCGATCAAAATTCTCGATTCATCCCGATGCTACGAAAATGTATTTGGATCTCAGGAAGGAGTACTGGTGGCCCTGTATGAAAAGGGATGTCGCTTGGTTTGTCGAGAGGTGCTTGACTTGTCGGCAGGTCAAGGCCGAGCACCAGCGACCGCACGGTAAGCTGCAACCACTAGAGATTCTCGAGTGGAAGTGGGAACAAATCACTATGGATTTCATCACCAAGTTACCGCGGACTGCGAGGATAGTCGATGCGATTTGGGTGATCGTGGATAGGCTGACGAAGAGCGCTCATTTTCTAGCCATCAGCGAGAGCTCTTTTGCGGAGAAGTTGGCCGAGTTATATGTGAGGGAGGTAGTATCACGGCATGGAGTGCCGATCTCGATTATTTCGGACCGTGACGTGCGTTTCACTTCCATGTTCTGGAAGATGTTTCATGAGGAGTTGGGTACTGGGTTACATTTCAGTATTGCATATCATCCCCTGACAGACGGTCAGAGTGAGTGGACGATTCAGACGCTCGAGGACATGCTTTGGGCATGTGTGTTGGATTTCGGAGGAAGCTAGGACACCTATCTACCTTTAGCAGAGTTCTCGTATAACAACAGCCATCATTCGAGCATTGGTATGCCACCCTTTGAGCTGTTGTATGGGTGGAGGTGTCGCACCCCCATCTGTTGGGGTGAGGTAGGACAGCAGGTTATGGGTAGCACGGAGATCGTACTTCAGACGACCGAGCAAATTCAGCTGGTCAGGCAGAGGTTGTTGACCGCTCAGAGCTGACAGAAGAGTTATGCAGACAGACGCCGGTCCGAGCTCGAGTTTCAAGTTGGTGATCTTGTACTCCTGAAGGTCTCTCCTTGGAAAGGAGTGATTCGATTCAGGAAGAGGGGCAAGTTGGGGCCCCGATATATTGGTCTTTTCCTTGTGATCGTGAGGGTGGGCCGGGTAGCCTACCGTTTAGACTTGCCAGCAGAGTTGGGGCAGATCCACGACACTTTCCATGTGTCGCAGTTGAGAAAGTGTATAGCCGACGAATCGACGGTGGTTCCATTAGGGGATATTCATGTGGATGCAAGCCTGAATTATGCGGAGAGACCAGTAGCCATCAGAGATCGGAAGATCAAGGTTTTGAGGAACAAGGAGGTACCCCTAGTATTGGTTCAGTGGCAGCATCGGAAGGGATCAGAGATGACCTGGGAGCCGGAACGTGAGATGCGTGAGCAGCATCCGTAGCTATTTTCCTAGCGGGACTTCGAGGGCAAAGTCTTGCTCTAGTGGGGGAGAATTGTAACAGCCCAGATCCCCAGGTATCTTTACTTCCATATTTTTGGTATTCTGTGAGGGGACTCGGCGAGTTGGAGGTCGAACTCGCTGAGTCGTGTCGCGGTTTTGGACGAAGGTTCGCGTCCGGACTCGGCGAGTCCAAGGGATGGACTCGGCGAGTCCGCGCTGTTTAATGAAACCCTAATTTCCCGGTCCTAAGCCCTATTTAAAGGACCTTATGGCCTTCATTTGCGGCCACCTTGAGCCCTGAGCGCACCCAAACGGCTGAGAGACCTTGTGAGTGAGATAAAGGCCATTTGTTCATCATTTTGTGTGATTTCTTGCAAGAAGGAAGGAGAAGATCAAGCTTGAAGAGTTGGGGAGCTTGGATCTGCTTCTATTTCATCAAGGGAACCTTCTTGAGGTAACTTTCAGAGCTAAACTTCGTATTTTGGTTGATGTGTCAAATCTAGGGTTTCTTCTTGCCTTATTTGGCTTGATTTGGAAGTATGAAAGGTCCCATGGAGGTATGGAACCTAGATCTGGACCTTAGCAGGTCCAGAAGGCCCCAAATGACAAGCTTTATGTCCATTCTTTTGAGTTGGAAACTAGGGTTGTCATATTAGAGGTTATTTCTCTAAAATGAGCCTTGTATGCGTTGCATGGCGACCAAGACTGAGACTTTACGTGACAAATGAGCTTGGGAAGGCCAGATCTATGTGTGTATGGAACGGATCTGACCGCAAAAGCCAGTTTTAGCTGATGCATGGCATGGACTCGCCGAGTCTGAAGAACAGACTCGACGAGTCGCTTGAAGATTGTCCTTGTGACCATCCAGTGTGTAGTCCTGCCGAGTTATGGGTGACTCAGTGAGTCACGAAGAGTTAGAAAGGTTTTGATAGGTGGACCGAGTCGAGTTGGGACTCGCCGAGTTGTCCCTGCGACTCGGCGAGTTGAGTCGCGGTGGCCCCGTGATTCATGCCCAGGTGGAACTCGTCGAGTCAGGGAAGTACTCACCGAGTCAAAGGGAAAATCCTTGCGAGTTGGAGAAAACGCGTAGACTCGCCGAGTCTCTATAGTGCACTCGCCGAGTCTGGTTAATTTGACCAAAGTCTGTTGACCAAGTCGACCAGTGTTGACTTGATAAGAATGGTCAACCCTAGTGGTACAAGTAATAATTATAGATTCATGATGTCATAGGAGGATTACAGCTCGGGGGTTCGAGCACGAGTGATTTCCAGGGTTCACAAATTAGCGAGACATACGAGGTGAGTCTTCTCACTATACTGTACCCGGAAGGGTTTAACTGTGTGAACGGAAGGTCGAATATGATATGAGATATATACCTTATGTGTAATAGGTTATTCGTTATATGTGCCATGTATGATATGCTTGATTTGGGCCGGAAGGCAACATGTTATGTGCCGGAAGGCATGGTCATATGGACCGTAAGGTTGACGTGGTTAGGACCAGAAGGTTTACCCAGTCGGGACGGAAGTCCCCTGAGACACATGGACCGGAAGGTCAGGGCCTGGAAAGGTGTATGTGCGTAGTTTGTATTTTGGGGAACTCACTAAGCATTTATGCTTACAATTGTTGTGTTATGTGTTTCAGGTACTAGCGAGGACCGTGGGAAGGCGCCGGCGTGATCGTACACACACTCGGGGAAACCGTTTTTGTGATCTTTGTTATGTAATTGGTCGTGACTAAATTGTTACATTGGAACCTAAATTTTACTACTCGATGTTTTAATGATTGTAAAAATTTAAAAAAATTGGTTTTGAAATTTATGACGTTACATAAATCTTAATTGAGTATTTTCCTTTCTAAGCCTTGGACTCGGCGAGTCATAGGTCCGACTCGCTGAGTAGGGACGGGAACTGGGACACGTTTAAGTTGGCGACTCAGCGAGTCCATATCCTGGGCTCGGCGAGTCACCGCTATTGGATGAAACCCTAAGTTTCAGGGGTTTGCACCCTATTTAATCCCCCTTTCCGCCCCCAAGCCAGCCCCCATTCACCCTAAGAGCCATATACCTTGTTCTAAGCCTTGTTTTGTGGATTTGAAGCAATTTGGTGTGTCCTCTTGAAGATTGGAGTGAGTAGGGAAGGAGATCAAGAAGAAGAAGAGGAGGTCAAGCACTTGTGAGCAATTTCAGAGTGATATCCAAGGTATGGCTCGTTTTCCCTCTTGTCTCCATGCTTATAGCCCCATTAAAGTCCTTCGTGACTCATTTCAAAGCTTGTATGTGAATCATATTTCGAAATGAGTTGATTGGCCTCTAGATCTAAGCATGGTTGAGCTCTAGGAGCTCAGATCTACTACCTTTATGAACCTATATTGCATATAAATCTTAGATCATCTCTTTTGGTGCATTTTGAACCCTAAAAACCCCATAGATGGATATTTACACGTAAAGTTGGAAACTTTATGTGTTATTCATGCTCTAGGAGCCCATATCTACGAATGGCATGGACTGGATTCGAGCAAAATCGCATTTGTGGCTCTTGCATGGAGCGGACTCGGCGAGTCGCTCATCTGACTCGGCGAGTCTAGTCGCGAGTCTCCGAGTCTGTCCCCTTTTAGCTTTGTCGAGTTGTGTGGTGAGTCCAGGATGGACTCGGTGAGTTGGAAGCCAAAAGTCACCCATAGTGGAACTCGGCGAGTCGATGCCCAGACTCGGCGAGTTCAAGGCAATCTCCTTAGATCAAGATCAGACTCGGCGAGTTGTTCATACAACTCGGCGAGTTGTTCATACAACTCGGCGAGTCACAGTATAACTTGTTCATCGGATGAAGATGAACTCGGCGAGTTGTTCATACAACTCGGCGAGTAGGATGAAGGACTTGAACATCAGTTTGGAAGGAGAACTCATCGAGTCGACGCCTAACTCGATGAGTAGAAACAGAATTCAGGACAGTCGTTGGGTCAGGGACTTGGCGAGTTGGCGGTGCAACTCGGCGAGTCGGGTCAACTGGAAGTTGACTCTGACTTTGACTTAGGGCATGATCAGGGGTAAAATGGTCATTTTACCCAAAGAGCGGTTAGCAGTTTTTGACTAAGTGTTTGGTGGGAATTACATCCGGAGGATTTACGGAGCAGCAGCGGCAGCAGTCAGACTATTCCCACACAGATCAGCAGCTACGAGGTGAGTTACCTTCCAATAGCGGTGGGTCTAAGGCCACAATACCGGCCCACCAGTAGGAGATGTATGATTAGGTGATTGTCTCTATGATATTCATCTAGGGTTGCTACTACTTGTGTTATGTTTATGTGTTTGTATGTTATGATACTATGTGATAGTAGGGGAGATAGTCCCCAGGTTACCGGTCGATAAGGCCGAAGGGGCAGTCATGCCCGGCCATGCTAGATAGACTATGTGGTATATGTGTTATGTGGTAGTAGCAGGGGGTGAAATAGTTCCCGGTACCCAGTCGAGAGGACCGAAGGGGGGGGGGGGCAGCACCCAGATATGCTAGGCAATATCCGGTCGAGAGGACCGAAGGGGAGACCAGCACCCAGATATGCTAGGTAGTATCCGGTCGAGAGGACCGAAGGGGTAGGTCGGGCACCCAGATATGCCTGACAATTTATGTATGCTATGTGATTGTATGGTTTGTGGTACAATGGGGGAACTCACTAAGCTTTGTGCTTACAGTTTACAGTTTTGGTTTTAGGTACCTCTTCATCGAAGGGGAAGGAGCTAGCTCGGTAGCGGCACATGATGCACACACACGGGTTTCCGCATTTATTAGATTTCTCTGGGATTTATACTCTAATGTTTCGATTGGTTGTATGACTTGACTATTGAACATGGTTATTGTTGTGATATAGTTTGTTCAAACAATGTTTTTATTTATTAACATTTTCTAAAGTAATGTTTTAAAAACAAAATTTTTGGTCGTAAAAATTGGGTCGTTACAGCTTCATTGAAAATTCTTGTATCATGTGCAGTCCCCTCCCAACCGGCCCAAAGAAATGTAAAGCACATGTTAAAATCACAAACAACCATTATATTTTGTGTTGCATATCCCTTTTGATGAATGTACTTCATTTCATCTTTTTGTGGAACCGATGCCGTAACGTGTGTCCGATCTATAGCAGCAATGCAATCCTTCAAATTCAAAAATATATCATAAATAAATTATTTGTTAAAGTTTGACTACCAATAATATAAACATTGGATAATACCTTGAACATTGGATAATATTGATACTTATTTAATATATATTCGGGAACATCATCATTATAGTTTGCATCTGGCTTGATGATGTTGGCACTCAGTTTTAGCACGCCTTCCAAAACTGTATGGAAATGCCTATTAATCGTTTCCCCCGAATGATTAAAAAATTCTTACACAAATCTATTGCTACACCCATGAGCCAAAGTCATCAAGAATATTCCTACAAACTCCTCAATAGATACATTTTGTGTTTGTTGTAGCCCGTAATTTGTAGCAAGATCTATGCATAACTGTCTAAAAACAAGTACGTTGAGTCTAAACATCTCATAATAACGTCTAGGATGGCCATTTAGTACTTCAATAATAAACATGTGCCCTGTGTGGTCTAAAGTGTGACACGGCGTACGTAAGTTACGAGTGAGTATTATCCCTTTCAAAGTTAATCCACATAACATTTCAAATTCTCTATGCTCTTCCACCCAACATTCTTCATTATCATTGGATGAATTAGAATCATCACTATCTATCCTACATAATACAAATAAAAAGATGTCAACCATTAACACATAATATAAAATGTCGATTACATAATGACAAAAAATAACACATAATATAAAATATCAAATACATAATGTCAAAGAACAACACATAATGTCAAAACATAAAACATAATGTCAAAGCATAACACATATTGTCAAAGGATAAAACATAAATGTCAAAGTATAACACATTTTGCTAAATCATTATTTCATATGTAACTTAAGAAACTCCATCTTGGCTTCGTTGGTCGTTGGAAACATAAAAGCTTCATGATTTTGCTTTTTGGTGAAGACAAGCAATGCTTGTGAAAATTTATTGGATCCTTAACGAAAATCGGGAAACTTGATGACAATGGCCATGCAATCTGCTATTATTGGGGAAGGATTATTTTGTGGATAAGTTTGTGTGCTTTTTGATGATATGACATCCAATAAAGCATCAACTTTTTCTTCATAAATTGAACTTTTACTCTTGGTTGGACGGTTGTTGGAAACAGACTTAGACCTCTTCCTTTTACTTGAACTACTTTCATGGAGACTAGTAAAAAGAGGCTCATCATCATCTAAATTGATTTCATCACTATCTCCTTCGCCCTCCATATTTTCTTCTTTTGGATTGCTATTGTTTTGAAATTGTAATGGAGTCATAATCTGATCTCCAGTGGCAACAGAATCCCGAAACAAAGTAGCATATTTCTCATCAAATATGCTCAAATTTGTGTTCCTAAATTTGGCATAATCTTTGTTCTCCTGCAAGACAAAAGATATTGTAAATCAAATATGTTCAATCTATATGCAATCATAACTTAAAATAATTACAAAGAATAATAATCATACCTTTATTTTATCCTCCCACCACTCAGGCGACGTATCTACTAAACTTCTCGTCCCATCGAGTCCGGTTTCAAGCCTCATTAAGCGGTTATAAAGCTTCCATTCTTTTTTCATGTTGTCCTATTTGTTTGTTTGTTGTTTTTTTCAAGTATGTAACATGTTTTCTCATTAATGCCTTTTTGTATATTTTCCTACCCAACTTTATCAATGGAGGTAGCGGGTTTATGGCCTTTTTTTGTTCAATCAAGCACAAATCAACAAACACCATGAAGCTACGATTATCCTACCCAATTTTTGGTTTTTTCATTTTTAAAGATGTTTCACAATCAACAATTGTAGTGTTAATGTTTTCATCCATTATCTGTGAATTACATATAGTATCAACATTTAAACAACAAACCAATTTCATTAACCTTCCTAAATGATTTCATTAATTTATCAAAATTCCAATCAAAACAGAAAAAATAGAATATCATAGAATATCAATTTCGGAAATAGGTTACTTGTTAACACAAATATCATCCCTGAACAAAAATTTTCATCAGCTTCATATTTGATCAACCAATTTCATCAATTTCACTAATTATTAATCCATATTTCATCAAGTTCACTAGTTATTAATCAATATTTCATCAATTTCACAAAGGTATGTTAATCACATAATATCACAGAAAATCAATTTCAGAATTGTGAGGAACAAAAAGCTTCATAATCAATTTTAGATGCGAGAGAGAAGAACAGTTCTAGGAAAATCGAAAAACTAAATTTCTTTCCTATTGAAAATCGGAAATCGACAGAAAGATATTGTAAATCGGAGTTTAATCGGAAGTCGACAGAAAATTGGAGGAAATCGACTGGAAAAGTACCTGATCGGAGATGGAGAAAGAAGATGTTGGTGTTGCAGGTCGCCGGTTTGGAAGTCGTCGGTGTTGCAGGAACGATCAAACGAGTGAGAGAGAAGAAAATGGGTGAGCGGTGAGAACGAGAGAGTATGAGGGAATCTGTGAATTTGGGGTAGAGGGGGTATAAAAGTAATTTAATGTTTTTAACTGTTGAAAAGTTGGAAATGTCAGAATTACGTGACTTTTTAATAAGACTCCATTTACTCAATTGGAAAAGTCATTTACAAAAGTCCTTTTCATTTTACCAAACATCTTTTTGACTTTTTTCTAAAATATAAAAGTCAAAAGTCATTTTAAAAGCTAAGACAAACACCTTCTTATTATGTCCATTATAATATACAAATATATGCAATGTTCTATTTTTTTTTGTTCCAACAGGTTTCTTCATGTTTCTTTCATTAAATGGTACTTAAGCTCTTCCAAATAGTACTTGATTTGGTCGTCATGGTTCTTACCTAGCAGCCTCGAGACGTCACATGTTTGCTTGGTGTAGTCTTTATTTGTCGAATTGCCTTTTTGAGATAGGCAATCTCTTTTGTGAATTGTTTGTCAAGTTTCTCCTACTCATGAACTTGATTTTTCTCAAATTTGAAGACTGACGGCATAAATTTTGTAAAGCATCACCTAGGTTCGAAATAGTAATAAACTATGTTTTGGATGCTTTAACATCTTGGACTATTGATAAGTCCAGTAGAAGATCCGCTCGTTGTGCAGAATAAAATTATTTAGTTAACCTTTAGTATTCATGTGTTATTGATAATATTTATGTCTTTTATATTAACTAAAAGATAATTATTATTACATTTAGATATTTAGTTAATATAACATTATAATTAATTTGAACAATAAATAATATAACACTTATTAAAATGGAGTCATTTAATGATATGCATGTATATGAAATTAGTTATATTTCTCATCTATTTTAATTAGCTAATGTTATGATTTATTAACTTTTAAAACATTGACGACAAATACTTTAATCAAAATGATTATTTAAGTTATCAATCGTTGTTTGTGATGTAAGAATTTAATTTATAATTTTATGTTATTTTAACTATTATTATTATTAAAAATTAATCTAAAAACAACTAAACTGGATTTCATTTATTATAAAAAATAATTTTTGGAGATGTTTTAGTTAATTTTACTTTTAGATTATGTTCTTGTACGTTTACTGTATTTAATATTTTCTTTTAACTTTTGTAAAAAATATACAATGAGTTTTTTTTTTAACTTTATTTGATATATTACTTTATGTTAAAATATTAAAAAAATATATATTTAAAATGGTTATGTTATTGACATTAACTTTGTCATAATATATTGAAAAATATTATTCATCGACATCAAACCACCTTCTTCATTAATAAAATTAAATATAATTATTTGTTTAATATTATTTTTAACAATTGTTATGTTTGATTAATTTAAAAGTTTACTTATGCGATTATTTTCTAATTTCAGTAATGATGTTCATTTAAAATATAATTTATTTGTTGTTAAAGTTATGTAATTTATAAATTGATGTTATTCTAATTTAAAATTATTGTTCTTTAGTTTTAAACAACTTATTATTATTAATAAGTTAAAGAAGACTTTTAGGAAATACTTAATATTACTATTAAAATGTGAAACATACACTAAATAATAAACTAATAAAATAAACAATTTGCATTTCAAATGAGATTTGCATGGATAATATGACGTATCCATGATTTTTATAGTTTGATTTTATTATATATAATTATGGTTCGTTAATTTTAAAACCACTTGCTATTATTAATAAATGAAAGAAATTTTTTAAAAGACACATATTATTATAATCAAAATGTTAAACATATACTAAAATATAAAGTGATATGATAGACAATTTACATTTTAAAGAGAGTTACAGGGATACTATGGATAATATTGCATATCAATGATTTTTTAATTAATTATTACTTTGAAGCAACACAAACATACAAACATATATACAATATTTAGTTAAATATTATCTATATCACTTTCCATAACAGATGATCGATAACATGAATCTAATCAAATTTACATTAAAGTTTCAACAATAACATATAATGTTGTATTAAAAGAATACTTAAACCAATAAAAATATAAAAAAATAATTAGTAGATAA
Source organism: Lactuca saligna (assembly GCF_052625555.1). Lineage (NCBI taxonomy): Eukaryota > Viridiplantae > Streptophyta > Magnoliopsida > Asterales > Asteraceae > Lactuca > Lactuca saligna. Next base: position 251,355,222 of record NC_136424.1, read on the forward strand.
CACACTTACAAATTAAAAACTTTAACATAATAACATGACTCGAAAAAAGGTATAAAACTCTCAAACTAACACAAAAACTTTAATCTTTTACATTAAAGCTTCAACAATAACATACAATGATTGTATTAAAAGAATACTTAAACCAATAAAAAAAAGAATTAGTATATAGGAAACTTACAAATTTAAAACTTTAACATAATAACATGGCTCGAAAAAAAGGTATAAAACCCTCAAACCAACACAAAACCTTTAAACTTGTTTTCTTTGTGAATTTTGTATGTGATTTGTATTTATGTGTCTACTAAAAGAGAATGGTTTTTTTATAGTAGACTATCCATTAATTGCTTATTAAACATATTATATAAGTTATAAAACCTTTCACGATGTGTGATTAATTACTTTGAAGGTGGAAATGTGTGGGGGTTTCAAATGCATAAGGTACTTGGAAATTTGTGTGGGGGTTTCAAATGCATGAGGTGATAGGAAAAATGCCTCATTTATAAGTATAGTATGATGAGGTCCATTGTTTCCTCCAATTACTTGACTTTGTTTATTGTTTATGCTTTGATGAATGTTTTTTGGATGCATAAGATGATTTGGTTGGTTGGTTTTCTTTTGACGTAGAGTAATACGAAGGTGTTAGTCGTGGCTTGGTTTCGATTTCATCAACATGTGTTGTTGTGGATCTACGGATGCGGACACGACGATTGGATAATACTTCCCTAATAAATTATCCTTAGTAGAGAACTAAGTTCTATTGATCGTGTGTTCTGCATAGTCTTTTTTATGTCTTTTTTGATGGGTTTCGAACCTCTTTAGATCAAACAAATGGAAGCATAAATGATAAACAGTTTCGATCTAAGCTTGAAATCTATATGATTTAAACTCACTAATCTGTGTAACTTAGTAGAACTCTTAAGTAAAAGATACATTTTATTTCTTAGTTGGCTTCTACTTTTGTCGAGCTAATGGAAGGAACTAAAGAACCCAAAAGATAGTTCATCTTCTGCGATCACACCCTAGATACAAACAAGAAGTAGATCCAAGTAATCCTTGAACTTCAGGAACAAAACATAATCGAAGTCTTGATTATTTTCTTTCACCATGTCGTGAGGATTAGATGGTCATAACGTGAGAATGACGATTCAGGATTCTTAGGGTTTTTGAGGATTCCGAACTTGGAGCCCCCTATTTATAGGGATGTGATTTGAAACCCTAGAGATAAATACTAAAAATAATAGTAATTATCTAAGTTATTCAAATCATTCTAGAATATTCCATATTCTATTTATTTACTATTGATTAATTAAACTATTCGTTAATTAACAAAACAACCCCCAAATAAATATATTTTTAGATCTGCTTCATTTTTGTTCCTGCGTGTAACCCAAAATAACAATGTTATTTATAGTAATATTATCATGCTTTGTTATGACTATGGAAACTAATCTCCATTAGCTCCCACTTGCACTTAGACATTAACAATTGACCGATCTAATACTTACTATAAACAACAATGAGTGTAGTCCAATGCAACTACCGTACTTATAACAACTTTTCTATAAACAACCCTAAGACTAATAAGTTCAACATCCTTTGATCTTTATGATATATTATTATGAACTAGAGACATTGATCAATGGTCGATCTCATGGTTCAAGATTATGTTTACCGATACTGACCTGTGGTGACCTTTCAGACTAACTCTTGAATCTATTTAACTTAGTCTCAGCTTGGCGAAGCATTTGTTGTCAACACCAAATCAACGAGGGGCCTATAGATATCTACTTCTCCATGTAGGACCTGGTTTCTGGTACGTATTTAATTGAAGTATTTTTGTATTCTACTCTAGGAATCGGCGAATTGGAGGCCCAACTCGTCAAGTAGACTCGACATTATGTGGGGTATGAACTCACCTGCAGTGAGTGGAGAGGATGGAAGTGTCGGGTAGGTTGCTAGGTGTCAAGTGAGGACTTGAACACACCCACGGATCCTATGTAACATGTAGTGATACATAATGGTATCTAATTAGTTATTTAATCACTAATTAAGTAAGTAAAGACACTTTAATGCATGAAAACACTTTGTTTCAAGTGCGAGGAGTGTTAGGGGTTTCATCTAAGGAGAGTATGGCCTCACTTTGGAGTTTACTCTTCAAATGGTAGCCCTTAGGGGTGTTTACGGTTTTTGAACCATTTCCCCCATGATTTTACGGCTGTAAACTCATGGGATTGGTGTGTTTGTGTGCTTCAAGGTCTTATGCTCCACAAAGAAGGGTCCTAGGGTTGAATCAAAGGCTTAGGAAGTGGTTAGGGCTCGGATTGGCACACTTTTTGGAGTTTACGGTCCTTGGACCATGTTTGGGAGTTTACTACCGTAAACCCATGAGTTTACGACCGTAAACTCATGGTTACTCCCTTCATTTCGTGTTTTGTGGTTCTTAGATCATTCATGAAAGTTCCTAGTTCATTAGCCAAGCATTGGAAGGAGTTTGGGGCATCAAAACCCCTTTTTGGGGTGTTTACGGTTTTGGGAGGTTCCCAAACCGTAACCCATGTTCTTGGGGTTTTTTGGTGATTTATCTTATGGATTTCAAGCACACTAAGCAAATAACTATTTAGGAAGAGTATACTTACTTAAAGGAAGCTTGCAAGAGTGTTTTAGGACCCAAAAACACTAGTGTGTTCTTGGTGTTTTGAAGGTGCTTGAAGATCTAAGTAAAAATAAAAAATCCATGGATGAATGATGTATAAACACTAGATTTAGTGTTGTATGGACGAATTTAGGGAAGAAAACTTACATTTTTGGTGGATTTGGAAGAAATGTGTGATGATAGTTGAGAGAAAAACTAGTTGTCTTGAGGTTGGAAGTGTGAAAAAGGTTTAGAAATGGTCAAGACTCACCTTTATAGGTGGGAGTTCACGACCTTAGTGAGTTTACGGATGTAAACTCCATGTTTACGGCCATAAACTCCATCTCATGGAGTTTAAGGCATTACTTTGGTGTTGGGGCTTTAGTGGTTGCTTTCTAACACTTGTTCCTTAAGTGTACTGGTATCGGAATACTCCAACATGCCTTAAATTGAGATAAATGGTAACATAAATGAATTTGAATTTCAATGAAGTGTTAGACTGTAGAAATTATGCATACGAAAAATTCGGGTTGTCACATCATCCTCCTGTTATAGGGAATTTCATCCCGAAATTAGAGTTTAGGATAAAAATCATGGATTAGGAAAGAGATGTGGATACCTCTATTTCATCTGGTCTTCGCACTCCTAAGTGAATTCAGGTCCCTGCTTGGCATTCCAGGGAACCTTCACTATAGGGATGCGACTTTGTTTCGTTCGTTTGACTTCCCAATCCAAGATTTTGACAGGTTCTTCCACGAAGTTGAGGTTCTCGCTGATTTCAATCTCGTCGAGGGGAATCACAAGTGTCTCATCAGACAACCATTTCTTTAGGTTCGATACTGGGAAAATAGGGTGGATGTTGCTGAGCTCTCGATGTAATAGGAGTTTGTATGCTATGGGACCGATTCTAGCAAGGATCTCGAATGGTCCGATGTACCTTGGGTTTAGCTTTCCACGCTTTCCAAAGCATATCATGCCTTTCCATGGTGAGACCTTCAGAAGGACGCGGTCACCAACCTGGAACTCCAAGGGTTTTCGTCTCTTATCAGTGTAGCTCTTTTTCCTGTCTCATGAAACTTTCAGTTGTTCCCAGATTTGTACAATGTTCTCCATTGTCTCTCAAATGATTTCAGGACCAGTGAGAGTACTGTCGGGGATTTGACCCCTACCTAGCTGCGTGTCGCCCATCTTAGCCCAACACAGAGGGGATCAGCACTTGCGGCCATAGAGGGCTTCAAACGGCGCGGCCTTGATGCCGGTATGGTAACTGTTGTTGTAAGAAAATTCAACCAAAGGAAGATGAGTGTCCCATGACACGCCAAAGTCAATGACGCACACTCTCTACATTTCTTCCAAGGTCTGAATTGTTCTCTCACTCTATCCATCAGTTTGCGGATGATAAGCCTGTTGGATTAATGTCTAAGTCCATAACTATAACTGGTAAGACTTGACCCGAGCCGACATGGTCCATTTGGGTTGCATGGCATCATGCACTTGGATAGACTATAATGAGAGAAATAAGACACTTATGGTTATTAATATATTATAAGTTCTAGTATATTAATAATAAGAATAATAAGATTATTTAATTAGTATTGATCAAGAATTAATCTAGGATTAATTAAGTGATCAAAAGAAGACTAATTAAATATATGGATTGATTGTGCAAATCATCCATACTTATATAGTGGGCTAATGCTCCATGGATTATCTAGTTGGGCCAAAACCCATATGATGCTCCATGGATGCTCCATGGTGTATTTGAACCCATGGATCCAAGGATATGGAAAGTCATGAGAATTAGGGTTTACCCTAATTGTATAACTATATAAGCATCTTATTCTTGATCAAAATCGGCCACTAGAGAGAGAAGAAAAGGGCTAGCCGATTTTCATGAAGTGTAGAATTCTCTCAAGTTATTCCAAGTGTATTTGGTGTTGTGTGAACCATTTGAGGTGTCACACTTGGGGCACTAGGCACACAAGCTTCATGAAGACATTCTACATCAAAGAGGTATGTATTCTATCTTGTTATACCGATAGTTTTGTATGCTAGATTAGGATAAAAGCTTGGATGTTCATATTTGCATGTATATTAGAGAAAACATAGATCCAAGGTATTTAGGGTTGCATGTACACTTAGGAGTGTTAGAATGCTCCTAACCCAACATTGGTATCAGAGCCTAGGCTTGTTTTCTTGTTATACTTGCAATAGAAGCTGAAAAATCGAGTTTTGTTGCTGTCTACCCAGCAGACTCGCCGAGTCCATGAAGGGACTCGACGAGTCCAAGGCAAAAAGCATCCAACTCGCCGAGTTGGTTAGTGCACTCGACGAGTTGGACCCCCAGATAGCATAAATTCGACTTTTTTGGCTAGAAATGGACTAGGAACATTACCCTAAGTTGTTTTTGAACTTATAAACTTGTTTTTTAATGTGGTAATGTTCATGCTAATCCATTTTCAAAGATAATTGTCAATAGATTCATGTTTTGTATTAGTTTAAAGGTTAGACTAATTACATGAAAAAGTTTGATTTGAATTATCTTGTTCTTATGAGTTGCTTAGATTAATAGAAAAGTTGAATGGAATAGTTGTTTTCAATCCAAATTAATCTAAGAGTTGATTCTAAAATGTGTTTTTGTAACTTGTCCTCAAGTTATATGAAAAGTCACATTTAAGTTTCATAAAACTCATAAAAGTTGGCAAAGGTTACAAAAATGAAGAGTCTAGTTCTAATTAATTGGAGTTATGACTCCATAATTTGTCCTCAAGTTATGGAGGACCAAGAGTCTCTTCATTAAATAAATAAAAAAAAAATAAAAAAAAATAATGTAACCTTAATTAATTCCATAAGTTATAAAATAAAGAAAAGTTAATTCTTTATTAGTTTAAAGTCTTCCATAATTTGTCCACAAGTTATGGAACTTGAAGAGTTTTTGGATTAAAACTACTTTAAATACATAAGTTATGGAATTAATTAGTTTTGAATAGTTCAAAACTTGCCCTCAAGTTTTGGAATTTGTAAAGTTTTCTCATATGAATACTTTAATTCCAAGTTAGCCCTTAGAATTTTAAAAGTTAAAATTCAACCCTTATACTTTATAATATTATAAGTTAATAATATATATATGTATAAGAGTAAAGTCGGTCTTACCGCTAGTACGCCTCATGCACGAAGCCGGTCTATAAGGTGGGTATAAGGTTGTTGCCTATAAAATGGCAACTTAATGGGTGTCCACTCTCACCCACCGCTTGCTTGACTGGTGGAGGGTCGTTAGCCGAACGGGTTTGACAGGACTATAATTCTCCCTTAATTAAAAGTATTAATGATAAATACCAAGTAACTAAACTCTTAATAATTCCCAATCTTAGTTACTTAGGAAAATGTGAATAAGGTGCTAATCCATGAAATTACACTTTACACTTTGTCTAAGTCGTTAGTGGAGCGTGTGTGGTTAACCGACACACTAACTTGGGCTTAACAAGGTAGGTAAAGGGTGACTTAATATTTATCATAGTATCGATGGAGCGTGCGTGGTTAACCGGCACATCGATTGAGGGGTAATTTATTAAGGGTACCAAGTGATTTGCATGGTTACTTCACACCTTGTTTTGTGATCCTCGACATCCCAGTCACAAAACCTGAAGGGCACACTCAAGATTGAAACATGCCATTGAACAGTTCAATGAATCTCAACAGATCTAGGAGTTTCAAAAACCAATTAAAACCTAATAATACATTTCGTTTATCTTGGTGGAAATTGGTGAATCGTCATTCACCTACCTTCAAATTGTTTTATAGCTTGGATTACGGCATACCTCTTCTAATTTATAAAATAGTTTGTTGGGTCCTAGCCTTAATATTTCATATTGGGTGTCATATTAAGGACTTTAAAATCAACTATCTTGAATATCTCCCAAAACATGTCTGGTTTAGACATTTATGATCTTCCCAAATCTCTTGAAACAAGCTTTCCTAATGAAGATGATGTCCCATGGAAATCATACTTCTTTCACCTCCTACAATTATTCTCCCTAACCCACAAGTTCTTGAAAAGTTTAAGGTCACTCGAGCCCTATTGGCAAGTAAAGGTCTAGGTGTGGTCACATCTTGGAGATGCAGTTACATATTGACAAGTCGGGAGAGTTGGGTGTCAAAGTCTTGAGAAAGTTGTAGGTTTAACTACTTTCTAAGTCACATAGTGAGTTCTTTTGGAACACCTATGAAATAGACTATGACAAGACCCTTAATGATCTTATCTATTTGCTAAGATCAACTTCCTAAAACTTGATGGACATTGACAATAGTGACACAAGAAATCCAGAAAAGCATTCTCTTCCCAATGGAGAGGGGTCGGCCATAGTCAACTCGGTTGAACAAATGGTAAAGAGAAAAGCTAAGTCTGTGATAGTCCCGTGTACCATTATCTAAGGGTCCATATGTTTATATTGCCAAAGTAAGGGTCATCAGTTACGAAGCTGCCAAATTTACCTAAGGATGTTAAAGTCAATAAGATTGACTCTACTTCAGGTAAAGTCCACTAATCTAACTCTGTTAAGTTTCTATTCTGAGATTCAAGATACATGATGTGACTGGGTCACATGGTAATGTTTTATGAATCAAAGAAAAGTAAAGGAACTTAAAGAAAGAATATGCTGAATCTGATCGCATAGATGGATTTCTATCGCGTAGTTTGAAAATCGGATTCTTGAGCTACTTCTTAGGAGTTATGAGATATTGCTAAGGAATAGATAACAACAAGTTTTCATATGGATTGTAAGGATAAGTTTTTCCGCATAGTTTTAAAATAAAAGAAAATTTTGATTTTATTTATTTTAAAAATATCCTTACAATGGCATTTGAGGAAAAATTGTTGCTTATATGATTCCATTAATAGCAAGAGTGGAAATATGAAATTGATTCCTTCATTTGTGGTAATGTCTAAATTTACCAAATATGGAAAGATTCTCATCACCAAGTCTCAATTGGACCGAAACTTGGAATCATGCAAGTTGTATAGCATGATGAATGAGAACTTTCAAGTATTGGAAAAATTAAGACTAATTACTTGTTCACATGGATGTGTGAGTCAAGTAATGGACTAAGGGATCGAGTACACAGTCATGTGCACTGATTAAGTCCACCACAAAAGATTGATAAGGCTATTCCTCATAGTTTACTAAAGTTCAGTAAAATATGGTTATACTTACAAGCTTAAGTGTAATTCTGAGATATTGGAAAATGTTCCAATGTAAGGCAGAGCGAATAAGAAGAATCAAATTAGGCAGAAGGATAAAAGTTTCTCAAATCTGAAAAGATGGGAGAGTACTTTAGTATCAGTTTTGTGATCATCTTAATGATTAAGAAACCATATCAAAATTAGTTCTCTAAGGAAGTCTTAGTGCATTCTTATGACTAAAAAGAAGGGATCTTGAATTGTTGAAATGGTTAAATCAAGAAGATGAGTCATACTTCGTTCCAATACAAGTCTTAGAGTCATAATCCAAGATTATAATTTGAGTGACATGTCTTTAAGAAGGTTTAAAACACTTGTCAAATGTAAGAGTAAAAGTTTTCTACTCTTGTACATTTGAAATTGGTAAGTTGTGATGTTTTGGATAAAACAAAGACCAACTAAGGCCAATTGTGAAGTGTTTGTCTTGATTAGAATCCGCACTATCTCTTGGATGTTTGACAAGGGAGTCTTATAGGTCAAGAGGATAGTGGGAGTCTTAAAGGTCTTGAAAGTCTCAAGAACTAATCAAGAATGAAACCTGAGGTTCTTTACTAGCACAAGACTTAAGGGTTATAGCCTATCATGTTGACATATTCTGTGCCCATTCTAGTTAAAGTTGGCTTTGCATATGAGTTCTTAGAGTTCTCAATGTGTTGCACAACAACTTGGAAGCAATGGCAGGCCCTTGAGCTGCCAGGTGGCAAGAAGTTAAGATTGAGTTCAGTCCATATGAGTTAAGATTGGATTTGTCGTGTGACTATGGTTTTGACAATTCACATGGATAAGAACACATACACCATTAAATCTAAGTGTCATAAGGTTTCTCTCCGATTCATGAAAATGATGGTGAGGAAACACTTTCACTAAGTAGATTTTAGCTAGATAGCAATTGTCATATTTGCATTCTCAAAATCGTTAGTGGAGCGTGTGTGGTTTACCGGCACACTAACCTGGACTTGTGAGAAGTGGCAAAAAGGTCTAACCATTATGATTACGGCATCCCTCTTCATAATTGTTTAGACACACAAGTGTGCTATCTAAGGGAAGGTGTATGTTTTTGATAAAGTTTTATCAAAACAATCCAGTATCAGAAATCTGAACTTTGGTAAGAAAGTCAATAAAGTATTGATTTCTAGAAGTCCAGCTGATATCTGAGTATATGTCAAAGCTAGTGGGAGCATAAGTGTTATGCTAATAATCATCATGTTAGTGGGAGCATGATAATTATGATAAAGATTGCAAGTTAGCAATGTTAATTATAGAAAACAAAAGGTTTCAATTGGGAAAAAGTTGTTTTTCTATAATTAAGGGAGAGGAAATTATACTTCATCTCAAATCTATAATCGTAGATCGTGAGGTTTTAATCATTTAGTCAAGGATATATATGAATTTCATGTTGGAATGGCTCAACATAAGGAGATTCTGTATATGGGTCCATTATTTGCGTTCTAAAATTCGATTATGATTACGGCATCCCTTTTCATAATCTGAATTATGAGAACTTGGCAAATAGAAATGGAAATGTTATAGCAAAAGACTGGTTTAGTCTTTATGTGAGACATCATGAATCGTGTCCCATATGCTTCGGATATAGGATCGATTACATGTGCTATAGTTATCCGTTCTAAAAGTTTCCAAATGCCTGGGGCATTAAGAAGGGATAATTCTGGAAGGACCATATTGACATAATCTGTAAGGAGGCAACTCTTATTCAGAAGTGATAGTCAAAATGAATCTGGAGATGTTTCAAAGTTAGAAATTTCAATCTGTGTAAGATTAAGGAAACTTAATGCAAGAAGGATGTTTCCAAGGAGTTGATCTCCTTTGGAATACTCTGTAATGGTTGCTGTCAAGACTTTATGACTTTGTGCATAACCATTACAAGAGGATCAATGCATATAAGTTTAGAATCTAACAGATTTCAGTAAATGGCATGAATTTGGAATTCTTGCATTTGCAGTAAGGATTTGGGAGTGTGAAAAGAGAATCATTGATGTTATGTTCAATTGATCTAGTTCACAAAGTAAAGATCATAGACAAACATAGTATGCATACTTGGTGTATGGCATGACTAGTGTTTAGAAAACATAGTGTACATGCTTGGAGCATGGGACAACTATTGTTTTAAATTCAAGAATAAAGTTGATAGCTGAAACAGTATACAATGAATAATGTGTAATCATATGGTGATAAATAAAAGGTGTTTTATTTATGTTCATAGGTTTTGATACCATATTGGATTCAATTATTATTGTGTTTCACTTTGCATGTTTTGACTTCCCGAATAAACTAGGTTATTCTTCCGGAATGACTAAGTTATTCAAACCATCCACAGTCGGTCATATGTTGGAAGTAGATATGAATTAAGACTGTCATGGGTTGGCTTGTAGAGGTCTAAGGTGTTGGACAAAGGGCTACAACACTCATGAGTGCTCATAAGTTCTGAGTATTGGATTCAACCCGCGCTCATTGGAATCACTTCATGGATTTTATCACGAGTGATCATGAGACGATAATATCTTATATTCTTCAAATCTAGAGATATGAGTTGTTACTATGAGTTGATAGTACATTGATTGCACGAAAACGAATTGGTAACTCAATGTTATAAAACGTGTCTTTGTGTATGATTCAACAAGTAGTAGAACAAGCCATATTAGTCGAAGTTTATCCATTCCTTTTACCTTCGGGATAAAAGCGATATCCGTGGGCCCCTCGATGATTTGATGATGACAAATGGAAGTGCTCGGCCAGGCCAGGACTGATTTGATTTGTTCAATTAGTCAGTCGTCATAAATCGGAAATCAGGAAACAAAAATGGACAGAGAGAATGATTATAATCCAGGTCTCAGTCCATATGATATCTAGAATGGAGGAATATATGATCCCTTATCTAATGGACAAGTCATTGACAAAGGTAAGAGTTTATCGACAAGGTCAGAGTTCGACAGAAGCTTTTGAGAGCTACGATTGCCAGTTGGTTCCTGAAGTCATACGCAATAATAGTTTTAGACTTATCCAAGTGGGAGACTGTTGGATTAATGTCTAAGTCCATAACTATAATTGGTAAGACTTGACCCGAGCCAGCATGGTCCATTTGGGTTGCATGGCATCATGCACTTGGATAGACTATAATGAGATAAATAAGACACTTATGGTTATTAATATATTATAAGTTCTAGTATATTAATAATAAGAATAATAAGATTATTTAATTAGTATTGATCAAGAATTAATCTAGGATTAATTAAGTGATCAAAAGAAGACTAATTAAATATATGGATTGATTGTGCAAATCATCCATACTTATATAGTGGGCTAATGCTCCATGGATTATCTAGTTGGTCCAAAACCAATATGATGCTCCATGGATGCTCCATGGTGTATTTGAACCCATGGATCCAAGGAAATGGAAAGTCATGAGAATTAGGGTTTACCCTAATTGTATAACTATATAAGCATCTTATTCTTGATCAAAATCGGCCACTAGAGAGAGAAGAAAAGGGCTAGCCGATTTTCATGAAGTGTAGAATTCTCTCAAGTTATTCCAAGTGTATTTGGTGTTGTGTGAACCATTTGATGTGTCACACTTGGGGCACTAGGCACTCAAGCTTCATGAAGACATTCTACATCAAAGAGGTATGTATTCTATCTTGTTATATTGATAGTTTTGTATGCTAGATTAGGATAATACCTTGGATGTTCATATTTGCATGTATATTAGAGAAAACATAGATCCAAGGTATTTAGGGTTGCATGTACACTTAGGAGTGTTAGAATGCTCATAACCCAACAAAGCTGTACTCATATCGAATTTAGTTCCAAGAGCCTTTTGCAAGGACTGCTAGAACCTTGATGTAAACCTGCTATCTCAATTCAGAGATGATGGATGCAGGTATACCATGAAGGTGAACTATTTCTTTAAGGTAGATCAGTGTGAGTCTCTCCATCTTGAAGCTTTCTTTGATTGGCAGGAAGTGGGTGGACTTCATCAACCGATCGACAATTACCTAGATGGCATCGTGCCCACTTGGAGATCTGGTTAACGTGGTGATAAAATCCATGGTTATCCTTTCCCACTTCCACTCAGGTATTTCCGGCTGCTGAAGTAGACCTAAGGGCTTCTGATATTCGACCTTCACCTTGGCGCAAGTCAAGCACTTGCCCACGAAGGTAGCTATCTCTGCTTTCATGTTTGGCCACCAATAGAGTTGTTTGAGATCCAGATACATCTTATTTGAACCTGGGTGAACGGAGTATTTAGTCTTGTGAGCCTCATTCATGATAACCTCTCTGTAATCATCGAACTTTGGGGTCCAGATTCGGTTCATGAAATAGTAGACCCCGTCTCCCTTGATCTCTAGATTCTTTTCCATTCCCCTCAAGGCTTAACCTCGCATGCTCTCTGGTTTTAAGGCTTCCAGTTGAGTTTCTCTGATCTGTGCGGACAGGTGGGAATGGATGGTCATTGTTAGTGCCTTCACCTTACGTCCTGAATATTCCTTTCGACTGAGGGCGTCTGCTACCACATTGGCCTTGCCGGGATGGTAGCGAATTTCGCACTCATAGTCATTGAGTAGCTCGACCCATCATCGTTGTCTCATGTTTAACTCTTTCTGATTAAAGATGTGTTGTAAGCTCTTATGGTCAGTGAAGATAGGGCACTTGGTTCCATAGAGGCAGTGTCTCTAGATCTTTAACCCAAAGACCATTGCTCCCAACTCCAAGTCATGAGTTGTGTAATTGGCCTCATGTGTGTTCAATTGCCTCGAGGCATAGGCGATAACCTTTCCTCGTTGCATGATCACACAACCTAGGCCCTGATTGGATGCATCACAATAGACCACGAAATATTCCGTACCTTCGGGCAGAGACAGGATAGGTGCACTGTACAAGGCTCGCTTCAATATTTGGAATGCAGTGTCTTGCTTTTCACTCCAACAAAAGGATACGCCTTACTGAGTTAGAGTGGTTAGGGGTTAATTTCTTGAGAAATTTTGGATGAATCTACGATAATAGCCATCAAGACCCAAGAATTGATGGATTTCTGTGGGTGTCTTTAGTGCTGGCTAATTCTCTATCGCTTGGATTTTGGATGGATCCACGTGTATGCCTTCCTCTCTCACCACGTGACCCAAGAAAGTTACCTTCCGAATCCAGAATTCACACTTGGAGAATGTTGCGTATAACTTTTCTATTCTTAGAGTTTCCAACACTAATCTCAAGTGTTGTTTGTGATCTTCCTCTCTTCTTGAATAGACAAGTATATCATCTATGAACACAATAACAAACTTGTCTAGGAAAGGATGACACACCCAATTCATCAGGTCCATGAACACTTCCGGTGCATTGGTTATACCGAAGGGCATTACCACGAATTCGTAGTGATCATATCGAGTCTGGAATGTTGTTTTAGGAACATCACCTTCATGGACTCGTAGTTGATGGTACCCTGATCTTAAATCAAATTTTGAGAAGTAGCTGGATCCCTGAAGTTGATCGAAGAGGTCGTCGATTCGAGGAAGAGGGTAACGGTTTTTTGACTGTGAGCTTATTCAACTCTCGATAATCGATGCACATCCGAAAGGATCCATCTTTCTTTTTCACAAATAAAACTGGGGCTCCCCAGGGTGAGGAACTTGGTCTGGTGAATCCTTTGCTGAGCAGTTCATTGAGCTGGCTGGACAACTCTTGCATTTCTGTTGGCGGTAGGCGATATGGGGACTAAGTTACGGGGGTAGCTACAGGGATTAAGTCGATGCGAAACTCAACTTGACGCTCAGGAGGAATTCCCGGAAGCTCTTCTGGAAAGACATCAGGAAAATTGCAAACTTTGGGGATGCTCTCGAGGTCTTTAACTTCTTGTTTATCATTTACAACATGATTTAGGAATGCACTGCACTCATTTTGCAGAAGTTTTTGGGCTTTCATACACGAAATGATAGGAAGGCTGGAGTTAAGCTTATCACCATAAATTATGAGGGTTTCGCCAGTTGTAACACCCCCATTTCTGGTATGTTATTTAATGTTTATTTTTCCATGTTTTTCAAGAGGGACTCGACGAGTCTGTTGCCCAACTCGTCGAGTAGAGACGGGATTTCGAGCACGTGAAAGTGGGCGACTCGACGAGTCCATATCCCGGACTCGACGAGTCTGCCAGCCTGGAAGAAACCCTAGATCCACGGGGTTTGCACCCTATATAATCCCCCTTATGCACCCAATCTGGCCTCCTTCACCCTCAGAACGTCTCATAGCAACACCTTAACCAATCTTGAGTGTTTTTGGGCATTTTGGTGTAAGGAGTGAAGATTGGAAGAGAAGAGGAAGGCTAGATCCATAGGAGAAGAAGGGAATCAAGTTCTTGCATCCATTTCAGAGGCATTTGAGGTATTAATCAGACTCTTTCTGTTCCTTGGTTGTTTCTCTTTAGGGATCTCATTTAGGTTACCTTTTTTTTGCCATTTATGAGCTTAATCTAGTAAGGGAGCTTGTGTAGTGGTATAGCTTTCAGATCTAATCATATTTCTGTCCCAAAAAGCCAGATCTAATACCTTTATTGAACCTTGTTGCATATAAGCCCTAGATCTAACCTTATTCATGCATTTTATGCCTATAAACCTCTTTAGGAGTATTTGTGCATGTAAAAATGGAACCTTTACGTGCAAACCAAGCCTTAGAAGCCCAGATCTATCAGTTGGATGCGTTAGTTTCGACCAGAATCATCTGAATAGTTATTGCATGCATGCGACTCGGCGAGTCATTCTTCAGACTCGGCGAGTCGCGAGACCAAGACAATCTTCATACCTCTAGATCAGACTCGACGAGTTGATCATACAACCCGGCGAGTCACAACCATAGTGTTCATAAGTTGAAGGAGGACTCGATGAGTTGTTCATACAACTCGGCGAGTCGGATGCAGATTGACTGAGTGATTGCATTGAAGAGGAACTCATTGAGTCTATCCCAAACTCGACGAGTAGTAGCGAGCAGAAGCAAGGAAGTGAGGGTGGGGACTCGATGAGTTGGTGACCCAACTCGACGAGTCAGGACAATTGTATGTTGACTTTGACCAATAGGATTGACTTTGATCAGGGGTAAAATAGTCATTTTACCCTTAGTATAGTTATTAGTAATTGATTCAGTGTGTTATGGAAATTATAGCTGGGGAGATACTGGAGCAGCAACAGACAGTTTCCAGAGCAGTTCATTTACCAGCCACTTTACGAGGTGAGTTTCCTTCCAGTAGGAACGGGTCTAAGGCCACAATGCCAACCCGTTTAGCTAGGAGTAGTTTCCGGACTTCGGACCGATGCCGTTTTTAGTGTGTTTGATGCCTTCGTGGCTCAGACAAGATTTATGTGTTATGTGTTCCGGGCTACGGCCCAATGCAGTATGCAGTTTACATGTTCATGCTAGTTGATATGTTTATGCCATGCTATGTTATACTCAGTTTCTGGACTTCGGTCTGATGCAGCTAGTTCCAGACTTCGGACCGATGTAGGGGACAAGGTCCCGGTCAATTCCGGACTTCGGTCCGATGCAGTTTCCGGACTTCTGTTTGATGCAGAAGGCAAGGCCCTGGTTAGGTCTGGACTTCGGTCCGACGTAGTTTTCGGACTTCGGTCTGATGCAGTGGGCAAGGCCCAGTTTGTGTTTATATGTTATTGTATGGTATGTGGTAGTTTAGGGGAGCTCACTAAGCTTTGTGCTTACAGTTTCAGTTTTCGTTTCAGGTACTTCCGCAAGTAAAGGGAAGAGCTCAGGATGATGGTATCGCACACACCACAACTTCAGCTTTATTCCTGGGAGTTTTGAAGATAATTAGATGTGATTTGATATAGTGTTTGATACAACACTTTTATTATGGCTTTGAGATATCCGACATATGGTTTTATTATATGGCATTCAGTGTTATGACTTTTATTATTATTTACAAACAAAATTTTTGGGTATTATTTTTGGGATGTTTCAAGTTGGTATCAGAGCCTTGGTTTGAGGGATTCGGGCACACTTTCGGGTGTGTCTGAACTCAAACTACGGAAATGGTAAAATGTTTTTCGAAAGAAAAGAGTTTTAGAAAAGTAAAAAGAATTTTAGAAAGAAAAGAACTTTGAAAAGAGAAAAGGGTGTGATGTATGCGATCAATCGAGCTCAAGTAAGTACTCCCAAATTACCCATACAACAGTATGTCTCAGTTAATGTTGAGTTTTAGTTTCAGTTTCAGTAGAACAGCATGCTAGTATAGGACTAAGGATTTAGAAGGATGCCTTATATGCCTTCTTTATGTGTTTTAGCTTTATAAGAATTGCATGCTAGCATTCAGTAGTCAGCAGTAGGATAGCCTGTTTAGGTTATGCCTGATAACATGAGCTTAGCATTGTATGCTAGTGCAGTTTCCCATTATAAGGATAGAATTGCTTGAGTAGTCTCTTATGTCTGAATGCTACTTTCTTTGTGCTTTGTGGGACTCTGAGTGATGGGAGTTAGCCATTAGGTGAATGCGTCACGTCACATGTGAACAGGGTTGAATAATCTCAGAGTGCTAGACTTGGCCCTATTGCGCAGCTCTTGTCTGAGTCTAACCGTTGTAGGGATGATTCTTTT
The DNA here is from genome assembly GCF_052625555.1 of Lactuca saligna. Classification (NCBI taxonomy): domain Eukaryota; kingdom Viridiplantae; phylum Streptophyta; class Magnoliopsida; order Asterales; family Asteraceae; genus Lactuca; species Lactuca saligna. The sequence continues at coordinate 251,371,694 of NC_136424.1, forward strand.
ACTTGAAGGATTATCTAAGCCTCACCGATGTGATGGTATTCAGGTGATGGCTAATTGGCATCACAAGGAGGCTTTCAGCAGCTGAGGACTGGATCGGGTATAGTAAGAGAATTCCCTAGGGCAAGCCTAGGATGGGAGTAGCAGAGATTATTAGCAGTAATAGTGACTTGGTGGAGTCAAGGCAGTACTTGAAGAAAGTATGAATATATGTGGAAGGTAGTATGGGCCCGTACTATTGAAAGCAGAGGATCCGTACTCGAATCAAGGAAAGTTGAGATGAGACCAGGAACTTGTGGTAGTAGTGATTCCTCGAGATATATCAGTGTTCCTGACGTTTATTATGTTGTGTTTCAGAATGGTGGTATTACGCCTCAGACCAGCAGTCAACAGTTCAGGTGCCGAAGGGGGATCAGGATCAGGCCCGGAGGCCGGACAGTTGGATGAGCAGACTAGGGAGTTTCTCTCTTCAGAGATTACTCGCACCATACTTGAGCAGACTCCTGTGATCTTCGGTTCGATCAAGGAGGGTATCTTAGAGTTGATGGACGAGAGGTTGAGCACCTTCCGTGCTAAGGTGGCGGCCATGATGGGGTCGCGCATGCTTACTTTTAGGGAGTTCCGGGCATGTAGAGCTCCGGATTATCACGGGGCGCGGGACCCCATAGCGAGTACCAGATGGTTGGTGGATGTGGCCAACGCATTCCGAACGAGCAGGTGTCCCGAGGGGGACAAGGTCAGATTGGCGTCCTGTCTTCTGAAGGATAGGGTACGAGATTGGTGGGAGGAGATTGGTCATGCCATCGGGGATGACGCAGCTTTGGATGCCATGACCTGGGCAGAATTTACTACCAGGTTCAGAGCCAAGGTCACACCATTTATTGAGGTGCAGTAGTTAGCACGCGAGTTCCAGGATCTTACCTAGACTACAGAGACAGTGGCGGAGATTACCGCCAAGCTCAGGGAGAGGGCTCTTCTTGTTCCTCAGTATGCGGCTGATGAGGAAATGAAGAAGGCTCGTTATCATGAGATGTTGCGGAGTGATATCTGCCAGTTTGTGAGTCGATCCAGCTGTAAAATGCTGGATGACATGATTGTTAGGGCAAGAGAGAGAGAAAAAGAGAGAGGGAGAGAGAGAGAGAGAGATTGACCTTGAAATGGAGAGAAAGAGGATATCGGAGGTGGCTCCAGGTACAGGGAGTGCGGGCAAAAAGCCCAAGGGTTCAGATCACAGAGATAGGAGCTAGCAGAGCCATGCTCGGTGTGGCAAGTGTGGGAGATTGAACGATGGGGCGTTCAAGGCAGGGAGTGCCGGCTGCTACAAGTGGGGTCGGATTCTGCATATGAGCAGAGATTATACAGCCACTACTACCGCCATTGCGACATCAGATCTGATTTGCTTCCATTGCAATCAGTGTGGACATAAAAAGTCCCAGTATCCGAGTTTAGCTGCTGCAGGAAAGGTGTCAGCACCTGCTCCTGCTACTTTGAGGATTACAGATGGCCGTCAGGGCCGAGCTGAGATGCCGGTGGCAAAGAGTAGGGCTTTTCAGCTGATAGCAGAGGAGGTGCGAGCGACTCCTGACGTGGTGACGGGTATGTATTTTTACCTTATCTCTGCATTTATTATTGATTGTTTCTTATGGTTATATGTTTTGTATAGGGTCGTTCTCAGTGAACGATATTTCAGCTACAGTATTGTTTGATTCGAGGGCTACCCGATCATTCGTCTCTCTTGCGCTTAGCAAGATGTTTAGCAGAGCTCCTGGGGAGCTAGATTGTCCACTTGAGGTTGAGATAGCAGCTGATAGGACCGTTAGGGTCGCAAGGGTACACAGAGGATGTTCTCTACAGTTATTCGATGAGCGGTTTCCGGTGGACTTGGTCCCTATTCCCCTACGAGGGAATAAGGTTGTAGTAGGCATGGATTGGCTGAGCCCCAATGGGGCGATGATAGATTGTGAGCTGCAGTTAGTGAGGGTTTGCACTCCAAGTGGGGGAGAGTTAGTGATTCAGGGCGAGAGGCCACAACACGGACCACTTCTGTGTTTAAACGGCGAGAGCGAGGCGTTATTTTCAGCAGGGTTGCGTCGGTTATATTGCCTATGTTTTAGATGCCCGGGAGAAGGGCAAGACGACAGTTGATGATGTTCCGGTGGTACGAGACTCCCCGGATGTATTTCCTGAGGATTTGCCAGGAATACCTCCTGAGAGGCAGATCGAGTTCGGGATTTACCTAATCCCTGGTACGGCTCTGATAGCCAATGCACCGTATCGGTTGGCTCCCCTAGAGATGCAAGAGTTATCTACGCAGCTGCAAGAGCTGCTAGACAAGGGTTTTATCAGGCCGAGCAGTTCGCCCTGGGGTGCACCGATTTTGTTTATAAAGAAAAATGATGGGTCGCACCGTATGTGTATAGATTAGCAACAGCTGAATAAGGTAACAGTGAAGAACCGTTACCCACTTCAGAGGATAGATAATTTGTTTGATCAGCTGCAGGGAGCGTCTTGGTTTTCCAAGGTCGATTTACGCACCGGGTATCATCAGATGCGAGTCAGAGACGAGGATGTGTAGAAGACTGCTTTCAGGACCCGGTATGGTCATTATGAGTTCGTGGTGATTCCGTTTGGGCTCACCAACACTCCATCCGCATTCATGGATCTCATGAACCACGTGTGCAGGCCGATGCTGGATCGGTCTGTAATAGTATTCATAGATGATATCTTGGTGTATTCCAAGACTCAGGAGCAGCACGAGGAGCACTTGAGAGAGGTGCTAGAGATTTTGAGGAGGGAGAAACTTTTTGCAAAGTTCTCCAAGTGCGAGTACTGGTTGTGCGAGGTGCAGTTCCTTGATCATCTCTTCAACCATAAGGGTATTTTGGTAGATCCAGCCAAGATAGAGGCTGTAATGCAGTGGGAAGTCCCGAGATCTCCATCCGAGATTCGGAGCTTCATAAGTTTGGCAGGATATTACAGGAGCTTCATCCAGGTTTTCTCCAAGATAGCAGTACCGCTCACCCGACTGACCAAGAAGTCGGTGGCGTTTCCTTGGGGGCCTGAGCAGCAGGTAGCGTTTGAGACCCTCAGGCAGAGATTGTGCGAGGCACCAATTCTTACTTTGCCTGAAAGAGTAGAGGATTTCGTAGTATACTGTGATGCCTTGATCACAGGTATGAGAGTAGTGTTGATGCAGCGAGGCTGTGTGATAGCTTATGCCTCGAGACAGTTGAAGCCTCATGAGGCTAACTATCGTACGCATGATTTGGAGTTGGGGGTAGTGGTGTTTGCCCTCAAGATTTGGAGACATTACCTATATGGGGTCTGGTGTAACATTTACACGGATCACAAGAGCTTGAGGTACCTCATGGACCAGCCGAATCTGAACATGAGGCAGAGGCGATGGTTAGATGTGTTGAAGGATTATGATTGTGAGATCCTTTATCACCCAGGGAAGGCCAACGTGGTGGCCGAAACCCTGAGCCGCAAGGCAGTAGCGGCATCGATTAAAGACATTTGTTTAAGGATGACGGTGATTACTCCATTATTGGAGCAAATCAAAGAGGCGCAGGTCAAGGGCCTCAAGGAGGAGAGGCAGAAGTGTGAGAGGATTGTGGGGCAAGTAGCTTCTTTTAACTGCGATAGCCGAGGATTGTTGACCCTTCATGGGAGAGTATGGGTACCGTACTGGGGCGGAGTGCGGCAGGTGTTGATGGACGAGGCCCATAAGTCTCGATTTTCCATCCATCCAGGGGAAACGAAGATGTATAGGGATCTTCGACCCGACTATTGGTGGCCCTGCATGAAGCAGGATGTCGCCTGGTATGTGGAAAGATGCCTGACCTGCAGGAAGGTTAAGGCGGAGCACCAGAGGCCTCATGGCAAGATGCAGCTGTTGGACATACCAGTGTGCAAATGGGAGGATATCACTATGGATTTCATCACTAAGCTTCCCAGGACCACACGTGGAGTGGATTTGATTTGGGTTATAGTGGATCGGTTGACGAAGAGTGCTCATTTTATACCGATCCAGGAGAGCATATCGGCTGAGAAGCTAGCTGATATATATGTGTGAGAGGTGGTGGCACGGCATGGAGTGCCTGTTTCAATGGTGTCAGACCGAGATGTCCATTTTACTTCCAGATTCTGGAAGCGGTTTCACGATGAGATGGGTACTAGTCTCCATTTTAGCACCACTTTCCTTCCTCAGACGGACGGGCAGAGCGAGAGAACGATTCAGACTCTTGAGGACATGCTGCGGGCATGTGTTCTAGACTTCGGTGGCAGTTGGGATACGTATCTTCCGTTAGTGGAATTTTCATATAACAACAGTTACCATGCAAGTATTGATCAACATCCTTTCGAGATGCTCTATGGGAGGAAGTGCAGGACCCCGAATTGTTGGGGCGAGGTTGGTCAGCGAGTCATTGGAAACACCGAAGTGGTGATCAAGATGACAGAGTTGATCCAGTAGGTTCGTAGCAGACTGCAGAATGCGCAGAGTTGGAAGAAGAGTTACGCCAATAGGAGGCGTTCAGACTTGGAATTCCAGGTGGGCGATATGGTCCTCCTGAAGGTATCACCCTGGAAGGGTGTTATCAGGTTTCTGAAGAGGGGCAAGCTGGGCCCCAGGTTCATCGGTCCTTTTAGGGTTTTGGCCCGGGTGGGACGAGTTGCTTATCGGTTGGATCTTCCGGCAGAGCTCAGTTAGATCCACAACACTTTCCATGTTTCTCAGCTGAGGAAGTGCTTGGTGGATGAGACAGCAGTAGTACCCTTGTAGGACATTCAAATTGATAGCAACCTGAATTATATTGAGAGACCCATATCGATCATGGATCGGAAGATGAAAACCTTGAGGAACAAGGTGGTTCAGTTGGTAAAGGTGCAGTGGCAGCACCGGAATGGATCTGAGTGGACGTGGGAGGCAGAGGAGGAAATGAGGGAGCACTACCCAGAGTTGTTTGCAGATGCAGCAGTAGCAGACTTCGAGGATGAAGTCTGAGACAAGTGGGGGAGAGTTGTAACGCCCCCATTACTGGTATGTTATTTAATGTTTATTATTCCAAGTTTTTCAAGAGGGACTCGACGAGTTTGTTGCCCGACTCGTCGAGTAGAGACGGGATTTCGAGCACGTGAAAGTGGGTGACTCGACGAGTCCATATCCTGGACTCTGCGAGTCTGCCAGCCTGGAAGAAACCCTAGATCCACGGGTTTTGCACCCTATATAATCCCCCTTATGCGCCCAATTTGGCCTCCCTCACCCTTAGAACGTCTCATAGCAACACCTTAACCTATCTTGAGTGTTTTTGGGCATTTTTGTGTAAAGAGTGAAGATTGGAAGAGAAGAGGAAGGCTAGATCCAAAGGAGAAGAAGGGAATCAAGTTCTTGCATCCATTTTAAAGGCATTTGAGGTATTAATCAGACTCTTTCTGTTCCTTGGTTGTTTCTCTTCAGGGAACTCATTTAGGTTACCTTTTTTTCCCATTTATGAGCTTAATCTAGTAAGGGAGCTTGTTTAGTGGTATAGTGTCAAACCCCAAAACCACGAACGGCGGAAACATTCAGGGGTGGAGGACGTCATGTACAGTATCACAACAGTGTAAAATAGTAAACAAGCAACAACATCATCCATTCCATTATAAGTAAAGTTTTAATACATGTGTGTTCTTTCATTGTAATAAGACACCAAAAATATAATCAAAATAAAGACAAGACTTGTCTGCTCCGTCTTCTCAAAACCTGGCCACCGTACCTGTCTACTGATGACTTGAGAATACAAGTTATTTTGACAAAGAGTATTAGCTTTAAAGCCGGTGAATTCATAAGTATTTAAGTGTCATTGTCTTACTTTGAAGAACTATTATGAATGTCATGTGAAACCTTTAAGTAATACAGTTGATATAAGTAAGAAAAACCCTAAGAAATCCCTTACTTCCTAGTAGTATGAGATGTAGTCTTCTACTAAGACCCGAATGTTTTGTAAGTAAAATGATAGTTTTTCCTTCTATAGACTAGCACTAAAGTACTTAATCTAACTCATTGTTTATGTGAAAGTATCACAAAATAAAGTAAACACGAAAATGTATAATCATGTAAGTATTATCCCTGGATTACCAAGACTAACACGACATCGCCGAAACGAAAGGTATAACCTAATGATCATCCGAAGATTGTCAAATTAACCCCTGTAGCGAACAGTGGTTCCAGGAATGGTTAGTCCCGTAACTAACTCTACATCGCTGTAAGCTAAATAGATAACCTAATTAACATCCGAAGATTGTCCAATTAACCTCTGTAGCTAACAGTAGGTTCCAGGAATGGTTAATCCCGTAACTGACTCCTAATATAAGTAATAACAACCAAATGAACATCCTAAGATTGTCAAATTAAACTCTGTAGCGAACAGTGGTTCCAGGAATGGTTAATCCCGTAACTAACTCCCGTTGAACTGGGATGGGCTGGATGATTTACTGAAGGTACTAATAAATCATCTTTACAAATCGAGTTTCATGTTTTCATGTAAGTGTACACAGGTAGATGTATCTACGCAAAGGGATTCATGTAATGTGTTCATGTAAGCGAATTCATGTATTATGTAAGCATATGTAAAGGTACTCATGTATCAGGTAATGTACTCGTAAAGACTCACGAATGAACTGAATCTTGTGTGATGCCTTGTAATAGGAATAATGTTTGATATCTTCTAACTAACCCTATGATAGTTAACTGGAAGGTAATTGGTTGTTCAAGAAGGTAAAGGTAATGGTTTTGCAAGATATCTAAGGGTTTTGAATAATAATTAAGAGTGACTTGATTTCATGTTAATAAACATTTTAACACCAATACTTTTGTTATCAAGGTATTTTAAGATAGAAAACCATTTCATGCATCATATTTTGTAGTATGTGAAATCTGTTGAATGAAAACACGGTTATAAAATACATATAAATGATTTAATAACATGTTGTTTTCTACTTGTATCCCCCCATTAAAGCATTGAAAATCATTTAAAACATTGATTAGGGGTATGAACTCACCTATAGATGGTGGTTTGGATGAACTGGACGGTGCAGGATTGTTAGGTGTCAAGTGAGGACTTGTACACACACTACGATCCTAATGAATATATAATCACACATATATGCACTCAATTAGACTTATTTACTAATTGATAATGTTAAGACATCCTAGAACACAATAAACACTTTATATAAGCGTTTTAAGTCCTAAGGATTTGCATCTATGCTATTGTGGGATAAGGTACTTGGGTTTAGGGTTCCAAAGGACCCCATATATGAGTTTACTCTCCATATATCATCACACATGGAGTTGACGATTGTAAACTCTTGAGTTTATGGCCATGAACTCACGATCTTGGTGATATTTTGTGTTTTGAAGTCCCAAATGATCCCTAGAATTCTTCCAACTTGGTGGTTAAATCCTTGGAAGGGTTTAAGGTATAAAAACAACCCTTTGAGGAGTTTACGGACCTAAGGCCATTTCCCTTAGAGTTTGCGGCTGTAAACTCTTAAGAATGGGTGTTTTTGATGCTTTCAAGTCTTATTCACATGTAGTATAGGTCTCAAACTTTTATTCCAAGCATATCAAGGCCTTTGGCACACTTTGGTGCCTTTGTTGGATGTTCACAGCCCAAGAACCTTATTAGGGCCGTGAAATCATTTTGAGGGGTGTTCTTGATGTGTTTAAGGCCCTTGATTAAATGGGAACAAGTCTATGTAAATGCCTAAGGCTATAGGTGCCTTAAAAGCACCCTTTTGTGCATGATTTTGGAGTTCACGGTCCAAGATCCTCTTGGGTCGTGAACTCCCAATCTTGGGTGATTCTTTGGTGTTTTCTTGTCCCTGATACACTTATACATGAGTCCAAAGTCGTATCATAACATAAGGGAAGGTCTAGGCGTTGTTTCGGGAGTTTACCGCCCAAGAACACCTTGGGGAGTAAACTCCTAAATCTAGTGATTTAGCCATCTAAATCATGTTATAACCGCATAATAAAGTTTCTAACACTACTAGAAAGGGTTACTCACGTTTTAGTATAAAAACCCGAAGATTCGTGAGAAAGAAAATGGCTTTTCTCTAGTTGGAAATGCAAATTATGAATGAATTTGGTTCAGAATTCTATTTATAGTCCTGGGATTTTTGGCAGAAAATATTTTATTCCTAAAATGATCTCTAATATAATAGAGTGTTGGAATAACAGTGTTGCACAAAACTCTAGTGCATCTACTCTCCTGATATTTCCTGAAGTGTAAACCCTAAATTACTCAAACTTATATGGAAAAGTCTGAAAGTTTACTGTGACTGATATAACTTCTGTTGAAGTGTTATTGTTTATACAGAATGGAAATTCCGGGTTGTCACATCATCCCCCTGTTAGAAGGAATTTCATCCTGAAATTAGAATTTAAGAAAGTAAGAAGTTACAATTAACTAAGTGAAAAGATGAGGGTATTTCAGTTTCATCTGATCCTCTCGTTCCCAAGTGAAATCAGGTCCACACTTTGCGTTCCAGCGAACCTTCACTATCGGGATACGACTCTGCTTTGTTTGCTTGACCTCTCGGTCCATGATCTCTACTGGTTCCTCCATGAAGTTGAGGCTCTTGTTGATCTCGATCTCGTCGAGTGGAATAACAAGAGTCTCGTCGGATAGACACTTTTTCAAGTTCGAGACGTGGAAGGTAGGATGTACGTTACTGAGTTCGTGCGGTAGATTGAGTTTGTAAGCTACTGGGTCGATTCTTGCGAGAATCTCCAAAGGCCCTATGTATCTTGGATTGAGCTTCCCACGCTTTCCAAAGCGTATCAATCCCTTCCAGGGTGAGACCTTCAGTAGGACTCGGTCGCCCACCTGGAATTCCAATGGTTTCCTTCGCTTGTCAGCGTAGCTTTTCTGTCGGTCTCTAGAGCCTTTCAATCGTTCACGAATTTGAACGATCTTCTCTGTCGTTTCCCGAATGATCTCTGGACCCGTGAGAGTGCTTTCGGGAACTCGTCCCTTAGCTAACTGGGTATCACCCACCTCAGCCTAGCAAAGAGGGGATCTGCACTTTCGGCCATAGAGGGCCTCAAATGGAGCTGCCTTTATGCTCGTGTGATAATTGTTGTTGTAGGAGAATTCAACGAGGGGTAAATGGGTATCCCAAGCTTTTCCAAAGTCAATCACATAGGCACGCAACATATCTTCTAAGGTTTGGATAGTTCTCTTACTTTTCCCGTCGGTCTGTGGATGGTTGGCTGTACTCATGTCCAACCTAGTTCTTAGGGAACTTTGTAATGACTGCCAGAACCTCAAAGTGAATCTACTATCTCTATCCGAGATAATAGATAAAGGAACACCGTGCGGCCTTACAATTTCCCTAATGTAAGTTCTTGTAAGTTGCTCCATCTTGTCTGTTTCTTTGATTGGAAAGAAGTGTGCAGACTTGGTCAGTCTGTCGATGATGACCCATATGGAATCAAGTCCACCCATCGTCTTGAGAAACTTGGTTATGAAGTCCATAGTGATCCGCTCCGACTTCTATTCTGGTATCTCCGGTTGTTGTAAGAGACCGGAGGGTTTCTGGTATTCAACCTTGATCTTCGTGCAAGTAAGGCATTTACTCACGAAGGTAGCAATATCTTCTTTCATGTTAGGCCACCAGTATAACTTTTTAAGATCCAGATACATCTTATCTGAACCGGGGTGGACGGAATAACGAGTGTTGTGAGCTTCCGTCATGACCAAGTCTCTGAAGCCACCGTGTTTCGGTGTCTAGATCCGATCCATGAGGTATAAGGTTCCGCCACCCTTGACTTCCAAGTTCTTATCCATCCCTCTAAGGGATTCACCTGCCACGTTTTCAGGTTTCAAAGCGTCGAGCTGAGCCTTCTTAATTTGCGTGGACAAGTGTGAATGTGTAGTTACAGTCAAAGATTTGACTCTACGATCAGTATATTCTTTCCGACTCAGGGCGTCGGCTACTACATTGGCTTTACCCGGATGATAACGAATTTCACACTCGTAATCACTGAGTAGCTCTACCCACCGTCGTTGTCTCATGTTGAGCTCTTTCTGGTCGAAGATGTGTTGTAGAATCTTGTGGTCTATAAAGATTGTGCTTTTTGTACCATACAGGTAGTGTCTCCAGATCTTTAGAGCAAATACGAATGCTCCTAGTTCAAGATCGTGGGTGGTGTAGTTAACCTCATGTGTCTTAAGCTGTCTCGAGGCATAGGATATGACTTTACCTCGCTGCATCAGAACACATCTGAGTCCTTGATTGGATGCATCACAATAGACAATGAAGTCTTCTATCCCTTCGGGGAGGGATAGTATCGGTGCGGTACACATGGCTCATTTGAGCATTTGGAACGCTCTCTCCTGTTTCTCTTCCCAGTCAAAGGCCACGCATTTCTGGGTCAGGGTTGTAAGAGGTTTCGCTATGCTGGAGAACTTCTGGATGAACCTGCGATAGTAGCCAGCTAGACCTAGAAATTGACGAATTTATGTAGGTGTCTTCAGTGCTGACCAGTTTTCAATGGTCTTGATTTTGGAAGGGTCCACGTGTATTCCTTCTTTGCTAACAACACGGCCCAAAAATTCGACTCGTCGGATCCAAAATTCGCACTTGGAGAACTTCGCATAGAGCTTCTTCGCTCTCAATGTTTCTAAGACTTTACGGAGATGTTGACTATGATCCTCCTTACTTCGAGAGTAGATGAGTATGTCATCGATGAAGACGATGATGAATTGATCCAAGTAAGGACGACACAACCTATTCATCAGATCCATGAATACGGCGGGCGCATTTGTTAATCCGAATGGCATAACTACAAACTCGTAGTGTCCATAACGAGTTCGGAAGGCTATCTTGGGAACATCCTCCTCTAACACTCGTAGTTGGTGATATCCGGATCGCAGATCTATCTTTGAGAAGTAGTTGGCTCCTTGAAGTTGATCAAATAAATTGTCAATGCGGGGCAAAGGATAACGATTTTTAATGGTAAGTTTGTTGAGTTCTCTGTAGTTGATGCACATGCGAAACGATCCATCTTTCTTCTTGACGAACAAGACCGGTGCTCCCCATGGTGAGAAGCTTGGCCTAATGAATCCCTTCTTGAGAAGTTCGTTAAGTTGAGTGGAAAGTTCTTGCATCTCGGTCGGTGCCAGACGATAAGGGGATTTGGCTACTGGGGTAGCTCCTGGCACTAAGTCGATTCTGAACTCGACTTGGCGTTGCGGTGGTAAACCGGGAAGTTCTTCTGGGAAGATGTCGGGAAAGTCGCGTACTTCGGGGATTTTCTGAATGTCTTTCATTTCTTGACTCGTATCGACGATGTGTGCGTGGAATGCATGATATTCCTTTTGCAAGTACTTCTGGGCTTGAATGCACGAAATGATACGAAGGCTCGTACTAGGTTTGTCTCCATAGATAACTAATGTTTCGTTGTTAGGAAGGTTAAGACGAAGTACTTTTTCAAAGCACATGATGTCGGCACGAAGAAGACTCAACCAATCCATACCGATGATAACGTCGAAACATTTAATTTGGACTGGCATGAGATCTATCTTGAAAGTATGGTCATCTAAAGTTAAAGTACACCCTACATATATGCAGTTAGTGTTAGATAAGGTGTCTAAGTCCATAACTTATTTGGTATATACTTGACCCGACCGGCATGGTCCATTTGGGTTGCATCTCATCCAAACTATTATGGATAATTTTATGAGAGTTATACACATATGTTTATTAATATATTATGAGTTATAATATATTAATATGAAGTTACTGATGGGTTTTGAGCATACTAACACTTCCTAAGTGTACATGAAACCCTAATAACCTTGGATCTATGTTTGTCTAATTTGTCATGCAAAGTTGAATTCCAAGGTTATATCCTATCTAGCATACATGGGGAACAATTTTAACATAAAGTATAGATAGAATAACTTACCTTGTTGATGCTTGTGTTCCTTGAAACCTTGTGAGCCTAGCACCTCAAGTGGTGATGCCTCAAATGCTTCACACAACACCAAATACTCTTGGAAGAACTTATGAGAGAATACTCACTTCTCCAAATCGGCCAAGCCCTCTATTTCTTTGTTGCAACCGATTTTGGTGGAGATTATGCTTCTTATATAGTGTTGACACATCTAGGGTTAAACCCTAATGTGTCATGACTCTTCATTTCCATGACCCATGGGTTTGTAACTCCCATGGAGCATCCATGGAGCATCCTATGGGTGGAACCCAACTTGATGATCCATGGAGCCTTTTAGCCCACTATACAAGATATGGATGATTTACTTAATCAACCCATATATTTAATTAGTTATCTTTTGATCACTTAATTAATTCTAAATTAATTCTTGATCAAACTAATCAAATAATATTATTAATATATTAGAACTTATAATATATTAATAATCTCCAAGCGTTATTTCTCTCATTTAGTTTATCCAATTGCATGGTGCCATGCAACCCAAATGGACCATGCCGGGTCGGGTCAAGTACATACCAGAAATAGTTATGGACTTAGACACCTTATCCAACAGTCTCCCACTTGGATAAGTCTAGTAACTATTACTGCAAGTATGACTTCAGGAACCGATCGGCAATCGTAGCTCCTTACAAGGTTTCTCGAAACTTGAGAAGATGATGGTACGCCATTTAAGATAAGTGATCATATAATCCTCTGTTCTAGATATCAGTCGGACAAATACATGGAACAATGTCTTACTTATTGTCCAACATTTGTTTCCCGATTTCCGATTTGTTTGACAAAGAACTTTATTGAACACATCAATCTAGTTCTGACTGGGCCCGGTACATAGGTCAAAACAAAATCATCGAGGGGCCCAGATATCAGCTTCTAATCCAAGAAGGAACAGATAAACTTCGACTCATATGTTTGTTCTACTACTCATTGAATTACACATAAGAGCACGATTTTATAACATCGAGTTACCAATGCGTTTTTCGTACAATTAATGCATAACCAACTCGTAAGTAACAAATCATATCTCTAGGTTTAAAGACTTATATGATATTACCGTCTCACGATCACTCGAGATAGAATTCCATGAAGTGATTCCAGTGAGCGTGGGTTGTGTCCAATGCTCAGAACTTATGAGCACTCATGATTGTTGTAGCCTTGTCCCAGACCTCTACAATCAAACATGCAGTCTTGATTCATACCTACTTCCGACATATGACCGACTGTGGAGGTTTGAATAATATGTTAAACCAAACAAAATTATTCTGGAAGTCAAAACATGCAAAAGAAATATAGTAAACGATCGACAAGAGATAGCAACACTTTACTCATAAATAAACACTTTTATTCATCATCAAATGTCAATTACACTTTACAAATTTCAAGATTATCTAACTACTAAATCTAATATCATCCTTCAGCCCTATGCTCCGAGCATGCTGGAGATGCTTAACCCGAGTCAGTCCCTTCGTGAGGGGATCTGCTGGGTTCTCATCCGATGATACCCTCTTTGCCACGAGGAGTCCTTCTTCGATCCGATGTCTGATGAAATGGTATTTTCTGTCGATGTGTCTGGATCTCCCGTGATCCCTTGGTTCCTTGGCTAAGGCAACAGCACTTTCACTATCACAAAAAATTTCCATCGGCTCTTTAATAGCTGGTACAACTCCAAGGTCTCCAATGAAGTTCCTCAGCCATAACGCCTCCTTTGCCGCTTCGCTAGCTGCAATATACTCTGATTCACAAGTAGAATCTGCCACTGTCTCTTGCTTGGAACTCTTCCAAGAAATTGCTCCTCCATTTAGGGTAAAGACCCAGCCCGACTGAGAGCGGAAGTTATCCCTATCAGTCTGGAAGCTAGCATCACTATACCCTACAACTCTCAAGTCATCACTCCCACCGAGGGTAAGAACCCAGTCCTTAGTCCTTCGTAGGTACTTGAGAATATTCTTTACCGCAATCCAGTGTGCCTTGCCAGGGTTCCCCTGAAACCTGCTAACCATGCTTAAGGCAAAGGCTACATCAGGTCGAGTACACGTCATAGCATACATGATCGAACCTACAGCCAAAGCATAAGGTAATCGACTCATTTCTGCTATCTCAGCCTCAGTGCTAGGGCTTTGTGTCTTACTCAGCTTGGCGCTACTCTGGATGGGCAACTCTCCTTTCTTGGAGTTTTGCATTCTGAATCTCTTCAGAATCTTCTCCAAGTAGGTACTTTGACTAAGTCCAATTAGTCTTTTACTCCGATCTCTCAAAATCCTTATCCCCAGAATATAGGCAGCTTCACCAAGGTCCTTCATAGCGAAACACTTTCCAAGCCAGGACTTTACTTCCTGCAAGGTTGGAATGTCGTTTCCTATGAGTAGTATGTCATCCACATACAATACCAAAAAGCTAACTATACTCCCACTAGCCTTGACATATACACAAGATTCATCTTGACTCCTAGAAAAGCCAAATTCCTTGACCTTTTCATCAAAGCAAAGATTCCATCTGCGAGGCGCTTGCTTTAATCCATAAATGGATTTCTCAAGCTTACACACTCTATTAGGGTACTCGTTACTGACAAAACCCTCTGGCTGACTCATGCAAACATCTTCAGCCAACTTCCCATTAAGGAAGGCGGTTTTGACATCCATTTGCCAAATTTCATAGTCATGAAATGCGGCTATGGCTAACAGAACCCGAATAGACTTAATCTTGGCTACCGAAGAAAAGGTCTCATCATAGTCCACTCCAGGAATTTGAGAGAAGCCCTTTGCAACCAGTCTAGCCTTATAAGTGTGTACTTTACCATCCATGTCGGTCTTCTTCTTGAAGACCCATTTGCACCCTACAGTCTTTCGACCTGGTACATTCTCAACCAAGTTCCAAACTTGATTGTCATACATGGATTGTATCTCGCTATCCATAGCCTCTTTCCATTTGGCAGACTCGGGGCCCGCCATGGCTTCCTCGTAGCTGTTAGGGTCATCTTGACTTACTAGTGTCTCATCACTAATAAGTGTCTCACCTTCTGCAGTAATATGGAATCCATAGTAATGCTCAGGTGCACTCCTAACTCTCGTGGAACGCCTCAGAGGTACAGATTCGTCAATTGGCTCAACAGGAGTTTCCTCCTCAAGTTGAGGGCTAGAGTTTGAAGTTCCTTCACCACTTGACTCTTGAATTTCTTCAAGATCAACTTGCCTCCCACTGTCTCCTTGGCTTATAAACTCTCTTTCTCGAAAGACTCCTCTCCTTGCTACAAAGACCACATTGTCACTAGGTCTGTAGAAGAGGTAACCAAAGGATTGCTGTGGGTAGCCGATGAAAATACACCTCTCGCTTCGGGGTTCAAGCTTATCATGAGTCTCGCGTCTCACGAAAGCCTCGCAGCCCCAAATCTTGATGTGGTCTAGTTTAGGTACTTTACCAGTCCACATCTCGTGAGGAGTTTTGGCAACTTTCTTTGTAGGGACTAGATTGAGGATATGGGCGGCAGTCTCTAAGGCATACCCCCAGAATGATATTGGTAGCGAAGCTCGACTCATCATGGAACGAACCATGTCCAACAAGGTTCGATTACGCCTCTCAGCCACACCATTCAACTGCGGTGTCCTGGGAGGTGTCAATTGTGAGACAATCCCACATTCCTTTAGATAGTCGAGGAACTCTGAACTAAGATACTCACCACCTCGATCGGATCGAAGCATCTTAATGTTCCTGCCCAATTGATTCTCGACTTCCTGTTTAAATTCCTTAAACTTCTCGAAAGTCTCTGACTTATGCTTGATTAAGTAGACATATCCATATCTACTGTAATCATCAGTAAAAGTCAAATAATAACGATTAGCATCTCTAGTGGCATGTTTGAATGGTCCACACACATCCGTGTGTATAAGGTCCAACAAACCTTCACCCCTTTCACATGAGCCTGTGAAGGGTGACTTTGTCATTTTTCCAAGTAAGCATGATTCGCAACTATCATTTGACTTTAGGTCAAACGACTCCAAGACTCCATCCTTTTGGAGTTGGCCTATGCGTTTCTTGCTTATATGTCCAAGACGACAATGCCATAACGATGCTTTATCCAAGTTATTATTACTAGTAGAATCAATACACAAAACATTATTTCCTAAGTTATCTACAATAGATACAGCTTCATACACACCATCACAAGGTAATGCTTTAAAATAAAGTACATTATTAAAGAAAGCATTAATCGAACCAACTTCATTATCAAATGAAAAGGTGAAACCTTGTTTGTACAATGCATGAAAGGAAATAATATTTCTTGCCATTTCTGGCGAATAACAACATTTATTCAAATCTAAATTTAACCCACTACTTAGCGATAAAGTATAAACTCCAATCTTGGTGACAGGTGTAACTTTTCTATTCCCCATGATTAAGTTTATTCTTCCTTGCTCCACATTCTCACTTCTTCCTAGTCCCTGCAAGTCACAGCAAATATGAATTCCGCAACCTGTATCAAGGACCCAAGATTTCGAAAGGGGTGAGTTATTAGAAATGATAGTGTAAATACCTGCATGGTTGGGTTTGACTTTCCCATCCTTTACATCTTGCTGGTACTTTGGGTAGTTCCGCTTCCAATGAGCTTTTTCGTGGCAATAGAAGCATTCAGCCTCTTTTGGGTCAGAAGAAGGAGTAATGAAACCTTTCTTGGTTCCACTTGAAGAAGAGCCATCAAGGGTCCGAGCCTTGGTACCCTTTGAAGATCTCTTTCTCTTCCTCCCTCGACTCTGCCCGATTGCCAAGACCGGATTTGTTTCTGGAGTAGGAGTGATAGCAACCGACTTCCCCTTAAGACCTGTTTCTGCGGTCTTGAGAAGTCCCTGAAGTTTGCTGAGAGTGACTTCTTCCTTGTTCATGTGATATGTCATGCAGAATTGATCATAGCACGATGGTAAGGAGTGCAAAATGATATCTATTGCAAGCTCCTCAGGGAAGTTCACATTGAGCTTCAGCAACCGATCCACATACCTTTGCATTTTCTGCATGTGGCTCGTGACGGACTCTCCGTCCTTCATCATGGTCGTTATCATGGAGCAGATGACTTCGTACCTCTCTTGTCGTGCACTTTGATGGTATCTTTCCATCAAATCTTGGTGCATTTCATAAGGGTAGAAGTCTTCATAAGACTTTTGGAGTTCAGCTGTCATGGTGGCTAACATGATGCAAGTCACCTTGGTTGCATCTCTTTCATGAGTATGAAAGTCAGCGATCTCCTGGGGAGTTGCAGTGGACTCGTCAATTTCCTTAAGCTCCTTGTCAAGGACATATTCTTTGTCCTCGTAGCGAGTAATCATCCTGATGTTTCTGATCCACTTATTGAAGTTGGATCCATCAAAGGTGACTTTCCCACATAGACTCATAAGAGTAAAGGAGCCATTAGGATTCGAGCCAGAAGCATTAGTTGAAGACATCTGAAAAGAAGAACGAGTTTAGTTTAGATTTAAGAGAATCCTTAATAAAACACCCAAATGTAATATTAAGGCTAGGATCCAATCACAATATAGTATAACTTAGAAGAGGTATGCCGTAATCTAAGCTATACCATATTTGAAAGGTAGGTGAATGACGATTCACCAATTTCCACCACGAAAACCGAAATAATAAATATTTAGTTTTTATTGGTTTTAGAAATTCCTAGATTCTTTGAGATCCAATGAACTTTTCAAAGGCATGTTTCGATCTCGGGAGTGCCCTCCAGGTTTTGTGACTGGGATGCCGAGGATCACAAAACGAGGTGTGAAGTAACCATGCAAATCACTTGGTACCCTTAAAGTTTATCACTCAATCGATGTGCCGGTAAACCACACACGCTCCACCGATACTATAATAAAACTTAAGTCACCCTTTACCTACCTTGTTAAGTCCAAGTTAGTGTGCCGGTTAACCACACACGCTCCACCAACGACTCAGACAAAGTGTAAAGTGTAATTTCATGGATTAGCACCTTATTCACATTTTTCCTAAAGTAACTAAGATTGGGAATTTAATAAACATTTAGTTACTTTATATATTCATCATACTTTGAATGAGAATTTATAAGTCCTTGTCTTACCCGTTCGGCTAACGACCCTCCACCAGTCAAGCAAGCGGTGGGTGAGAATATACACCCATTAAGTCACCATTTTATAGGCAACAACCTTATACCCACCTTATAGACCGGCTTCGTGAATGAGGCGTACTAGCGGTAAGACGACTTGTTCTTATACATATATATATAATTATTAAATTATCATAATATAAGTATAAGGGTTGAATTTTAACTTTTAAAATTCTAGGGGTTGGAACTAAAGTTTTAACTTAACTTTACTTGTTCCAAAACTTGAGGGCAAGTTTTGTAACTTTCAAAACTTTTCATTTCTTGTAACTTATGAGTTTAATAGAGTCATAAAATGAAGACTCTTCATTTTTATAACTCTTGTGTTTTCTTAATGGTTTTAACTCAAGTGTGACTCTTGGTTTTCCATAACTTAAGGATAAGTTATGGACTCCATTAAAACACATTATGATCAAGAATTAAACTACCAAATAGGTTACAAATAATTCCTATGATCATCTAAAACATCATAAGAACAAGAACATGAATATGAACATAATCAAAAATTACATAAAACTTTGTAATTTTGATAACTAGTTGTTGTAAATGAATTAGCAAAACATTACACCACCAAAAACAAGTTTATATTTACTAAAACAGTTTAGGGTAATGTTTCTAATTCATTTTCCAGCAACTGAATCGAAATTCTGCACTCATTCGACCCTACTCGTTGAGTGCATGAACATGACTCGCCGAGTTGGTTGAAGATACTCTTGGACTCGGCGAGTCCCCCCTATGGACTCGGCGAGTCCGATCGCAGACAGCAAATTTTCGATTCTGTTTTCAACTTTTAAGAACAAATAAGAACAAACAAGCCTAGGCTCTGATACTACTGACGGGTTTTGAGCATACTAACACTTCCTAAGTGTACATGCAACCCTAATAACCTTGGATCTATGTTTGTCTAATTTGTCATGCAAAGTTGAATTCCAAGGTTATATCCTATCTAGCATACATGGGGAACAATTTTAACATAAAGTATAGATAGAATAACTTACCTTGTTGATGCTTGTGTTCCTTGAAACCTTGTGAGCCTAGCACCTCAAGTGGTGATGCCTCAAATGCTTCACACAACACCAAATACTCTTGGAAGAACTTATGAGAGAATACTCACTTCTCCAAATCGGCCAAGCCCTCTATTTCTTTGTTGCAACCGATTTTGGTGGAGATTATGCTTCTTATATAGTGTTGACACATCTAGGGTTAAACCCTAATGTGTCATGACTCTTCATTTCCATGACCCATGGGTTTGTAACTCCCATGGAGCATCCATGGAGCATCCTATGGGTGGAACCCAACTTGATGATCCATGGAGCCTTTTAGCCCACTATACAAGATATGGATGATTTACTTAATCAACCCATATATTTAATTAGTTATCTTTTGATCACTTAATTAATTCTAAATTAATTCTTGATCAAACTAATCAAATAATATTATTAATATATTAGAACTTATAATATATTAATAATCTCCAAGCGTTATTTCTCTCATTTAGTTTATCCAATTGCATGGTGCCATGCAACCCAAATGGACCATGCCGGGTCGGGTCAAGTACATACCAGAAATAGTTATGGACTTAGACACCTTATCCAACAGTTACGTTATTTAATTAGTTTTAGTCTTAAATTAATTATGAATTAATTTAGAGATTAAAAGGAAGACTAATTAGATTATGGGCTATTTGTTTTATATAGTGTGGGCTAATACTCATTTGTTAATGGGCTAGGCTTATGTGGAAGTCCAATGGATGATCCATGGAGCTTTTAACCCATGGATCCTTGGAAAGGAAAAGACATGGGTTATTAGGGTTTCACCCTAACCATGCATACTATATAAGCATGCTTATGGAGCATGAAATGGAGCCTAAGAGAAAACTAGTGAACTAGTGTGTGTGTGCATGTGTGTGGCCGATTTTATACAAGGTGTATACTCTCTCAAAGTTTTCCAAGAGTTTGTGGTGTTTGTGATTCCATTTGAGGCATTCACACTATTGGTGCTTGGCCCTCAAACTCCTTAGAACCAAACTCACCAAAAGTTATGTAATCTCTTCTAACTCTTTTATGTTGAAATGTTCCCCATGCCATGTTAGATAGGTTATAAACCTTGGAAAATTATTATTTTGCATGTATTTAGACAAACATAGATCCAAGGTTTATTAGGGTTGCATGCACACTTAGGAAGTGTTAGATTGCTCAAAACCCAACAGTGGTATCAGAGCCTAGGCTTGCTTGTTTGATACTTGTTGATGCAAAATAGTGATAAAAGTCGAAATCATTGCTGTCTGCATGGTGGACTCGCCGAGTCCATTGGGGGGACTCGACGAGTCCAAGGCAAACTTCAACCTACTCGACGAGTGAGTTCATGCACTCGACAAGTAGGATCGAAAGAGTGCAGTTTTTCGGCTTTTGCTGCTGGAAATGGAATAGAAACATTACCCTAAACTGTTTTGGTGTTATAAAACTTATTTTAGTTGGTGTAATGGTTGTTCTAATCCATTTGCAATAGCATAGATCAAAATTCCATGATTTTATGTGTTCATATAATTCTTGAATTTTTGATGATCATGTTCATGTTCTTATGAATTTAGAAAATGATAGGAATTATTTGCTGAATTGTTTAGGATTAATTCTTGATCATTTATGTGTTTTAATGGAGTCCATAATTTGTCCTCAAGTTATGGATTTCCAAAGGTCACTCTTATTTAACACGCACTTAAAACACATAAGTTACATGAAAATGAAGAGTATTCATTTTTATGAACCTTTAATTCATAAGTTATGAAATGAAGAGTTTTGCAAAGTTACAAAACTTGCCCTCAAGTTTTGGAATTTTAAAGTTTCACACACTTTAATAAACTTTAATTCCAACCCTTAGAGTTTTAATAGTTAAAATTCAACCCTTATACTATTTATAACATTAATGGTTAATTATTATATATATATATATATATATATATATATATATATATATATATATATATATATATATATATATATATATATATATGTATGTATAAGAACAAGCCGTTTTACCGTTAGTAGGCCTCATTCACGAAGCCGGTCTATAAGGTGGGTATAAGTTTGTTGCCTATAAAATGGCGACTTAATGGGTATATACTCTCACCCACCGCTTGCTTGATCGGCGGAGGGTCGTTAGCCGAACGGGTAGAACAATGACTTTAAATCCTCATTAAAAGTATAATGAATATTATAAAATAACTAAACTCTTTTAATTCCCAATCTTAGTTATTTTAGGAAAATGTGAACATGGTGCTAGTCCATGGAATTCACACTTTGTACCTTACCAAGTCGTTGGTGGAGCGTGTGTGGTTAACCGGCACACTAACTAGGACTAGTAAGGATCACGAAGGGTGACTTAATGTTTGTCATAGATCAATGGAGTGTGTGTGGTTAACCGGCACATTGATTAGGTGATAATATTAAGGGTACCAAGTGAATTAGCATGGTTATTCACACCTTGTTTTGTGATCCTCGGCATCCTAGTCACAAAACTTGAAGGGCACAATCAAGATTGAAACATGCCATTGAAAAGTTCAATGAATCTCAAAAGAATCTAGGAATTTCAAATCCAAAAACCTAATAAATCATTTCGTTTTCATGGTGGAAATTGGTGAATCGTCATTCACCTACCTTTCAAATATATTATTACTTACATTACGGCATCCCTCTTCTAAGTGTAATATATTGTGATTGGATCCTAGCCTTAATATTACATTTGGGTGTCTTATTAAGGATCCTAAATATCTAATCTAAACTTACTCTCTTCTTTCAGATGTCTTCCAACACTAATGCTTCAGGCTCTAACCCAACTGGTTCTTTCTCTCTCATGAATCTTTGTGGGAGGGTCATCTTTGATGGTTCCAACTTCATGGATTGGATTAGGAACATCAGGATGGTTACTCGTTATGAGGACAAAGAATATGTCCTCGATAAGGAGTTAAAAGAACTTGATGAGTCTACTGCTACTCCTGAGGAGATCGCTGAATTCAGGACTCGTGAGAGAGATGCTACTAAGGTGGCATGTATCATGATGGCCACGATGACAGCCGAGCTCCAAAAGTCGTATGAAGATTTCTACCCTTTTGAGATGCACCAAGAACTGATGGAAAGGTACCATCAGAGTGCTCGTCAGGAGCGGTATGAAATAATCTCCTCCATAATAGCTACCCGCATGAAGGACGCTGAATCCGTCACGGGCCACATGCAAAAGATGCAAAGGTATGTGGACCGTTTGCTGAAGCTGAATGTTAACATCCCTGAGGAGTTGGCAATTGACATCATTTTGCACTCCTTGCCTTCTTGTTATGATCATTTTTGAATGACATATCATATGAACAAGGAGGAAGTTACCCTCAGCAAGCTTCAAGAACTCTTGAAGACCACGGAATCCGGTCTTAAGGGTAAGGTGGTTGTTACCTCTACTACTCCTACTCCAACATCTACCACTGTTTTAGCTATTGGGCAAGGAAAAGGGAAGAAGAGGAAGCAGCCTTCGAAGGGTACCAAGGGAAAGTCTCTTGAAGGCTCCTCATCAAAGACCAAGAGCGGTTCTGCCACTCCTTCTTCCATTCCCAAGGATGCTGAATGCTTTTATTGCCATGAAAAGGCACACTGGAGCGAAACTGCCATAAGTACTTGCAGGATCTAAAGGATGGGAAAGTGAAACCCACCCATGCAGGTATTTACACTATATTGTCTAATTACTCAACATATTCTAACTCTTGGGTGCTTGATACAGGATGTGGTATTCACATATGTTCTGATTTGCAGGGCCTAAGAAGAAGTGAGGATATAGAGCACGGGAAGATAAACTTAATCATGGGGAATAGGAAGGCTTCACCTGTTTCCAAGATTGGAGTTTATACTTTGTTGCTTAATAATGGGTTAAAATTAGATTTGAATAAATGTGTGTACTCGTCTGAAATGGAGAGGAATATTATTTCTTTTCATGCTTTGTGCAAACAAGGTTTTACCTTTTCGTTTGATAATGAATGTGGTGGTATTAATGCTTTCTTTAAAAATGTGTTTTATTTTAAAGCATTACCTTGTGATGGTGTGTATGAAACTGTGTCGATTGTAGACAACTTAGGAAATAATGTGTTGTATATTGATTCTTCTACTAGCCTAGATAAAGCATCATTGTGGCATTGTCGTCTTGGACATGTAAACAAGAAATGCATAGGCCAACTCCAAAAGAGTGGAGTCTTGGAATCATTTGACCTTAAATCGGATGATAATTGTGAATCTTGTCTACTTGGAAAGATGACAAAATCACCCTTCACTGGAACTTGTGAGAGGGGTGAGGGTTTATTGGACCTAATACATACTGATGTATGTGGGCCATTCAAAACCGCCACAAGGGATGCTAATCGGTATTATGTGACTTTTATTGATGATTTTAGTAGATATGGGTATGTCTACTTAATCAAACATAAGTCCGAAACCTTTGAATGGTTCAAGGAATTCAAACAGGAAGTAGAAAATCAATTGGGCAGGAACATTAAGATGCTTCAATCCGAACGAGGTGGATAGTATCTTAGTACCAAGTTCCATGACTATCTTAAGGAGTGTGAGATTGTCTCACAATTGACTCCTCCCAAGACACCACAGCTGAATGGTGTGGCTGAGAGGCGTAATCGAACTTTGTTGGACATGGTTCGCTCTATGAAGAGTCGAGTTTCATTACCAATCTCTTTTTGGGGGTATGCCTTAGAGACTGCCGCCCATATCCTTAATTTAGTCCTTACAAAGAAGGTTACCAAAACACCTCATGAGATGTGGACTGGGAAGGTTCCCAATTTGGACCACATCAAAATTTGGGGTTGCGAGGCTTTCGTGAGGCGTGAAACTCATGATAAGCTTGAACCCCGAAGTGAAAGGTGTATTTTCATCGGCTACCCACAGAAATCTGTCAGTTACCTATTCTACAGACCCAGTGAGAATGTGGTCTTTGTAGCACGAAGAGGGATCTTTCGCGAGAAAGAATTTATAAGCCAAGGAGACAGTGGGAGGCAAATTGATCTTGAAGAAATTCAAGAATCAATTGGTGAAGGAACCTCAGACACTAGCAATCAACCTGAGGAGGAAACTCCTGTTGATCCAGCTGACGAGTCTGTACCTCCGAGGCGTTTCACACGGGTTAGGAACACACCTTCGTTTTATTATGGCTTTCATATTACTACGGAAGGTGATACGTTTATTAGTGATAGTACACTGGTAAATTTGGATGAACCCAGCAGTGTTAAGGAAGCCATGGCAGGCCCGGAGTCTGCTAAATGGAAGGAGGCAATGGACAACGAGATACAGTCCATGTATGACAATCAAGTTTGGAACTTGGTTGACCAGGCCGTAAAACAGTCGGGTGCAAATGGATCTTCAAGAAAAAGACATACTTGGAAGGAAAAGTGCATACTTATAAGGCTCGACTGGTTGCGAAGGGTTTTACTCAAACTCAAGGTATTGATTATGATGAAACCTTCTCATCGGTAGCAAAGATTAAGTCTATTAGGGTTATGTTAGCCATTGCAGCATTTCATGATTATGAAATATGGCATATGGATGTCAAAACCGCTTTCCTTAACGGAAAGTTGGCTGAGGATGTGTACATGAATCAGCCAGAGGGTTTTGTCAGTACAGAGTACCCTAATAGAGTATGCAAGCTTGAGAAATCCATTTATGGATTAAAACAAGCATCTCGTAGCTGGAATCTTTGTTTTGATGAGAAGGTAAAAGAGTTTGGCTTCTTGAGAAGCGAAGATGAGTCTTGCGTGTATGTCAGAGCTAGTGGGAGTGTAGTTAGCTTCTTGGTACTGTATGTGGATGACATACTACTCATAGGAAATGACATCCCAACCTTGTAGGAGGTTAAGTCCTGGCTTGGGAAGTGCTTTGCTATGAAGGACCTAGGGGAGGCTACCTATATCCTAGGGATAAGGATATTAAGAGAAAGGAGTAGAAGACTAATTGGACTTAGTCGGAGTACCTACTTGGATAAGGTGTTGAAAAGGTTCAACATGGAGAATTCCAAGAAAGGAGATTTACCGATCCAAAGCAATACCAAACTGAGTAAGACTCAGAGTCCGAGTACAGAGGCAGAGATAGCTGAGATGAGCCAATTACCATATTCTTCCGTAGTTGGCTCGATCATGTATGCTATGACTTGTACCCGCCCTGATGTGGCATTTGCTTTGAGCATGGTCAGCAGGTATCAGGGGAACCCTGGCAAGGCTCATTGGACCACGGTAAAGAACATTCTCAAGTACCTGCGGAGGACTAAGGATTGGATCCTTACCCTTGGTGGAAGTGATGACTTGAGAGTATTAGGGTATAGTGATGCTGGTTTTCAGACTGATAGGGATAATTTCCGCTCTCAGTCGGGCTGGATCTTTACCTTAAATGTAGGGGCAATTTCTTGGAAGAGTTCCAAGCAGGAGACGGTGGCTGATTCGACTTGTGAATCAGAGTATATAGCAGCGAGTGAAGCAGCGAAGGAGGCGATATGGCTAAAGAACTTCATCGGAGACCTTGGAGTTGTACCAGCTATTAAGGAACCTATAGAGATTTTCTATGACAACAATGGTGTGGTTACCTTAGCCAAGGAACCCAGAGAGCATGGCAGATCCCGACACATTGACAAAAAATATCACTTCATAAGACACAAGATTGAAGAAGGACTCCTTGTGACAAGGAGGATATCGTTGGATGAGAATCCTACAGATCCCCTTATGAAGGGACTGACGAGGGTTAAGCATTTTCAGCTTGCGAGACGCATCGGGCTGAGGGACGATATTAGTTTTACAGATTAGATAGTTTTCCTGAAACTTGTAAAATGTAATCGACGTTTGATGATGAATAAAATTTGTGATTTATTTATGAGTAAAGTGTTACTATCATTGTCAATTATTTACTATTGTTTCAGTTTTGCATGTTTTGACTTCCAGAATAATTAATTTATTCAAACCTCCATAATCGATCATACGTCGGAAGTAGGTATGAATCAAGATTGTCATGAATTGGGTTTGTAGATGCCTTAAAGGTGTTTAGACATGGCAATGGTTGCTGCAACATTCATGAGTACTCATAAGTTATGAGTATTGGTATAAACCCACGCTCACTTGTATCACTTCATGGAATTTATCTCGAGTGATCGTGAGACGATAACATCATATAAATCTTTAAACCTAGAGATATGAGTTGTTACCTATGAGTTGGTTGTGCATTGATTGCACGTAAACACATCAGTAACTTGATGTTATAAAACGTGCCTTTGTGTACAATTCAATAAGTAGTAGAACAAGCATATCAGTCGAAGTTTATCTGTTCCTTCTAGAAATAGAAGCGATATCTGGGCCCCTCGATGATTTTGTGTTGACCCATGTACCAGGCCTGGTCAGAACTAAACCGATGTGTTCAGTGAAGTTCTTCATCAAACAAATCGGAAAATCGAGAAACAACTGCTAGACAATAAGGAAGACATAGTTCCATGTGTTTGTCCGGCTGATATCATGAGAACAGAGGATTATGTGATCACTTATCTAAAATGTCGCTTCATAGTTCGACAGAGTCTTCATTGTTCGAGGGAGTTTTCGAGAGCTACGATTGCTGGTTGGTTCCTGAAGTTATAGGCAAATACAGTTATTAGACTTATCCAAGAGGGAGTCTGTTGGATAAGGTGTCTAAGTCCATAACTTATTTGGTATATACTTGACCCGACCGACATGGTCCATTTGGGTTGCATCTCATCCAAATTATTATGGATAATTTTATGAGAGTTATACACATATGTTTATTAATATATTATGATTTATAATATATTAATATGAAGTTACGTTATTTAATTAGTTTTAGTCTTAAATTAATTATGAATTAATTTAGAGATTAAAAGGAAGACTAATTAGATTATGGGCTATTTGTTTTATATAGTGTGGGCTAATATTCATTTGTTAATGGGCTAGGCTTATGTGGAAGTCCATGGATGATCCATGGAGTTTTTAACCCATGGATCCTTGGAAAGGAAAAGACATGGGTTATTAGGGTTTCACCATAACCATGCATACTTATGGAGCATGAAATGGAGCCTAAGAGAAAACTAGTGAACTAGTGTGTGTGTGCATGTGTGTGGCCGATTTTATACAAGGTGTATACTCTCTCAAAGTTTTCCAAGAGTTTGTGGTGTTTGTGATTCCATTTGAGGCATTCACACTATTGGTGCTTGGCCCTCAAACTCCTTAGAACCAAACTCACCAAAAGGTATGTAATCTCTTCTAACTCTTTTATGTTGAAATGTTCCCCATGCCATGTTAGATAGGTTATAAACCTTGGAAAATTATTATTTTGCATGTATTTAGACAAACATAGATCCAAGGTTTATTAGGGTTGCATGCACACTTAGGAAGTGTTAGATTGCTCAAAACCCAACAATTAGTACTCCCCGTTTTCCCGTTATTCATTTCTACCGTGAAGGAATTATCTAATGCACAGGGTTTTTGTTTAAGCAGATGTGCAAATTTGTGGCTTACAAAACTTTTCTCTACTCCACTGTTGAAAAGTATGCAAACATATGAGTTATCGAGGAGAAACGTACCAGTAACTATCGTAGGATCAGCTACCGCTTCCTCGTGACCTAGGGCCATAAGTCTTCCTACTCCTCCAGCCATCCTCGTTTTAGGGTAGTTCCTCTTGTAGTGGCCCACTTCGCCATAACTGTAGCAAGCTTGGCCCATACCGACATTAGGAACCTGGGCGGCCTGAGCTGTTGGAGTCCTGCAGACACGAGCTATATGCCCCTTTCTGTTGCAATTAGAGCACTGCATCTCCTTGCAAGGTCCGTGGTGGTGGGAGTTGCACTTGGTGCACTTCGGAAGGGTTCCAGCATATGTTTTTGCTGGTAAGGGGTTCGCAGGGACAACAGGAGTTACTGTGGCAACATTGATTGCCACAAGTTGTTGTCTTTTGGAGGATTCCTGCGAATCCCCTCTGTTCCTCTTGTTCCACCCCTTCTTGTGATTGTCGAGGTTGGACTTTTGTGGTACGGATGTAGGGATTGTTGGGTTCCTGTGTTTCCCGTGGCTATGAGAGATTGTGCCAGATCCTTTGCACTATCAAAAGTGACAGGCTTGGAGGCTAACACACTTGACTGGATCTGGGGCGACAGTCCCCAGATGTATCTCTCTATTTTCTTGCTCTCCAGAGCAACCATGTCAGGGCATAGGATTGCCAGATCACAAAACCTATTTGTGTAGGTTGAGATGTCGGATCCAACCATTTGCAGGCTCCAGAGTTCCTATTCGAGTTTTTGTATTTCTCTCCGAGGACAGTACTCTCTCATCAGCATGTCCCTCAAGTGTTCCCAGCTGATGGAATATGCCACCACCAGAGTCAGGTACTTAACATGGCCGTTCCACCATGTTAGTGCCTTGTCAGAGAAGGTACAAGCTGCGAACTTGACCTTGTTGCTTTCTTGGCAAGCGCAGATTTCAAAGACAGATTCCATCTTTTCAATCCACTGCCTTAACACCATAACCCCACCAGTACCATTGAAGTTGCGGGGTTTGGTGTTTGTGAAGTCTTTATAGGTGCATTCCCAAGGGTGTCCATGGCTTTCGCCGTGGTTCGAGGGAGGTGCACCTGTTCCCGATCCACTAGGGATAGGAGTGTTGATTGCTGACATAGCAGCTGCAACTACTGCTGTGAAAGCTGCCTGGAACATGTTGGCATCAAAGGGGTTAGGTGGTTGAGGAGGTTGAGGTTGTGGTGGTGGTGGAGGTGGTGGTATCGGTACTTCGTTGTTTGGGTTACACCTGGGATTTCTGCGTGGCGGCATCTTTAACTATATGTTTAAAAGATGATGTCATGGATAAGAATAAATGAATAATGACTGTGTCTCATGGACTAACTCCCCATAGCCCAACAACAAATGAATAGAATGACTAAATGAAGATGATAACATTTGGATAATAATTTCCATATGATTAGCAACAGATGTAACAAGTTCAGGAAAAATGGCCTAGAAGTAGGCCTTACATCAACCAAGATGGAAAATTTTGACAGAATTAAGATTAGATCAAGACCTAACAGGTCTAAGATTTATAAAGACAGGAAATTAGACCAAAGTTTTTCATAAACTAGGTTATATCCAAAAGATGAGTTGTCGAGGTTCTATCGGCGACGAGAATTGCTAGCATGAGTTCTTGATCCTGACAGTAGACGTTCCATGTCCCTCATATGCTTGTCAGCTCTCGCTTGCTGAGCTCGAAGTTCCCTAACTTCAGCTCGAGTTTCAGCAAGTTCCCTCTGTAGAGCTATATTGCGGACTAGAGTTCTTTCGTGTGCAGACTCTAGTTGGAAAATGCGGATAGTGTTAACACCAGAGTTGGCGTCAACTTCCAAGACTTGATTGATAGTCACCTGAGCCATTATCGTGTTTCGAGAAATCCTACGAACCATGATTGGTAGGACTCTATCAGTAGAACCTCCTTGAGTGAGGTTGTAGAAACTTTGGTCTCCATCGTAGGGAATGGGTTGACCCTATTCATGACTCCATGTATTCAAGTTAGTGGCCCACAGAGGTGTGGGTCCTTGAAATGCGGGACGGGGGTTCAGGTTCGGGTTTTGAGCAGCTAGGGGTAGGTTATTGACTTCAGGATCTAAGTTAGAACTATCGGAAAAACCCTCAGCATGGTGATCATCCAAAGGGATTTGGTGACCATCTTCTGGTTCTGCCTCTAGCCAACCAGCATTGCCTTGGTTCGGGGAGTACGGATCACCATGGTGAAATCCAGCCATTTTAATCTACGCGAAAAAGGGATATAAGAAATAGCTAAAATAGACGAACTAACTAAGATAATTACAGTAAGACCAAATACCCCTATGGTATTTCTTGATGGTTGTGTTGGTAAGTTTTTAGACTTGTTGCCACATCACAACCATTCTTGGGCATATGCTAATGACTCCTCGGACCAGCATAGTTGATCAGGCTATGCCATTCCCAAGACTGACCATATATCTCCAGGCTTACTTGTGATATTCAACAATCG
Organism: Lactuca saligna; assembly: GCF_052625555.1. Taxonomy (NCBI): domain Eukaryota; kingdom Viridiplantae; phylum Streptophyta; class Magnoliopsida; order Asterales; family Asteraceae; genus Lactuca; species Lactuca saligna. The sequence goes on from NC_136424.1 coordinate 251,401,865, forward strand.
TAATACTTTTGTTCTTGTCATTGTGACACTGGTTTTAGTATGAATGCAGGCACGTATACTTTGTTAAATATTTTATTATTTAAACGTATAACTCTTAGACAGAGTGTTTCAATCCCTATGTATTTATAGTTAGTATATCTTTTATGGGTTGATAGACTATATTCACTATAAACAAAGCTCTGATACCAATCTATCACACCCCAAAACCACGAACGGCGGAAACGTTCAGGGGTGGAGGACGTCATGTACAGTATCACAACAGTGTAAAATAGTAAACAAGCAACAACATCATCCATTCCATTATAAGTAAAGTTTTAATACATGTGTGTTCTTTCATTGTAACACCAAAAATATAATCAAAATAAAAGACGAGACTTGTCTGCTCCGTCTTCTCAAAACCTGGCCACCGTACCTGTCTACTGATGACCTGAGAATACAAGTTATTTTAAAAGAGAGTATCAGCTTTAAAGTTGGTGAATACATAAGTATTTAAGTGTCATTGTCTTGATTTGAAGAACTGTTATGAATGTCATGTGAAACCTTTAAGTAAGACAGTTGATATAAGTATGAAAAACCCTAAGAAATCCCTTACTTCCTACTAGCATGAGATGTAGTCTTCTACTAAGACCCGAATGTTTTGTAAGTAAAATGATAGGTTTTCCTTCTATAGACTAGCACTAAAGTACTTATTCTAACTCATCGTTTATGTGAAAGTATCACAAAATAAAGTAAACAAGAAAAAGTATAATCATGTAAGTATTATCCCTGGATTACCAAGACTAACACGACATCACCGAAACGAAAGGTATAACCTAATGAACATCCGAAGATTGTCAAATTAACCCCTGTAGCGAACAGTGGTTCCAGGGTTAGTCCCGTAACTAACTCTACATCGCTGTAAGCGAAATAGATAACCTAATGAACATCCGAAGATTGTCCAATTAACCTCTGTAGCTAACAGTAGGTTCCAGGAATGGTTAATCTCGTAACTGACTCCTAATATAAGTAATAACAACCAAATGAGCATCCGAAGATTTTCCAATTAACCTCTGTAGTGAACAGTGGTTCCAGGAATGGTTAATCCCGTAACAAACTACCGTTGAACTGGGATGGGCTGGATGATTTACTGAAGGTACTAATAAATCATCTTTACAAATCGAGTTTCAAGTATTCATGTAAGTATACACAGGTAGATGTATCTACGTAAAGGTATTCGTGTAATGTGTTCATGTAAGCGTATTCATGTATCATGTAAGCATATGTAAAGGTACTCATGTATCAGGTAATGTACTTGTAAAGACTCACGAATGAACTGACTCTTGTGTGATTCCTTGTAATAGGAATAATGTTTGATATCTTCTAACTAACCCTATGATAGTTAACAGGAAGGCAATTGGTTGTTCAAGAAGGTAAAGGTAATGGTTTTGCAAGATATCTAAGTGTTTTGAATAATAATTGAGAGTGACTTGATGTCATGTTAATAAACATTTCAAAACCAATACTTTTGTTATCAAGGTATTTTAAGATAGAAAACCATTTCATGCATCATATTTTGTAGTATGTGAAATCTGTTGAATGAAAACACAGTTATAAAATACATATAAATGATTTAATAACATGTTGTTTTCTACTTGTATCCCCCCATTAAAGCATTGAAAATCATTTAAAACATTGATTAAGGGTATGAACTCACCTGTAGATGGTGGTTTGGATGAACTGGACGGTGCAGGATTGTTAGGTGTCAAGTGAGGACTTGTACACACACTACGATCCTAATGAACATATAATCACACATATATGCACTCAATTAGACTTATTTACTAATTGATAATGTTAAGACATCCTAGAACATAATAAACACTTTATATAAGTGTTTTAACCCTAAGGATTTGCATCTAAGCTATTGTGGGACAAGGTACTTGGGTTTAGGGTTCCAAAGGACCCAATATATGAGTTTACTCTCCATATATCATAACACATGGAGTTCACAGTTGTAAACTCTTGAGTTTACGGCCATAAACTCACAATCTTGGTGATATTTTGTGTTTTGAAGTCCCAAATGATCCCTAGAATTATTCTAACTTGGTGGTTAAATCCTTGGCAGGGTTTAAGGTATAGAAACACCCCTTTGAGGAGTTTACGACCCTAAGGCCATTTCCCTTAGTGTCTGCGGCTGTAAACTCTTAAGAATGGGTGTTTTTGATGCTTTCAAGTCTTATTCACATGTAGTATAGGTCTCAAACTTTTATTCCAAGCATATCAAGGCCTTTGGCACACTTTGGTGCCTTTGTTGGATGTTCACAGCCCAAGAACCTTATTAGGGCCGTGAAATCATTTTGAGGGGTGTTCTTGATGTGTTTAAGGCCCTTGATTAAATGGGAACAAGTCTATGTAAATGCCTAAGGCTATAGGTGCCTTAAAAGCACCCTTTTGTGCATGATTTTGGAGTTCACGGTCCAAGATCCTCTTGGGTCGTGAACTCCCAATCTTGGGTGATTCTTTGGTGTTTTCTTGTCCCTGATACACTTATACATGAGTCCAAAGTCGTATCATAACATAAGGGAAGGTCTAGGCGTTGTTTCGGGAGTTTACCGCCCAAGAACACCTTGGGGAGTAAACTCCTAAATCTAGTGATTTAGCCATCTAAATCATGTTATAACCGCATAATAAAGTTTCTAACACTACTAGAAAGGGTTACTCACATTTTAGTATAAAAACCCGAAGATTCGTGAGAAAGAAAATGGCTTTTCTCTAGTTGGAAATGCAAATTATGAATGAATTTGGTTCAGAATTCTATTTATAGTCCTGAGAATTTTGGCAGAAAATATTTTATTCCCGAAATGATCTCTAATATAATAGAGTGTTGGAATAACAGTGTTGCACAAAACTCTAGTGCATCCACTTTCTTGATATTTCCTAAAGTGTAAAACCTAAATTACTCAAACTTATACGGAAAAGTCTGAAAGTTTACTGTGACTGATATAACCTCTGTTGAAGTGTAATTGTTTATACATAATGGAAATTCCGGGTTGTAACATATAGCTTTCAGATCTAATTATATTTCAGTCCCAAAAAGCCAGATCTAATACCTTTATTGAACCTTGTTGCATATAAGCCCTAGATCTAACGTTATTCATGCATTTTATGCCTATAAACCTCTTTAGGAGTATTTGTGCACGTAAAAATGGAACCTTTACTTGCAAACCAAGCCTTAGAAGCCTAGATCTATCAGTTGGATGCGTTGGTTTCGAGCAGAATAGTCTGAATAGTTATTGCATGCATGCGACTCGGCGAGTCATTCTTCAGACTCGGCGAGTCGAGTCACGAGACCAAGACAATCTTCATACCTCTAGGTTAGACTCGACGAGTTGATCATACAACTCGGCGAGTCACAGCCATAGTGTTCATAAGTTGAAGGAGGACTCGACGAGTTGTTCATACAACTCGACGAGTCAGATGCAGATTGACTGAGTGATATCATTGAAGAGGAACTCATCGAGTCTCCCAAACTCGACGAGTAGTAGCGAGCAGAAGCTAGGAAGTGAGGGTGGAGACTCGATGAGTTGGTGACCCAACTCGACGAGTCAGGACAACTGTATGTTGACTTTGACCAATAGGATTGACTTTGATTAGGGGTAAAATAGTTATTTTACCCTTAGTATAGTTATTAGTATTTGATTTAGTGTGTTATGGAAATTGTAGCTGGGGAAATATCGGAGCAGCAACAGATAGTTTCCAGAGCAGTTCATTTACCATCCAGTTTACGAGGTGAGTTTCCTTCCAGTAGGAACGAGTCTAAGGCCACAATGCCAACCCGTTTAGCTAGTAGTAGTTTTCGGACTTCGGTCCGATGCAGTTTTTAGTGTGTTTGATGCCTTCGTGGCTCAGATAGGATTTATGTGTTATGTGTTCTGGGCTACGGCCCGATCCAGCATGCAGTTTACGTGTTCATGCTAGTTGATATGTTTATGCCATGCTATCTTATACTAAGTTTCCGGACTTTGGTTCGATGTAGCTAGTTCCAGACTTCGGTCCGATGTAGGGGACAAGGTCCCAGTCAGTTCCGGACTTCGGTGCGATGCAGTTTTCGGACTTCTGTTTGATGTAGAAGGCAAGGCCCTGGTTAGTTCCGGACTTCGGTCTGATGCAGTTTCCAGACTTCGGTCTGATGCAGTGGGCAATTCCCAGTATGTGTTTATATGTTATTGTATGGTATGTGGTAGTTTGGGGGAGATCACTAAGCTTTGTGCTTACAGTTTCAGTTTTGGTTTCAAGTACTTCCGCAAGTAAAGGGAAGAGCTCAGGATGACGGCATCGCACACACCACAGCTTCAACTTTATTCTTGGGAGTTTTGTTCAGATAATTAGATGTGATTTGATACAGTTTTTGACATGACACTTTTATTATGGCTTTGAGATATCCGACGTGTGGTTTTATTATACGACATTCAGTGTTATGACTTTTATTATTATTTAACAATAAATTTTTTGGGTCGTATATTTGGGATTTTTCACCAGAGAGGAGATTGAGTCGGGTAGCTTTTTTGAAACACAGGATATCAGCACGATTGGGGCTTAACCAATCCATTCCAATGATGACATCGAAGCTCTTTATGGAAACTAGCATAAGATCGATGGGAAAGGAATGATCGTTTAGGGTAAGAGTGCAACCTACGTATATATCGTTAGGGCTCTCTTTCTCGCTGTTAGCCATCTCGACGGTAAACGTTTTGGTTAATGGTTGGGATTTATGTTTAAGAAGGTGCTTGAATGCATGACTAACAAAGCTTCTTTCAGCACCAGAATCGTAAAGAATGCCTGCATAAGAGTTGTCAAGGAGGAACGTACCCGAAACAACTGTGGGATCAGCGATTGCCTCCTCGTGTCCCATCGTCAATATTCTCCCTGTTTCATTAGTTGTTATTGTCTTGGGGCAGTTTCTCTTGTAGTGCCCAACTTCTCCACAATTATAACAGGCTTGACCGACTCCTGCTCACGTTGTTTGATTGGTTGGTTGAGTTGGCGCCTTGCAAAATCGAATCGTATGCCCCTGTTTACACAGTTAGAGCACGACATTTCACGACATGGGTAGGGATTATGGTAGTAGTTACACTTGTTTCACTGAGGAAGGTTACCAACATATTTACTGGTAGGTGCTTGAGTGACAGGAGTAGCGACAGGGGTAGTAGCAGCGTTGACTGCCACCATTTGCTGTTTCTTTGAGGGCTCCTGCGAAGACTGACTCTTCTTCTGTTTCTAGAATTTTCTTTTCTCACCACTCCCTTTAGCCGGTTCAGGAGCGGTGGTCACTTCATCGAGATTGAATCCATGATCGATCAGAGTTTGCGCCAGGCACTTAGCGCTATCAAAGGTGTTTGGCCTAGCAGCCAAGACATTTCCTTTGGTTGGCTGGGTCAGCCCCCAAATGTATCTTTCAATCCTTTTGCTTTCAGGGGTGACCATCCCCAGGCAGAGGAGTGCTAGGTCTTCAAACCTAGATGTATAGGTGGCGACGTCAGAACCCTTCATTTTTAGGTTCCAGAGTTTGTGCTCCAGTTTTTGCATTTCGCCCTGGGGGAAGTACTCAACATGCATGAGCTCTTTCAAGCTCTCCCAACCCATAGCATTTTCCACTGGTAGGGTTATTTGATCTGACCATTCCACCAGGTCAGTGCCATGTTGGTGAAGGTGCAAGGATCCGTGAACCCGAGGGACACCTCAGTGCGTTTCCAAGGAATTGATGACATTGATCTTAATGACTCATGGAGTACTTATCAACCAACCAATGAAGCCGAAGCAAAGAAATATGCCACTTTCCGTAAGGCATTTCAAGCAAGAAAGGCTCATCAAACAAAGCAACTTCAACAGAATCAATTGGAGATTCAATCTTTAGCCAAATAATGGGCAGACGCAATCAATAATGCCAATACCATATCCACAATTCTGAAAGTACAAGAGTTCATGGACAAAATGGCCGATATGATCCGCAAGGCTCAATCCACTCATGGTGGTGAAGGTACGTCTAAACTCCCTCCAACTCCAACTGCTAGAGATTCTCAAGATGATGGAACTGCAATAGAAGTTAGCTTTGCTCCTATCTTCAAATTTGATAATGAATATCTGAATGAGGTAAATCAACCTAAACCTTCTGATGATGATATGATGAAGAAGAGGAATCGAGTGGATCTCAACACTCAACCTCCAAGACCAAGGAGAAAAAGAAGAAGAAGAACATGGTTGTGTCTAGAAAAGAATTTTTGAGTCTATAGTCCAAAGTAGATCAAATTCTTGTTGCGGTCAAGTCCACTCAACCGAAATCTGAAGACCATCCAGTACCGCAGTCCTTAATAGAAAGAATTGAAAGACTGGAAACCCGTGAAAGACTGGTTGCTGAGCGAATAACTCTAAAAGTTGAAATGGGAATCCGATCCCTGGATACAAGCCGCCAAGCTGATCACAAATAATTCATGGCTGCTGCGGAGCGCCTCATCTCTGAGGTATCCGCAATCAAGGAAAATTTATAAACAACCATTGCGGATCAGTCCGCTCTCTCACAGAAACTGATAGTTGAGACTCACACTGCTTATGAGTCCACTATCTCAGTCCTTCATGCAACCATCAACAAACTTCAACGATCCTTATCGTCCAATATTCACGGCCCTGAAGTTCTACAACTCACAAAGGAGATTCATCGACTTCTCTTCAACATCGCCATCCCAGACAATGAGTAACTGGCTGATGTTCTTAAAGCTTAATTTCAGTAGGTGTGTGCCAAGGTCGATGGTCTCAAACAATGGCTTGGGGAAGCTCTGGGTCTGAATTCCTCAAGAGGGGGAAGTGAAAAAGACCATCATGAAAAAGACCATCAGTCTGAAGAAGACCATAACTCGAACAATGGTTCTCATCATAGAAGCCCCCCCCCCCCCCCCCCCATCATAACTGAGAAAATTCCCTCACCAAAACTGTCACCACAACCATCTCCTCACAAGAATCCAATCGATCAGTCTCCTCCACCGCAACAGACAATCGTTCTTTCTCCTGAACGACCTGAGACTCCTCCTCACTTCAAAAATATAGCATCCAATATGTCATCTGAACACTCCGACGACTCTCCCGCGATGAAACAGAAGAAAGAAGATTGGAAAGCAGCTAAATTTGCTGAACTCATCTGGAGAGAAAACGGTTTCGACATCACCTTGGATGAATCTTTGATCAACTCTTGGATTAACCCCCACCGCAGACTATTGGATGATGACTACAAACCTTATCTTACCTATGCTGAACTTCCTTTTGATGGTTACTAGGATGTTCCTATCTCTCCTAATGACAAATACTTTGCTGTATTTGAGCCATTTGACCTTAGACTACCGGATCACATAAGACTGCCCATGGAATTTGAGAGACTCAATCGATTCTATGCCAAACATGCCTCTTCCATAGAGAAAATATGGTCTAATGATAGGCCATCCGTAGTCAAGAACTTCAAGCCCCGAAAATTCATGAAGCCTGACTTTATTCAATACACTCTTACAAGAAGGAATCATGACTAAGTTCGCACCCAAGTTGACTTCCCATGTATGAATCCAGAAGAAGTCTTTCTAATAGGAAAGGTGTTCCAAAACAAACGCAAAAAGTATCCAAAGATGAAGATAACACTTGAAAGGGCAAGCGCATTTCTGAAGGAAACTCTCTGCGACTTCACAAAAATTGATGCTGAAGCTCATCCGGTTCTGGAAAAGAAGTTCAATTTACCTCCACTTCATCCTGCACCAATGCCTACCGAAGGTTATCAAGAGAAATCCCTAGGTGCAAAAAACTTCCCTGAACTTGGAGTCATTTTCAAAAGGAAGATTGATAAAGTCAAATACTTCATTCCCATGACCTCCATGAATCGTCTTACAAGGAAGGAACTTGAAATCTGTAGAACCGCAGTAGAAAAATCAAAACACATGACTACCGAAGTCAAGTTCAAGATTTTAAGAAGCATCACCTGGTTGGAAAATATCAGAAAGTTTTGGTGGATTCTTATCAAGTTCCTAAAACATGATAAGTGAAGAAAAGTTAGAGAGGTCACTTAGGGGGAAATTGTTGAATCATGAAAGTGACCCTCTTGAACTTCGTCTACCACAACCCTCAAGGATCCGCAATCAAGATCTTCTCATCAACCTCATCCGAAGTCATCATCAAACCGCAATCTTAATTATTCTGTACTTAGTTTAACTTTATCTACTTTTCTTTAATACTCTCTATTGTCCAGTATGCCTTGCATGGCTACTCTTAGAGACTTGATCCAATGAAACTCTTGAGTCTCTATATGTTGGGTTTCAGTATACTACAACATCCTATGGTGCACATACAACCCTAAATACCTTGGATCTATGTTTTCACTAATTATACATGCAAATGGTTTCCAAGGTATAAATCTTACAACTAGCATGCATTTAACATAAAAATATAATATACTAGTTAGCATGACATACCTTTTGATGGAGCTTGAATTCTTGGTGTATTTGGTCTTAAAGAGCTTAGCCCTAATAGTGTGGAAGCCTCAAATGGAATCACAACACACCATGGACAAAGGATGAACTTGAGACAAAATTCCATGCACACAACAGACACCATGAATTCTAATAAGATACAAGTGGCGATTTTAGGCAATGAAGTATCTATTTATATGTTGAATTTCTAGGGTCATGGATATAACCCAAATCCATACCCATGGGTTTTATGATCCATGGTCCATGTGGCCCAACCCTTTATGTATCCATACATAAATTTGGTCCAACATGGATCATAAGCCCAACACATATAAATATAACTAATTACCATAATTAGTCCCCACAGATTTAATCACTACAAGAAAAAGACCCTTTTACGATGTGCAATCCACCACACTCATTGATTTATGTTACGCAATAGAGAGTAACATTAAAAAAGTTTCATCTGTTCAAAAATTTTAAGGATTTATATCACGCATTATTGCGTGCCCTTAAATTAGGGTCTCATGTAAAAAAATTAAAAACACGGAGGGCACTTGTGCGTCCTCTGTGAATGTCGTTTTATATTTTTCTTTTTAAGAAAAACGCGCTCGGAGGGAAAATGAAATCCCCAATTTTTTAAACCCCACCTTCTTCACCCTCACCCATCACCCACATCCACTGCCTCCAATCCTCGTTCCCACTTCTAGCATCAAACTGTTGCGATGCACCTTCCTTCTCGAAGAATGCTTCATTTACCACCATCGTCCGATTATGTGAGCCCAAGGAATTAACGGAGATGAAGAAGATTATGGATCAATTGCTTCACATCATGTTTAAGGTTAAGGGTTTGAGATTTCTTCCAAATTGATCCTCACACTAAATGGTTCGATCTCCTCTCTTTGTACCTTGTTCCCTTTACTGATGCCTCCACCTTCTGCCATCGATCTTGATCTTTGAATTAGCAACAAGAAGCCCTAGGGACTCCACCTTCACCCACCTCCAGTGCCTTTAACATTTCTTCATTCAATCTTCTCTCTCTCTCTCTCTCTCTCTCTCTCTCTCTCTCTCTTCGTCTATCTCTTTCTAACCTAAAAGTTTTAAAATAGGAAAAAGCTCCTTCATCTTATCCTTAAACTCACCCCCCCCCCCCCTCAGCCAATTGGTTCGTATCTAACCACATAATCGCCTCATCAATCACATCCTCAATCTTCTTATCAACCAGAGAAGGAGAATATTGCTACATAACAGACTAGTGAAACCACAAGCAAGGATGTGTACCTGCATCCATCACATGGTTTATAATTAAATAAATTTGGGGAATTAGGGTTTTTGGTTCTACGAGTTCTTATAACCCTGGGAATCAAGAACCATGTATTCTCACTGTATCTTGCTTATGATAATCAGACTCACATATGTTTCACGTTGTTTCTTTTGCTTAAGAGTGATTATTGCTGCAATTTTTGCAGTCATGGCGACTATGGTTCATGCAGATCCCTTACCAATTACAAAACCTACCAGATCTGGAAAATTTAGCTTTAGGGGTAGTTTTAGTCTCTCAAAGCCAATATCAGCTGGCTCAAGGAGGAATAATCCAAGTTCTAGAAGCAATTGACGACACTACCCCTACTCCCAACATGTTTTCCCCACGGGACTACTCGCCTTTTCCTCTCATTTAAAAAATGAGAAAAAAGTATAGTTATTTAGCCCATTTGTTGTTAATGACTCCTGTTTACTTTTTGCAGTTGATCGGACTCACGTCTCTAATAATGCCAACAAGACGGCCCCATATCGGTATACATATATTTTTTCTTAGAATTAGAAGATTAGATAGATACCTTCTTAACTATTTTTTGCTTATGATATTTATATCAGTGAGACACATAGGTATGGGTCTGTAAGTGAGACACCTATGCATCCTTCACGAACCCGACTCCATCCATATATGATGCCTATGAGGGATTCTGCAGGTTGGTTGGTTGGTTTTTTCATGCATAGTAAGTAATTGTTTTTCATGTTTCATGTTTAATGAATTTGAATCTTTGGTCAGCAACACCTATTCACGATGGAATGAGGACACGTATGTGTGACAAAGCATGGAATCCATACGCACCCATGAGTCCTTCCAGGTTTGTAGCTTGCTACCTGTCTTTTCTTATTCATAAGAATTGATATCATGATTGTTTAAACCAAAAAACAAGAGAATTTTGACATGGATTATTTTGTTTAGGGAATCTTGGGAAGATGGAAACCCTGGTTCTTAGGGAAGCAGTCCTCAGTATCAAGTGAGCACTAGTGTCACTCTTGTCCCTCCCTCCCTTTGATTAATTAATAAAAGAGTAATGTTTATAATAAATATATGAATTGCAGCCGGGAAGCCCTCGTTCAAGAGCATATGAAGCACCAACTCTTGGTTCAAGATGGGCCAATAGTCCTTCTGGTGGAAGTTACAGTGAAGCTGGCACACCAAGGGATAATAGGGATAGGGATACTACCCCTGCCTCCTATGGTATGCTAAAGCTTTTTTTTTCTCTCTCATTATGTTAATTGTGAGTTAAGTTATGGATAGGATATATCATGTGGCGTGTAATTGCAGGTAATGCTCCAAGGACTTACTTGCCATCAACACCTGGTGAACAGCCACCCATGACACCAAGCTTAACATATTTACCTGGTACACCAGGCGGCCAACCAATGACTCCTGGTGTTGGTGGCTTGGATATGATGTCACGTGTAGTAGGTTAGTGTATGTTGTAAATTGTAATTGTATACCGATGGATTCCTTATAATTAATATTAAGATATTAGCATTTGTGTTTGTGCAGGTGGGGATAATGATGGACCATGGTTCCTGCCAGACATATTGGTGAATGTACGCCGATCAGGTGAAGATGCTATTGTTGGTGTCATCCGAGAAGTACTTCTGGTTGGTATTGTGTGTTGTGAATAAATATGTTTTTTAATTATATGAATATGATTAATAGTATTGGGGTATGTTTCAGGATGGGGCATGTCGAGTAGTTGTTGGTGGGGATGTCATCACTGCCAACCCGAACGAGATGGAGGTGGTAGTGCCAAGGAAGTCAGGAAAAATAAAGATAATGGGTGGACCCCAACATGAGGCTACATGGAAGCTCATTGGTGTGGATGGCACAGATGGAATCGTTAAAGTGGATGACAATCTTGATGTTAAAATACTAGATATGGTCGTTCTAGCCAAGTTAGCACCGTAACATTAATTCCTCTTCCTCATCATAAGTTTTGAAACCTCCCTACCTTCCTCTCTCCCTCTAGGCTTGTACATTAAGATTATATATTTTGGATTATATATGACTGACTTGAATATTAGTATTTATTAGTAAGTGGCTAGCAAGCCCCCTAAATACACACGTTTCATTTTGTTTTGTTGGTTAGACGAGTTCATTTCCATTTGTTCAGTTGTGTTGAAAACACACCACATGACAAGTTCTGGTGTGATTTGAATGGGATTAAGAACCAAAAATAAATGTTTATTATCTTCGTGTAAAATGTATATATATGGGAGATCATGGATGGGACTGTTATAATGCTACGGTGTCGATCAAAGGCATAGGCAAGTGATGATGAGAAAAGGGGGTCTCATCCTTAAGATCCATCGATTCTTCCCACTGCCTGTGTTATGTTTATCGAAACCAAAACCAACATTGGCCCAATTGTGTTTTTAGTGCTGGGCTATCACTTCTTAACCTCGAAAAGAAGGTGAGTCACATTTTTTATTCTTTAAATAATTTTGTCACCTTCTCACTCAAAAATCTATTTAACTAATGGTAATGTCTCTTCTTTTTCCTCTCATAGCAAAGAGTGGATGTTAAAGCTTTTAATACAGATTGATCATAATACATACTTTCGATTCTACTTCACATGACATCCGATAGGACAAAAGTAAATACATTTACTTACACGTTACACCATTTATGGATTCTCATTTTAAAATTACAGTTTAGACTTTAGATCTATATTTGACTTTACGATTTAAATTACTTAATACAGGTTGTCCATTATCAGCCACACAACATGTTTTATAATAGGGATGGATTAAGCTTATGTCTACAACAATCTGGTACTTAGTCACTTACTTGGCTTCATCCTATCGGTACTCCAAATCTTTTCAAATGGCAAACATCAGTCAAAGTTGAATTATTGAAGGTTTGGATATGAAAAGGGGATAACCAATCAAACAGTTGCCATTTTCCACCAGATTCGAACACATAACCCTAATTAGGGTGTTAGAACAAAGTTCTTTCAAGATTGTATGATTCTAAGCAAAATACTAATAAGAACGTAGATAAGAACACAAGTATTGCGATGAAGATGTCGAATGATTAATGCAAAATACCCCAGAAGAGCTCGATTAAGAACTTCAATCTGTAGAGGTAAAATTAGGGTTCCAACAATCAACGTGAACGAATAATCTCTTATATATGCATACATGCATGCATATATTTATAATAAAACCCTAACAACTTATCTAGATAAAGGAAACTATTCTAGACAACTACGAATGGATAAGCCCAATCCGTTTACAAAACAAATAATCCAAGACGCAACACTTAAAATATTCAACAATCTCCCCCTTTGCGTCTTTGGAGCAGAATCTCTATTCTCTTTTCACACCAGTGGTCTTCTTCACCATTTCAAATATCCTCGGTATAATGGCCAGAACATGTTGTTTAAATGTTATATACCACCGAAGCATATCTGTAAAAATTTTCTTGTCTGATGCTGAGTTCTGCTTGCATCGATGAATGATGTTGATAATATGCTCCAAACAATCTGTTGAAAACAGATGCTTGTCTACCAATGCAAACAGAAACTTAAGCCTATCACCCTTAGTGAACATGACAGTCAAGTTAGTTGAATCAATCTGCCCCAACTTCATTTTATTTACATCAACGGGCTTAAATGTTGGCTTGACTGTCAGCTTCTTATTCATCACCCTTGCTATCTCCTGATCCATTGTGGCAAGCTCATGGATATAGGAGGCCAACATCCTTTTAAGATGTTTCAAAATCGGCTCATACTCTCGTTGATTTGAGAGCAGAATGTTGTATAGCAAGATCCAATCATGAGGATTAAGATTGGGAAGATCTGCCAGAGATATGAAATATTCCGTGTTTGCAGTACCACGGTTAATCTTGAAATGTAAATTCATAAATCTCCCAGCAAGTGATGAGTTCAGTACCTTGACTCTTGTAATCTTCTATGCACTCCAAGTCAAGTACTGTGGTTGAGCGTTCTTCAAGTAAAAATCAACTAGCTCCCTGTCAACCTTTAAGTTGGGAAAAGGAACCTCAGCAGTGACCTCAAAGCAATGATAAGTCAATGCTCTTTTTGTGATTGGCATGTCAAACTACGAGTCCTTTGAGTTTTCACATTCAAAAGAAGCAATTGGTTCCAACCAATACATGGAAGTAAACTCAATCGCTTGAGTGATAAGAGTATCTCTGTCCCACTCGGGAAACAGAGTCTTCTTGCACTGTAAAATATCCTCTGCCTCTTTAGTCTTTTTCTCCTTCTCTTCAGCCTCTCTTGCCACCTTCATAGTCTCATCAAGCTCTCTATCTCGTTTCTTTCGCTTGAGAGCTTCGACAATCGTCTCTTCAGGATCAGAGTCACTGTCGTCTATAATTTGCTTTCCAGAAACCGAAGCTACATTAACCTTCGGTTCTATTTTGACTTTGCTCTCCTCTCCCCCTTGTGTCGGAAGAAAGACTTTCTACGAGACACCCTTCATTTCACTGAGTAGAGAAATGGCAGGAAGAAGTTTAGTTTGGAGATGCTTCCGAATAGTTAAAGTTAGAATCGGATCATGGGCTTCGAGAAGAGCAGTCAACATATTCTTCACATCACCAGCACAACTTTGAAAAATAGCCCTTTGAGTTTTCAGCAGAGAGATCTCCTTTTCATTATGGGCTAGTTGGACTTTTTGTAGATCAATAGTTGCCTGGTGTTTTATCAAGTCTTCCTTCAAGGTGATTTCTACAGTTAAAGTAGCAAAACGAGAATCCAAGGATTGGAGAAAAGATGTAGATTCTGTTTTGAGATCAGCACGAAGGGCATCAAACTTAGTAGTCTCTTCTTGAAGAGTTTGAGAGAAGGAGTCAACAGAAGCCTGGTACTTTTCTGCATTAGTATCAGCATGAGCTTTGAGTGAGTCAAGGAAAATCTGAGTTGTATGAACAACCTCAGTAACCTTCTCTGTGGCCTCGGAACATGAAGCTGTGGACTTGTTTACTGCAGCAGTGGATTGGTCAATGGCTTCAGTATATTGCTGAACAGCTATTTCCACAAAAGCTTTCATGACAACCCCACTATAAGCTTTGTTGTCTGCAAGCAGGCGGTCAAGCTTTTCATTGATGTCTTGAAGTTGTTGATTGTTGGCAGGAGCATCAGCATCTATATCAGTTGGAATCCAGTAAGGACTAAAGTATAATGAATCATACTCTTCGTCATCACCTCCCAAAGTGGCACCAGAGTTAGAAGATGGGGTGGGAGATGGTGGTTTAGAAACAGGTGGATCAACCACAGGAGTAGCCCCTGTATCAGGTACATTGACTTCAACTGGGATTTGGGGAATGGTAGTGGTGATGGATTCTGTTACAAGAGAAGTTGTGATAGGTGTAGTGGACACAGGAACAGAGGTATAGATAGTTGAAGTTGGTATAGAAGAAGTTTCAACCGGAAGGGTTGGTATATCTGTGGGAACAGAAAGTGGAGCTTTCTGTTTTGGTGATTGGGTTGGGGTGGAAATTTTTGTGGGTTGAGGAGATGGAATGTGAGTATCTTTAGGAGATGAGGGTGGGGTTTGAGATCTCGGTGGTGTAGGCTCTCTGGTGAACACTTGAGGATTCTCAGTTTCTGCTGCTTGATCTTCAACGGTGTCAGCTTCAGGAGACAAATTTCTCTTAGGCCTTTTAGCCATCTTTTTAATTTTCTTCTGTTTTGTTTGAGAAGAAGCTTCCTCACCAGCATTTCTCTTAGAAACTTTCTCCTTTTTCTCCTTTTGCTCCTTTTTCTCCTTTACCTCTTCTTTCTCTGTTTTAACCACCCGCTTGCCTATGGGTGCAGGTTGTTCCAAAGCATCTAGGGCAGCTTGTTGTTCTGCAGACAAGACCCTTGGACCAACTGGAGTCAATTTTCGGTAATCATACATCACCGTGCTTTGTGCTGTGACACACCTGTACATCGACTCAGGAATTCATCCATAATGAAGAAACTTACATGGATCAGAGAGAATAATCTTCATGGTGTGATATGTAGCGATAGAAGCAAGAAGAGTGTCTGTCATAACCGGAATCTCCAAAGTATCCATAGCTTTCCTTGTAATCACAGTCCAGAACCGGCCACATGAGATTTCAGAATGACGGGTTGTGGTATTCAAACTCTGCACCACTTGGGACCAAATTATTGTGCCATAATCCAGATTTATCTCGTTATATAGACCATAAAGCATGGTGAGGAAGCCTTTGTTAGTGGTATCAGAACCACCACTTCTTTCCGCTAAACCCTTGATGAGCAGGGTCAGCAACCCATTCAACTGCGATGGTAAGCATGACTTCTTGACCTTCGCCACCGTTGTAAGAACGTCGGTGTACCCCATTTCGTACAGCATTGTGAAAATTTGGGTTATAGTGATGAAGTCTGGAGAGATGATGGAGGAATCAACTGCAAGCCCTAAAAGGGAACAAAACTTCGTCTTTGAAATTGAGGATTGCATATCGTGAATACTGAAGTAGATGCGATCCTTTTTCTTGTCATATGTCACTGATGAGTACACTTGAGAAAGTAGCGACATCGGAACTGCTTCGACTAGGGTTAGGGCCATTACCAGTGGGGAATACTTCAGACACTCCACCACATGCAACATGTATGAGTCATATGCGAATGGACATAGTTCGATTATCAGATTTTGGTTGGGTCGTATTGTAAGCAAGGAGGATGTAGCGGTTTGATCATGCGCGGAGGATGAGGTCGCCATTGTTGAACAAAGAAGAAGATGAACAGTTTAATCTTTGTGTGAGAGAGATAAGCTGTGACTTGGTAAATGACAAAGAAAACGATCACTCTTATTTATACGGTTGCCTGGAGAGAGAAAGCGTGATGATGAGGTTGCTAAAACGTCGCCTGAAAAAGCGCGATTTGACAGGGTGGTTAATCCCAGGAAAACGTAAGCACGCGTGGGTTTGAAACGGATCAAATTCACACGCCCAAATCTTATCTTCAAACCGTTTGATTGTTGGAATTAGAATGTTGGAAAATATTAATTTTCGTGCATAAGAGTGTGAAAGATAAAGAAATAAAACAAGTATTCATTGGGTGTGAGTGATGTCCTTTTAGAGAACAGAAAGCAGAGGATTCCGGGCAAGAATCACTTCCTTCAAAGTCAAGAGAGACTTGAAGTGCTTGTGCGGTTTCCCGAAAATACGATCAACTGTTTGTCAATAAACAATGAAAGGCTTCTTTTGATCATATGCATTGGGTGGCTTTCCTCCAACCAAACATCAAGTTTTAACATAAAACCGATCGTTGGTAGAGGTACCTGTGAGACCGATGTGATCTATTGAACAGGTAGCTGGGATATATTATGTTTATGACTTATAGGAAGCATAAATCAAAAAAAAAAAAAAAATGGATCTCTTTGGGAAGAAATGTCTTAGCTGTAGACGATTTCGTAAAAGATCACGCAAAATAAAAAAGATTTCCTTAGGTAACCAGTTAAAGCTTGAGTATTTCACTCACCGTCAATTCATTATTGGTGTTGAATTTTGGGTTTCACTTAGAACGTGGTAATCGTATCTAAGATCATTAACACAGATTTTGTGTAACCATAAACCTCAGTGGTAAAGACCGAGAGTCTCAAGGGTTACATTAGTGAACCGAAGGTAGATGGAGAATATAAGTAGATGGTTAAGGAACCGAATGTACCTTCTGCTAGATAAGCGTGACAGAGCAGAGAAACTCTTAACTCAAATGAGAAGAATAAGGTAGCTCTAGACCGAGTGAGTTAAAATAGCATGATTTGGAAGAAACGATGGGTATCAATCGAATCATTAAGACTTACTCGAGATCATAGAGGCTTTATGACAACATACAACAACATGCTTCTAGGGACACTTAACTAGTTTGTATAAAAGTTAAATCATACCTGCTTTGAAAATTTTCAACGGTTATTCTTGTGTCGTACTTATTAATAACAAAACAAACAAGCAACAAAAGGAAAAGAAAAAATATTTTTGGATTTTTTGGGTATTTTCTGAAAAAAATAAAATAAAAACAGAAAGATAAAATATTTTTGGATTGTTGAATATTTTCTAAAAAAAATAAAATAAAAACAGAAAGATAAAATATATTTGGATTTTTGAATATTTTCTGAAAAAAAAAACAGAAAGATAAAATATATTTGGATTTTTGAATATTTTCAAAAAAAAATTAAATTAAATTAAAAATAAAATAAAAATTAAAATTAAAATATAAATAAAAAACAGAGATTTCAGACGATTAGTAAGAGCAGACATAGCGAAGCCGAGATTCACGAAGATGAGATATACAGAGCGTTCTGTTTAATTCGAAAAGACTAGAGCAGAGATAGACCGGGCGCTCTGTCTATCTCTGTCGTCCTTATTTTAAGGAGAAAATTGAAGATTCGGTACTGACTCTCCTTCCATCATACCCAAGCCTTGTAAGATTTTATTGAAGGTTGTTTCTTGTAAGGCTTTAGTAAAAATGTCGGCCAGTTGATCAGCAGAACGAACAAAATGAACTTCGACATTCCCGTCTTCTACATGATCCTTGATGAAATGGTACCTTAGTGCTATGTGCTTAGTTTACGAATGTTGCACTGGATTATGACAAATATTGATTGCACTTTCCGAGTCACAGTAGAGAGGGATCTTTTTCATACTCAGTCCATAATCTCTCAACTGACTTTGAATCCAAACAACCTGAGAGGTACAAGATGCGGCAGCAATGTATTCTGCTTCTGTTGTGGACAAGGAAACACAGGTTTGCTTCTTTGATTGCTAACTGACAAGTTTTCCGTCAAGGAATTAACATCCTCCGGTAGTGCTTTTCCTGTCCAATCCATATCCTCCAAGATCAGCATCTGAAAAGGCTTGTGTGAAGAATCCAGATCTTGCGGGATACCAGAGACCGAGAGTTGATGTATTCTTCAGATATCGAAAAATATTCTTTACAGCAATCATGTGGGGTTCTCTTGGATTAGCTTGAAACCTGGCACAATAACAGACAGAGAACATGATATCTGGTCTACTAGCTGTTAGATACATGAGGGATCCTATCATTTGTCGATAAAGAGTTATGTCCACAATCGGTTTCTCCAGAGATGGGGTCAACTTGGTACCGAATGCCATTGGAACCTTTACTTTTGAATCACCCTTCATCACAAACTTGTCAGCAGATTTTTGGTGTATGCTTCCTGGTTTATAAAGATGCCCTCTGGTCCTTGTCTAATATTCAAACCAATGAAAAAGTTAATCAAACCCATTGTGCTCATTTCAAATTTAGTCTCCATCAACTTTCTGAATTCAGCGGTTAAGCTAGGATTCGTAGAGTCGAAGATGATATCATCAACATAAATTTGAACAATCATTAGATGTTCGCCTTCCTTTTTTCGAAAGAAGATTGGGTCAACCGAACCTTGTTTAAACTTTGACATTTTTAGAAAGCGAGTAAGAGTTTCATACCAGGCTCTTGGTGCTTGCTTTAGCCCATAAACATCTTTATCCAGTACGTAGCAATGATCCGGTACCTTTAATTCACAAAACCGGGTGGTTGCTCAACATAGACAGTTTCTTCTAATTCTCCATTCAAGAATGCACATTTGACATCCATTTGGAAAACTTCAAAGTTCTTGTAAGCAGCATATGCTAGGAAAATTTGAACAGACTCTAACCGTGCCACAGGAGCAAACGTTTCTTCATAATTAATCCCTTCTTCTTGACAGTAGCCTTTTACAACCAACCGAGCCTTGTTACGAATGACATTTCCTTCTTTATCCAGCTTATTTCTAAATACCCATTTCAATCCAACAACAGAGACATCTTTCGGTGTGGGAGTCAATCTCCAAACTCTGTTTCTTTCAAATTCATTGAGCTCATCCTGCATTGCTTGAACCCAATCAGAATGATCGAGTGCAACATTTACTGTTTCGGCTCTATTTTGGAGATAAAAGAGTTAAACATACAAAATTCCACTTTGTAGAATAATGTTGTTTGTTTTGCCTTCAGTTGAGATCTAGTAAGAACACTTTCAAACGATTCACGAATTATTTGCTCTTTGGGATGGTTTTTTATCCATTTTACTAGCGGATGATAGCTTGGATCATATTCTGGATTTAATTCTGCTTCAACATCAATTTGAACATCTGACTTATCCGCTTCACCTTCGTCAGTTGAACAATTACTTGTTCTTACCTTCTCCCCCTCGACTGGCGAAGTGTAGCCTATGTCTTCAACATAATCAGCAGTAGGAGTCTCCCCCTTGATTGGAGTTACGCTTGTTAATTTTGGTTCTGTTGTTTGAGTATCAGG
Organism: Lactuca saligna; assembly: GCF_052625555.1. Taxonomy (NCBI): domain Eukaryota; kingdom Viridiplantae; phylum Streptophyta; class Magnoliopsida; order Asterales; family Asteraceae; genus Lactuca; species Lactuca saligna. The sequence continues at coordinate 251,421,929 of NC_136424.1, forward strand.
TGTGGCGGAATGGTAATTCTCCCCCTCGATAGAAACTCCAGATGGTTGGAAAGTGTTATCGTCCTCCCCCTGGAACATTAAATCGGAGTTTGAAGTACTAGGTGATGGTTTAGGAGTAGGTGTTTCGGTTTCCAATGATTTGGCAGCTTTGTCTATGACTTTCTTCATATTATCTACCTTGTTGTCTGCTGCTGTTACATTCGAATGGATTGCCTTTTTCGGTTCATCAAACAACCGAATGTATTCATCAAACAGATTTGATATTGGAACCGAGACCTGTCCAGATGCGTGAAAGATGTCTCCAGAGGCATCTTCTGTCCGTTGAACCTTCTTCATGTAATTATCGTCAAAGGTGACATAGTAGGTCTCTTCTATTATTTTGGAACGCTTGTTCAATACTCGCTATGCTTTTGATGACAGAGAATAACCCAGAAAGATCCCCTCATCAGCTTTAACGTCAAATTTATTTCGGTTTTCTTTAGAGTTAAGGATAAAGCACCTGGAACTGAATATGTGGAAAAACTTGACGTTTGGTTTCCGATTGTTTAAAATCTCATAAGGAGTTAATGAGAATCGCTTGTTGAGGAGGGACCGATTCTGAGTATAGCAGGCCGCAGCAATGGCATCAGCCCAGAAGTATAGAGGTAGAGAGGCATAACTGAGCATGGTCCTGGCTGCTTCACACAACGATCGATTTCGTCTTTCAATGATTCCGTTTTGCTGTGGAGTATAAGGAGCCGAAAAATTGTGTGTGATCCCCTTATCGGCCAGAAAGTCTTCGAAATCCTTGTTTTTGAATTCCAGCCCATTGTCACTTCTGATGTTTCTCACTGTCTTCTTTAGTTGTACTTCCACTTGCTTGATGAACATCTTCAACTTGGGAGTTGCATCTGATTTCTATCTAAGAAGGAAAACCCACGTGAAACGTGAAAAATCATCTACAATTACCAAAATATACTTACTTCCTCCGATACTCTCTATAGCAGATGGTCCACACAAATCGATATGTAACAATTCAAGTGCTTCCACGATCTTGGTATTAATGTGTGTTGGGTGGCTTTTTCTGCTTTGCTTTTCCATTTCACATGCTGCACATAAATGCTCCTTTTTGAACTTTAGAAGAGGAAGACCTCGAACGTGATCACCAATTACCAGTTTGTTGATATCTTTGAAGTTCAAGTGAGATAGACATCGATGCCAAAGCCAACTATAATTAGTGTTTGCCTTTGATAGCAGACAGATAGCTGGTGTCCCTCGAATCGGATTAAGATTCAAAGGATACATTTCTCCTTTTCTTGCCGATTTTAGCAGAACTTTCTTAGTTTGTTTTTCGATAATCTCAGATCCTGTATCATCGAATGATACCTTCAAGCCTGTGCCCACAACTAATTGCGAGACACTTATGAGATTGTGCTGCAATCCCTCCACATAAGCCACCTTTCTGATGCAAAAGTCTCCATTAGTTATCATTCTGTATCCATTAATTGTTCCATAGGAGTTGTTTCCAAATTTCACCGAACCGCCATCCTTTAGAGATTGAAACTCCCTTAATTCCTCCTTTCTTCCTGTCATGTGACGCGAGCAGCCACTATCTATATACCATTCGTTGTCAAACTGCTCGTCACTGATTACCTGCAATTTCCAGCAGATTTAGGAACCCAAAGTTTCTTAGGTCCTGGTGAGTTTTTCACAGAGAAAGGAATTACAATAAAAGCATCAACAAAATAAGTTCTTTTGACGAGAGTTGTTTGATCTTTTCTTTTGATAGTAAATACCTTGATTTTTGTTTTATTTTCTTTAAAGTTTAAGGTATCTTTATTAGTTAGTTTAGTGCTTTTCGTTTGATTCTTAGGGTTAGGGGAGGATCGCTTATGTTTATATTGGAACGTGGATGATCCATATCTAGTATTGGGACCGAACTCGGTGTCAGAACTGAATTTGGTGTATGAAACATCCAAAAATCACGACTAAAAATTTCTTTAAAAACATTACTAGAATCATATTTATAAAAACTGTATCATAAGTCATAACATAAATTCTCGAGTATTAATTCAAAACATAATATCGTTATCAGAGTCAAACATTCTCAGGCTAACTGACTATGGTGTGTGCAGTGCAATCTCCCCGAGCTCCTCTTTTGAAAACTAAGTACCTGAAACCAAAACTGAAAACCGTAAGCATGAAGCTTAGTGAGCTCCCCCAATCTAACACATACCATGTAACAACATATAAAGCACATACTGGGCCTTGCCCACTGCATCGGACCAATGTCCGGACTAACTGGGGCCTTGCCCCCTACATCAGACCGAAGTCCGGAAACTGATTGGGACCTTGTCCCCTGCATCGGACCGAAGTCCGGACTAACTAGGGCCTTGCCCCCTGCATCGAACCGAAGTCCGGAACTGACTGGGACCTTGTCCCCTGCATCGGACCAAAGTCTGGGCTAATTGGGGCCTTGCCCCCTACATCGGACCGAAGTCCGGAAACTGACTGAACATAGCATAGTATAACATATCAACTAGCATGAACACATATACTGCATACTACATCGGGCCGTAGCCCGGAACACATAACACATAACACATAGCACATAAATCCTGTCTGAGCCACGAAGGCATCAAACATACTAACTACTGCATCGGACCGAAGTCCGGAAACTACTGCTAACTGAACGGGCCGGCATTGTGGCCTTAGACCCGTCCCTACTGGAAGGAAACTCACCTGATGCTGCTGCACTGCTGCTGCTAATCCTTTTGACTGCTACCTGACCTCTGACTTCGACTGCTGCTCCACTAGCTCCTCAAGCTACCAATATCAATATAACACTTAGTCCAACTGACCTTCCAAACACTGAATTGCCTGCAATACTGAACCTGCCTGAAACACTAAACTGCCTGAAACGCTGATCTGGCTGAAACACTGAGCTGCCTGAAACACTGAACTGGTTGAAACACTGAGCTGCCTGAAACACTGAACTCAAACCCAACTGTGGAGTCAAGGGACTCCTCACTTAGTCGCTTCCACGACTTCTGAATGAAATCTTCCTCTAGGACTAGTTTCCACTAGTTATCCTGTCACTGTGGCTCTAGCAACCTTCCGATCCAACCGATCGGGTCCATACGTCACATTCTGACATCATCAATTCCACGACTATCAACATGATGGCTCCCAGACTGACGGTAGCCCGCAACCTACCCGAACCCCAACGGTCCACTGCTACTCTGATCTCATAACTGATGTGACGATCTATAGCCCAAATTGCTGACTTAGCCATAACTGATCCATTTGGGAAATCCGAAATCTAACCCGTGGATTCCCATATCCTCACTGTTGCACTAGAACTGGTGGGTACTACTACTTTCCCGCGTCCAACACGCGCTCATGCCACCTACCAATCTGATAAAAGCTGCGACTACGCTTGCGGACTTACAACTCTCTAGTACTATCTGGCTACTAGCGAGTGCTATGGCTACCCCCACAGATCTACAACACCACTTACTACTATCTGACTGCTAGTGAATGCTACGGCTACCCCCGCAGACTTACAACACTACTACTACTATCTAACCCGAGGACATCCTGACTATCCCTAGTCCCGCTAGTGATTCCTCATCCCGATTTCTCAAACCAGCCCTCAATCTTTGAATTCTGCATCATCCTCGACATCTTATATCCTTGATATACTTAGCGCTTCGTCGAGGAATTCTCCGGCTTGGTTCCCAAACCAACCGTCTACTAATCCGGATACAAGAAGCTATTGTTGGGAAGTTTCCAACCTCCCAACTCCGGAATCTACGCAACCTGCATGCTGCCTCAGACACTGGCTACTAATACGAAAACATCTCTTGTTACCCATTCTCAGGTTCCTCATTCCGACTCACTTGAGTCCGACAGGTGGTCCTCCAATCCTGGATTCCAAACCAGCTTCTAACCATCTCGATTACATGAACTAACCGCTGGGAAAAGTTCTCGAACTCCTAATTCTGAACTTCTCAATCCATCCATCACTGTGCTACTACCACTTCTTCTCAGAGGCCGCACACTCATTCTGAGTCTACGTGACTCTTATCCATGTATACTCGGAGGGTTCTCCCCCACTTCGATCCTGCTTACCCCTTGCTGCTTCACATTCAAAAGAGATCCCGACCTTTACTACCATTCCAAAACTTCTACTGGGGAACCCAAGCCCGCCAGGTAGGAATTTGACCATTCCATCCAAATCACTAACCACTCCGAACTAGCGAAACGAACCAAATCTCTCCCTACCATGCTACAGTTACTGCATCCTCCAAAACTTCTCCATATGAGCACATCCCCTAACTACCAACCAATTATCCGAGGTATGCAAATGGCATATAACATAATCACAAGCAAGCCACACTAAAACACCACACTTATACCACAAATTGATGCAGAACCAAAACAATATAATCATGACATAAGCTGACAGAAAAGCAAAAGTTACGTACCTTCATTACTCAGTGCCGCTCGAATCCCTGCTGAAATCTACCGGAAAACTCGGCTATGATCCGTAGGCACCCTTGCCCGGCCTCGACAACTGCTGGCGGTACTTGAAGTCCCAAGGACAGGAGCTGGCACCTGCCCTGCTGGATACAAACTCGGACAGTGGTCCTTCTTGTGGCCCCTCTGACTGCAATGGAAACACAACGAATCAAGTCCCTGGGCGATGGTAACAACACAGTCTCTGCTAAAATGACCAATCCGGCCGCACTTGAAACACCCAGCATCGCCACCACTTCTACGCCTACACACACCCATGTGTGTCCTTCCGCACTTCCCGCATCGACTGCGGCCCTGATAGTTCCTCGTCCTCAAATCTAAACCCTTGGGCCTCTTACTCGAACCTGTGGCAACCTAAGTCTCATCCATTTTCCTCTTCCCTTCCGACTCCCTGCCCGACTCTCGCTCCTGCGTTACCCCAACGGCAACGCCTGCTGACTGAACAACAGATGTCTGATCCTGAAGCCTCGCTATCAATCTATCAGTGATCCTCACGACCATGTCTGGCAGACCCTCGCGAATGGCTCGCGAAACTTCCTCAACTATCCAATCATGCAATGGTTTCTCTTGGAGGCAGAATGCCCCACTCACCTTTGCCCCCTGATAGCAGGAACTAGAAATGGGATCTCCCTCCCTGATGGATCCCTGAACTCCATAAGATTCGGGACCTAGACGAGCCCCAATCTGTCCTGAAACTAACCTGGCCCTAAAGGCCTCAAGATGACTGTCCATGAGCTCCACAATAGCCTCTCTACCTGAACCGAAAATCACTAGAGTCTGATCAATGATGTTGCGCATAATCTCTGCAGAAATGAAATCCCTCATCTGATCATCAAGCTGCCCGGCTCTAAAGCCCGAGCCAGACCCCTCCCCTGCACCTGAACTGCCAACTGATATCTCGCGCAACGTCACCATGCTGAAAATATAACACTCCCTGATCAATTTACACACTACCGCTGAGGGATCTTTCACACACTCTACTAGTTCCTTGGTTTTGCCTCGGCCCCTCTTGAATCGAGTACGGATCCTCTGCTTTCAGTAGTATGGGCCCCTACTACCTTCCACATCTACCCGTACTTTCCTCAAGAGTTACCTCAACTCCACCAAGTCCCCTTTACTCTTCTACTGATCTCTGCTACTCTCATCCTAGGCTTGCCCTAGGGAACCTCTGACTCTACCCAAACAGTCCTCAACTGCTGAAGGCCTCCTTGTAATGCCAATTAACCACCACCTGAATACCATCACATGTGATGAGGCTCGGATAATCCTTCGAGTAAAAGTCTCGTCCCTACAACGGTTGCACTCAGACAAGAGCTGCGCAGTAGGGCCAAATCTAGCACTCTTAGATTATCCAACCCTAATCACATATGATGTGACGTATTCACCTAATGGCTAACTCCCATCACTCAGAGTCCCACAAAGCACAAAGCAAGCAACATTCGGATAAAGGAAACATACTCAGGCAAAACAATTCTCATAACAAGAAACTGCACTAGCATACAATGCTAAGCTCATGCTATCAGGCATAACCTACACAGGCTATCCTACTACTGTCTACTCAATACTAACATGTAAATCTTATCAAGCTGAAACACATAAAACAGGCACATAAGGCGTCATCCTAGATCCTTAGTCTTATTCTAGCATGTTGTTCTACTGAAGCTGAAACTGAAACTGAAACTGAACTGAAACTGAAGCTGATAATGATAATCATAACATAACTTGTATGGGTAAATTGGGAGTACTTACTTGAGCTCGGCTGATTGCATGCACCACACCCTTCTTTCTTTTCAAAACTCTTTTTGCTTTTTCTAAAAATTGTTTTCTTTTCTCAAAATTCTTTTGTAACTACTATTTTTCTTTTGAAAACTATATAACACTTCCTTAGTTTGAGTTTAGACACACCCAGGAGCGTGCCTGAATCCCTCAAACCAAGGCTCTGATACCAACTTGAAACATCCCCCTCTGGCACATATCACAATATTGTCCGCTTTGGGCCACTCGGCACGAGTACTTCCCAGGGGGTCACCCATCCTGGTACTACTCCCGCCCGAGCACGCTTAACTGCAGAGTTCTTATGGGATCTGCTGCCCTCACGGCTTTAAAACGCGTTGTGATAGGGAAGGTATCCACACCCCTTATAAGGAATGCTTATTTCTCCTTCTCAGCCGATGTGGGATCAGATCTAACCCACTTTCACCCCCCATTATAGGGTTCGACGTCCCCGTCGAACACATCGACCCGTGCCCTAGCTCTGATACCATTTGTAACATCCCCCTCTGGCACGTATCACAATATTGTTCGCTTTGGGCCACTCGGCACGAGGACTTCCCAGGGGGTCACCCATCCTGGTACTACTCCCGCCCGAGCATGCTTAACTGCAGAGTTCTTATGGGATCTGCTGCCCTCACGTCTTTAAAACGCGTTGTGATAGGGAAGGTATCCACACCCCTTATAAGGAATGCTTAGTTCTCCTTCTCAGCCGATGTGGTTTCAGATCTAACCCACTTTCACCCCCCATTATAGGGTTCGACGTCCCCGTCGAACACATCGACCCGTGCCCTAGCTCTGATACCAACTTGAAACATCCAAAAATCACGACTAAAAATTTCTTTAAAAACATTACTAGAATCATATTTATAAAAACTGTATCATAAGTCATAACATAAATTCTCGAGTATTAATTCAAAACATAATATCATTATCAGAGTCAAACATTCCCAGGCTAACTGACTATGGTGTGTGCACTGCAATCTCCCCGAGCTCCTCTTTTGAAAACTGAGTGCCTGAAACCAAAACTGAAAACCGTAAGCACGAAGCTTAGTGAGCTCCCCCAATCTAACACATACCATGTAACAACATATAAAGCACATACTGGGCCTTGCCCACTGCATCGGACCAATGTCCGGACTAATTGGGGCCTTGCCCCCTACATCGGACCGAAGTCTGGAAACTGACTGGGACCTTGTCCCCTGCATCGGACCGAAGTCCGGACTAACTAGGGCCTTGCCCCTGCATCGGACCGAAGTCCGGAACTGACTGGGATCTTGTCCCCTGCATCGGACCGAAGTCCGGGCTAACTGGGGCCTTGCCCCCTACATCGGACTGAAGTCCGGAAACTGACTGAACATAGCATAGTATAACATATCAACTAGCATGAACACATATACTGCATACTACATCGGGCCGTAGCCCGGAACACATAACACATAACACATAGCACATAAATCCTGTCTGAGCCACGAAGGCATCAAACATACTAACTACTGCATCGGACCGAAGTCCGGAAACTACTGCTAACTGAACGGGCCGACATTGTGGCCTTAGACCCGTCCCTACTAGAAGGAAACTCACCTGATGCTATTGAACTGCTGCTGCTAATCCTTTTGACTGCTACCTAACCTCTTACTTCGACTGCTGCTCCACTAGCTCCTCAAGCTACCAATATCAATATAACACTTAGTCCAACTAACCTCCAAAGGTCAGTAGGTCAATTCTGGTCAAGGTCAAAATCCTGGTCAAAGTCAACCTTCCGGGTCAACCCTACTTGCCGAGTCTATCTATTGACTCGCCGAGTTCATATGCTCTGGGTCTTTCTTATTCGCGACTCGACTCGCCGAGTCAATCCATGACTCACCGAGTCCAACTAGGTCCAAGTCTTGTCCTGTCCAACTCGCTGAGTCACCACCCGACTCACTGATTCGAGCTCCAACTCGAAGGGTTTAGGGTTTCGCGATCTAACTCGCCGAGTCCAAGAACAGACTCGCCGAGTCCTAGACAATCTTCAACCAACTCGTCGAGTTGCTCATCCAACTCGCTGAGGCCATGCCTAACTTCATCCGACTTGACGAGTTGTTCATCCTACTCGTCGAGTTCCTCCTCATCTTCAAGCTACTCGCCGAGTCCACTCGAAGGACTCGCCGAGTCTATCCAGTCCTCACTCCATGCAGTGGCTTTTCGAGCCAAACAGAGTTTCCAACTCATAGATTCATACTTCTAGGCACTATCCCCCACGTAAAGTGGAAAACTTTACGTGTGGATTAAGAGATCTAGGCTCAAAACGCACTAAATTAGGGTTTATGGCAAACATGCTTCTTCAACATGCCAAGGGCTGATACTTTAGGGGATTCAAGACCAAAACCAACATGGATCTGAGGTAGCAACCTCAGATCTGAACCTCCAACTCGGATTGGTTACATAACATACCACAATGACCAAAACTCACATATAAGAATAGATCTAGATGCAAAAAGGGAGTCCAAGCAACAGTTTATTACCTCCAATTGTTCTGAAATGACTCCACAATCCCATATCTACAGTCCCTTCTTGCACCTCCAAGGTCTTTCTTCCTCCTTCAAGCTTTAGTGCACTCTTCAAGGCAAGATCTAGCTCAAAAACGGATATGGCGGCTAGGGTTTGGTGTTCTGGGGTAGAGAGGCAGTAAAGGAACCCTAGGAAGGAGAATGAGACGCTTATATAGGCTCCAAGTCCCAAATTTAGGGTTTTCCTCGTTCAGACCCAACTCGTCGAGTCTCCTTGGCCGACTCGCCGAGTCGGTCGCTTACACCTCGACCCGGATCCCGCTCGGACTCGCCGAGTCCCTCCATGGACTCGCCGAGTCTCTCCTTAAAGTTGAGGTCTTCTTTCTTTTCTTGACTTTCCAAACTTTGGGGTGTTACAACTCTCCCCCACTTAAACTAAACTTCGTCCTTGAAGTTTGCTATGATCAACTGCCTGCGAACTGCCTCCAACTCTCTATCTGGAAAATCTAACACCCTTTTGTCCATCACTCCAGCCACTCACCATGCCGATCATTACCGTTGGTACATACTGAATCCTTCTCCTTTCCATAATTTTCCTAGCGTTACTTACTCTGACTGGCAATTCTGTACCCCTCATCCGCCTACTGGATGCACTGAGACCACTTTGGTCCAACTAATCTACCGATATCCGAGTTACCGGACTCCCACGGGTCACTATACTCCATCGCAATCTCCTAGCCGCTCCCAACGACTCCGGAAGAGACCTCGACTGTCCATAACTGTCCCATCCATTCTGTCATCCATACTGAATTGATGTTGCTGGAATCAGCTTGCTTATATCCCATCTGATTACTCAACTGCTACTAACTCGAGCCTTTCATCCTGAAGAAAAGCTACCTGCCTAGCTATCTTTACATATCACTTATACTCGGCCGAAGACTCAGCTGATCCTACTGAGAGAGAGACTTGCCATTTCCAAATCAACCAACTATACCGTCAACACTTTCATTCCAACGCAAATACAATACTGACCCAAAACCCTGAAACCTTCCAAACACTGAATTGCCTGCAATACTGAACCTGCCTGAAACACTAAACTGCCTGAAACGTTGATCTGGCTGAAACACTGAGCTGCCTGAAACACTGAACTGGCTAAAACACTGAGCTGCCTGAACACTGAACTCAAACCCAACTGTGGAGTCAAGGGACTCCTCACTTAGTCGCTTCCACGACTTCTGAATGAAATCTTCGTCTAGGACTAGTTTCCACTAGTTATCCTGTCACTGTGGCTCTAGCAACCTTCCGATCCAACCGATCGGGTCCATACGTCACATTCTGACATCATCAATTCCACGACTATCAACATGATGGCTCCCAGACTGACGGTAGCCTGCAACCTACCCGAACCCCAACGGTCCACTGCTACTCTGATCTCATAACTGATGTGACGATCTATAGCCCAAATTGCTGACTTAGCCATAACTGATCCATTTGGGAAATCCGAAATCTAACCCGTGGATTCCCATATCCTCACTGTTGCACTAGAACTGGTGGGTACTACTACTTTCCCGCGTCCAACACGCGCTCATGCCACCTACCAATCTGATAAAGGCTGCGACTACGCTTGCGGACTTACAACTCTCTAGTACTATCTGGCTACTAGCGAGTGCTACGGCTACCCCCGCAGATCTAAACACCACTTACTACTATCTGACTGCTAGTGAATGCTACGGCTACCCCCGCAGACTTACAACACTACTACTACTATCTAACCCGAGGACATCCTGACTATCCCTAGTCCCGCTAGTGATTCCTCATCCCGATTTCTCAAACCAGCCCTCAGTCTTTGAATTCTGCATCATCCTCGACATCTTATATCCTTGATATACTTAGCGCTTCGTCGAGGAATTCTCCGGCTTGGTTCCCAAACCAACCGTCTACTAATCCGGATACAAGAAGCTATTGTTGGGAAGTTTCCAACCTCCCAACTCCGGAATCTACGCAACCTGCATGCTGCCTCAGACACTAGCTACTAATACGAAAACATCTCTTGTTACCCATTCTCAGGTTCCTCATTCCGACTCACTTGAGTCCGACAGGTGGTCCTCCAATCCTGGATTCCAAACCAGCTTCTAACCATCTCGATTACATGAACTAACCGCTGGGAAAAGTTCTCGAACTCCTAATTCTGAACTTCTCAATCCATCCATCACTGTGCTACTACCACTTCTTCTCAGAGGCCGCACACTCATTCTGAGTCTACGTGACTCTTATCCATGTATACCCGGAGGGTTCTCCCCCACTTCGATCCTGCTTACCCCTTGCTGCTTCACATTCAAAAGAGATCCCGACCTTTACTACCATTCCAAAACTTCTACTGGGGAACCCAAGCCCGCCAGGTAGGAATTTGACCATTCCATCCAAATCACTAACCACTCCGAACTAGCGAAACGAACCAAATCTCTCCCTACCATGCTACAGTTACTGCATCCTCCAAAACTTCTCCATATGAGCACATCCCCTAACTACCAACCAATTATCCGAGGTATGCAAATGGCATATAACATAATCACAAGCAAGCCACACTAAAACACCACACTTATACCACAAATTGATGCAGAACCAAAACCATATAATCATGACATAAGCTGACAGAAAAGCAAAAGTTACGTACCTTCATTACTCAGTGCCGCTCGAATCCCTGCTGAAATCTACCGGAAAACTCGGCTATGATCCGTAGGCACCCTTGCCCGGCCTCGACAACTGCTGGCGGTACTTGAAGTCCCAAGGGCAGGAGCTGGCACCTGCCCTGCTGGATACAAACTCGGATAGTAGGCCTTCTTGTGGCCCCTCTGACTGCAATGGAAACACAATGAATCAAGTCCCTGGGCGATGGTAACAACACAGTCTCTGCTAAAATGACCAATCCGGCCGCACTTGAAACACCTAGCATCGCCACCACTTCTACGCCTACACACACCCATGTGCGTCCTTCCGCACTTCCCGCATCGACTGCGGCCCTGATAGTTCCTCGTCCTCAAATCTAAACCCTTGGGCCTCTTACTCGAACCTGTGGCAACATGAGTCTCATCCATTTTCCTCTTCCCTTCCGACTCCCTGCCCGACTCTCGCTCCTGCGTTACCGCAACGACAACGCCTGCTGACTGAACAACAGATGTCTAATCTTGAAGCCTCGCTATCAATCTATCAGTGATCCTCACGACCATGTCTGGCAGACCCTCGCAAAATGATAGGCGGAGAAATGAAGGTCCGCTGAAACACGCACATTAGGACCTAGATTCATAAAGGAACAAGAGGAACAAATGGACCATAAGCACTCACACCTGGCCGCAAGTATTGGAGTCCCAGTCAAAATGCGAATTTCGGGACGAAATTCTCTCTAACGAGGGGATAATGTAACAACAACAAAATTCAGGTCAAAATTTAAAATTTTATAAAAATGTAATTAAGTATACTAAGTGGTAGATATTGTAACAAGGTTTTCATACATATAAAGAACACTAAAATCCAACTTATAACGAAGAAGTTATGACCATTCTAAGTTTCCCGACAAAAACCGGCAATACGAAGTTACGTAAAAACACAAAGTTTCAACAAAACACTTTTTGACCTTAGGTGTCTAAATGAAAATCATAGATATCGTAAAACCGTAACCGTACATAAAAAGAACGTCCAAATCTGACTTCGTATGAGGAAGTTGTAATTTTTCTAAGTTACAGATATAGCAGTAGACAGCTAAAAACTCGAAATAGAGATCGAGAGACTTTTGGCAAAAACAACCTAAATGCGAATCAAAGGGATCAACAATTCTAGCGCAACGGTAAAAAGTCTGACGAAAACGGACGTCGGATGAAGAAGTTATGGAACTTTAACAGACTTTTCCTGTCCCGACCAATTAAAAATATAATATTAAAAATAAAGTCAAAACTAGCCGAAGGAGTCTAAACAAAAGTTGTATATCGTAGCCTCACCTTCGCGTGGATATAAAGAACGTCGAAAACGGAGTTCGTATGAGAAGGATATGAATTTTTGAAGTTTGTTAATTAATTTAAATATAAATTAAATTATAGCCCGATATTATACGAAGAAGGAGTCATCGGTCTGATCCCTCGTACGCCCAGAGTAATCGGATGCTAGGCTCCAGTTCGTCCACGTCGCTCCAATGTTTCGACCGAGGATGCGCTCATGCATGACACATGAGTACGCAGCGCGTACTCTAGTACGCCCCGCGTAACGCAACCTCCCAGACCCCTATAAATAGAGATGCAAGGGTGCCGGCCAAAATTGCTAATTTCCTTCCTTTCGAGCGTCGAAGCTCTGCGTTTCAACCCTCGGAATCATCCCAAAGGCCCGGTTTTCATATCCAAGGTGGGAAGAAAGTTTTACACTCCCGAGACTCCCGAGATTTCGCGAGAATCTCGAGAGATCCGCTTTCTCGAGTAGAAGTTCTGCTCAGTCTTCGTAACGCTTTCTTCAATCAATCAAGTGAGTTCATACCCCTTTCAAAAACACTTTAAATACATTTTAAAGGCTTTTATACTCTTTTAGGGGGGGGGGGGATACAAGTAAACATACGGTTATTATCGTGTATTTTATAAAGTTTCACTTCACTTGTTTTATCGAATAAATCACTTGGAACTCATTACTATTATGGAAAACTCTTGTCATACTTTGCGTGCATTAGACATTATACAAAGTATATAATGATTTCAAAGTACCTTTCATTGTTAAGTCGATTTATACATTCTAAAAACTTATGATTTTGCTTTGTCAAACATTGTGAAAAAGGATAAACTTTGCATACAAAACTATCACTTTAATACAGACTTAGTTGAGAATCCATGAAACGTGTATTTCTTCAAACGTTACTTTTCTTTATTAGAAAGTAATGCTGCAAGTCCTGTCTATAACCAGAGCCTCCCGTTTGGAGAATGTGTCAAATGTGTATAGATCTATACGGGAAGTCATGATCCCGCGCCCTGACTGTTAGCTACAGTCCGTCCTTTGGGGTGACAGTTGTCATAACGCTGCGACGCCTGACGAACGTTGTTACAAGCATATTATGTTTAGTATGGTTATAAAACTCATCGGATATACAATTATTATGGTATTATGCTTTTATGAACGAATAGCTGTTAAAACTATTCTTCATCCAACAAATGCGATCTTCGTATATCTTTATTATATAAAACTATGACACAACTTTTAAGAACGTCGGTTTCTTGCGATTTTCAGTCTTAGAGATTGCCAGTTTTGTTAGGAAAATAAGGGTTTTTCTTGGAAAACACAACAATTCATATCTCAACCATTAGGGAAAATATGGGATTTTCTGGATCTAATACATTCACTTTCAACACATCAAATCACAACTCTTTACGTTTGAAATACTGCGTTTTCTGGAAAACATACACGAACTTTCGAATGGAGTACATTTTCTCAAAACACTACTCATGAACTCACCAACTTAATTGTTGACACTTTTTCTTTGAAATAACTTGTATTCTCAGGGAACCGCTAAGCAGATTTGGAAATCAACTTTTGGGGATTAACGTACTGATGTTAATTACTTCTTTTGAAAGATGTTTATGTATTTAACTTTTGAACATGTAACGAATACAATTATGTAAACATTTTGGAAACTTTAATGTATATGGTGGTGTGTACTTTCCTTTCTATGAACTGTTATGATACTGAATATGACATCCTCCGCCCCCGAACGTTTCCGTCGTTCTGGTTTGGGGGTGTGACACTGCTTCTTTCAATGTCATTAACAAAATTGGTAAGTCAAATCTTACTATTATGAAAATCTTTTGCTTAAACCTACCTTATTGACCTGTAGCTGATTAAACATTAATTTAATTATGCAGGTTTTGAAGTTTTTGATGGAAAAGAATAGTGTTAAGGCTCTTCATAGAAAAGTATGTTGGTATTTTAAGAAATTTGGTTAATAATTTAGTTGATTATATAAAAAATGTTGAAATGTTACATTTGTCTACTATTGGAATGATTATTTGATGTATTACATTTGTCTATTATTGGAATGATTATTTGTATGACATTAACTTTTGTGCAATGTATTGTATTTTTTGTATTATGAGACATGAAATGCAAATTTAATTTGAAAATCAGTAAATCTATAAATAACTTTTTTTGAAAAAAAATTGAAAATTACGATACACAAAAATGTGTGTCGTCTTCATTTATGACATGGACTTTCTTGACAGGGGCTTTCTTAATACGCATTGCGTGTCATTAACACGTACGTCGTAAGGTTACGACACGCGGATGCGTGTCGTGTTCCTTTATGATAGGGTCTTTCTTGATACACATAGCGTGTCGTAAACGCGCGTCGTAATTGCGCATCGTAAATGAGCATCGTCTATAGACGATGCGCAAAAGCACGTCGTCTCTCTTTATGACAACGCCTTCCTTGACGCGCATTTGCGCGTCGTCTGAGCCTTTTATGACGCACAATGAGCGTCGTAAAAGGCTGTTTTTCTCGTAGTGAATTAGTCTCTTTTGACCATTAAATTAATTCCAAATTAATTCTTGATCAATACTAATTAAAACATATGATTTCATATTAATATATTATAACTTATAATATTTTAATAAACCATAAATAAGCTTCTCTCAAAAGTCCATCCTAACAGATTGTCCTGATGATTTGCAACCCAAATGGACCATGCTACTCTCGGGTCGAATACATACCAATAATAGTTATGGGCTTAGACACCTAATCCAACAGTCTCCCACTTGGATAAGTCTAAAACTATTATTCAAGTATGACTCCAAGATCCCAACTAGCAATCGTAGCTCTTAAAAGCCGTTGTTGAACTTTAAACAAATCAATGACATGTCCATTAGATAAGGGATCATATATTCCTACATTCTAGATATCATATGGAATGAGAGATGGATTATAATCATTCTCTCCGTCCATTTGTTGTTTCCCGATTTCCGATTTATGATGACTGACTAATTGGACAAATCAAATCAGTCTAGGCCCGACCGAGCACTTACGTTTGTCATCACCAAATAATCGAGGGGCCCATAGATATCGCTTTTATCCCGAAGGTAAAAGGAATGGATAAACTTCGACTCATATGGCTTGTTCTACTACTTTTTGAATCATACACAAAGGCACGTTTTATAACATCGAGTTACCAATGCGTTTTTGTGCAATCAATGTATAACCAACTTATAGTAACAACTCATATCTCTAGGTTTGAAGAATATAATATATTATCGTCTCATGATCACTCGTGATAAAATCCATGAAGTGATTCCAATGAGCGCGAGTTGAATCCAATACTCATAACTTATGAGCACTCATGAGTGTTGTATCCCTTTCTCCAACACCTTAGACCTATACAAGCCAACCCATGACAGTTTTAATTCATATCTACTTCCAACATATGACCAACTGTGGATGGTTTGAATAACTTAGTCATCCAGAACAATGACCAAGTTTGTTCTGGAAGTCAACACATGCAAAATGAAACAAGAATAATTCAATCGAATATGGTATCAAAACCTATGAACATAAATAAAACACCTTTTATTTATCACCATATGATTACACATTATTCATTGCATACAGTTTTAGCTATCAACTTTATTCTTGAATTTAAAACAATAGTTGTCCCATGCTCCAAGCATGTACACTATGTTTTCTAAACACTAGTCATGCCATACACCAAGTATGCATACTATGTTTGTCTATGATCTTTACTTTGTGAAATAGATCAATTGAATGTAACTCCAATGATCCTTTTTTCATAGTCCCAAATCCTTACTGCAAATGCAAGAATTCCAAATTCATGCCATTTACTGAAATATGTTAGATTCTAAACTTATATGCATTGATCCTCTTGTAATGATTATGCACAAAGTTAGAAAGACTTGACAACAAACATTACAGAGCATTCCAAAGGAGATCCACTCATTGGAAACATCCTTCTTGCATTAAGTTTCCTAATCTTACACAAAATGAATAATTTCTAACTTTGAAACATTTCCGTATTCCATTTTGACTATCACTTCTGAATAAGAGATGCCTCCTTACAGATTATGTCAATATGGTCCTTCTAAACTTATCGCTATACTTCCAACTATCCTTGAGCAACCAATCTTAGGTAAACCTTAGATTGTCCTCGACAATTGTTTAATCCTTTTAGTCATATCCAATTCTAGACCTTTTCCCTTCTTAATACCCTAGACATTTGGAAAATTTTAGAAAGGATGAATATAGCACATGTAATCGATCCTATATCTGAAGCATATGGGACACGATTCATGATGTCTCACATAAAGACTAAACCAATCTTTTGATATAATATTTCCATTTCAATTTTCCAAGTTCTCATAATTCAGATTATGAAAAGGGATGCCGTAATCATAATCGAATTTTAGAACCTTAATAATGGACCCATATACAGAATTTCCTTATGTTGAGCCATTCCAACATGAAATTCATATATATATTCTTGACTAAATACGATTAAAACCTCAATCTAAGCTTTTAGATTTGAGATGGATTATAATTTCCTCTCCCTTATTTATAGCAGAGTAACTCTTTCCCAAATGAAACCTTTTGTTTTCTATAATTAACATTGCTAACTTGCAATACTTATCATAATTATCATGCTCCCACTAACATGATGATTATTAGCATAACACTTATCCTCCCACTAGCTTTGACATGTACTCAGAAATTAGTTGGAATTCTAAAATCAATACTTTATTGACTTTCTTACCAAGGTTCAGATTTCTGATACTAGATTGCTTTGATAAAACTTTATCCTAATCATACACCTTATCTTACATAGCACACATGTGTTTTTAAACAATTTTAAGAACTATGAAAAAGGATGTCGTAATCATAGTCTTGGTGGTTTAGACCTTTGCCACTTCTCACAAGTCCATGTTAGTGTGCCGGTAAACCACACACGCTCCACTAACGACTTTGAGAATGCAAATATCACAATTGCTTTCTAGCTAAAATCTCCTTAATGAAAGTGTTTCCCCACCATCATTTTCATGAATCAAACAGAAACTTTATGACACTTAGATTTAATGGTGTATGTATTCTTATCCACGTGAATTGTCAAAACCATAGTCACAAGACAAGGATAATGACAAATCCAAACTCATATGGACTAAACTCAATCTTAATTTCTTGCCACCTGGCAGTTCAAGGGCCTACCATTGCTTCCAAGTTGTTGTGCAACCAAATGAGAACTCTAAGAACTCATATGCAAAGCCAACTTTAATTGGATTGAGCACATAATATGTCAACACGATAAGTTATAAACCTCAAGTCGTGTGCTAGTGAAGAACTTCATGTTTTATTCTTGATTAGATCTTGAAATTCTTTTCAGGATCTTTAAGACTCCCACTATCTTCTTGACATATAAGACTATCTTGTCAAATATTCAATAGATAATGCGAATTCTTTATCAAGACAAACACTTCACACAATTGGCCTTAGTTGGTCTTTGTTTTATCCAAAACATCACAACTTACCAATTTCAAATGTACAATTTTATCCAAAACTTTTACTCTTACATTTGACAAGTGCTTTAAACCTTCTCTAAGACATGTCACTCAAGTTACATTCTTAGAGTATAACTCTAAGAATTGTTTTTGGAACGAAGTATAAATCATCTTCTTGATTTAACCACTTCAACAATTCATAATCCCTCTTCTTAACTATCAGAATGCACTTAGAGGATGAATTGTGATAAGGTCTCACAATCATTAAGATGGTCTTAAAACATGATACTAAAGTACTCTCCCATCTTTTCAGTTTTGAGTAACTTTTATCTTTCTGCTTAAATTGATTCTTCTTATTCGATCTGCCATACATTGGAACCTTTTCCAATGTCTCAAAATTACACTTAAGCTTGTAAGTATAATCATATTTACTGAGCTATAGTAAATTATGATGAATAGTCTTATCAATCTTTTGTGGTGGACTCTGACCAGTGCACAAGAATGTGTACCCGATCCCTTAGTCCTTCACTTGACTCACACATCCATGTGAACAAGTAATTAGTCTTAATTTTTCCAATGCTTGAAAGTTCTCATTCATCATGCTACACAACTTGCATGATTCCAAGTTTATATCCAACTAAACTTGGGTGATGAGAATCTTTCCTTATTTGGTAAATTTAGACACTACCACAAATGAAAGAATCAAATTCATATTTCCACTCTTGCTCTTAATGTAATCTTATAAGCAACACAGATTTTCACAAATGCCATTGTAAGGATATTTTAAAATAAATAAAATCAAAAGATTTACCTTTTATTTTAAAACTTTGCGGAAACACTTATCCTTACAATCCATATTAAAACTTGTTATCTATTCCTAAGCAAAATATCATAACTCCTAAGAAGTAGCTCAAGAATCTGATCTTCAAACTATGCGATAGAGATCCATCTACGCAATCAGATTCAACATATTCTTTCTTTAAGTTTCTTCACTTTTCTTTTATTCTTAAAATATCAACATGTGACCCAGTCACATCATGTATCAAGAATTTCAGAATAGAAACTTAGCAGAGTTAGAAGTGGAATTTACCTGAAGTAGAGTCAAACTTATTGACTTTAACATCCTTAGGTAAATTTGGGAGCTTCGCAACCAATGCCCCTTTCTTTGGTAATATAAACATATGGACCCTTTGGTAATGGGACTATCTCAGACTTAGTTTTTCTCTTTACCATTTGGTCAACCGAGTTGACTATGGCCGATCCCTTTCCATTGGGAAGAGAATGCTTTTCCTGGATTTCCAGTGTCATCATTGTCAATGTCCATAAAGTTTTTAGGAAGTTGATTTTAGCAAATAGATAAGATCATTAAGGGTCTTGTCATAGTCTGTTTCATAGGTGTTCCAAAAGAACTCACTGTGTGACTTAGAAAGTAGTTGAGCCACCAACTTTCTCAAGACTTTGACACCCAACTCTCCCGACTTGTCAATATGTGACTACACCTCCAAGATGTGATCACACATAGACCTTTGCATGCCAATAGGGCTTGAGTGACCTTAAACTTTTCAGGAACTTGTGAGTAAGGGAGAATAATTGGAGGAGGTGAAAGAAGTATGATTTCCATGGGACATCATCTTCATTTAGGAAAGCTTGTTTCAAGAGATTTGGGAAGATCATAAATGTATAAACCAGACATATTTTGGGAGATATTCAAGATAGTTGATTTAAAGTCCTTAATATAACACCCAATATGAAATATTAAGGCTAGGACCCAACATAATACTTTTATAACTTGGAAGAGGGATGTCGTAATACAAGCTATAAAATATTTGAAGGTACGCGGACGATGATTCACCAATTTCCACCATGAAAACGAAATATATATTATTAGGTTTTAATTGGATTTTGAAACTCCTAGATCTTTGAGATTCATTGAACTGCTCAATGGCATGTTTCAATCTCGAATGTGCCCTTTAGGTTTTGTGACTGGGATGCCGAGGATCACAAAACAAGGTGTGAAGTAACCATGAAAATTACTTGGTACCCTTAAGTGTTTACCCCTCAATCGATGTGCCAGCTAACCACACACGCTCCATCGATACTATGATAAACATTAAGTTACCCTTTGCCTACCTTGTTAAATACGAGTTAGTGTGCGGGTTAACCACACACGCTCCACTAACCGACTTAAACAAAGTGCAAAGTGTAATTTTATGGATTAGCACCTTATTCACTTTTTCCTAAGTACCTAAGATTAGGTATTTATAAAAGGTTTAGTTACTTAGTATTTAACATTAATACTTTTAATGAAGGGAGAATTATAGTCCTTGTCCTATTCGTTCGGCTAACGACCCTCCACCGGTCAAGGAAGTGCTGGGTGAGAGTGGACACCCATTAAACTGCCATTTTATAGACAGTAACCTTATACCCCCCTTATGATGGGTTTTGAGCATACTAACACTTCCTAAGTGTACATGCAACCCTAATAACCTTGGATCTATGTTTGTCTAATTTGTCATGCAAAGTTGAATTCCAAGGTTATATTCCTATCTAGCATACATGGGGAACAATTTTAACATAAAGTATAGATAGAATAACTTACCTTGTTGTTGCTTGTGTTCCTTGAAACCTTGTGAGCCTAGCACCTCAAGTGGTGATGCCTCAAATGCTTCACACAACACCAAATGCTCTTGGAAGAACTTATGAGAGAATACACACTCTTCAAAATCGGCCAAGCCCTCTTATTACTTAGTGTAACCGATTTGGGAGGAGATCATATTCCTTATATAGTGTTGACACATCTAGGGTTAAACCCTAATGTGTCATGACTCTTCATTTCCATGACCCATGGGTTTGTAACTCCCATGGAGCATCCATGGAGGATCCTATGGGTGGAACCCAACTTGATGATCCATGGAGCCTTTTAGCCCACTATACAAGATATGGATGATTTACTTAATCAACCCATATATTTAATTAGTTATCTTTTGATCACTTAATTAATTCTAAATTAATTCTTGATCAAACTAATCAAATAATATTATTAATATATTAGAACTTATAATATATTAATAATCTCCAAGCGTTATTTCTCTCATTTAGTTTATCCAATTGCATGGTGCCATGCAACCCAAATGGACCATGCCGGGTCGGGTCAAGTACATACCAGAAATAGTTATGGACTTAGACACCTTATCCAACAGTCTCCCACTTGGATAAGTCTAGTAACTATTACTGCAAGTATGACTTCAGGAACCGATCGGCAATCGTAGCTCTTTACAAGGTTTCTCGAAACTTGAGAAGATGATGGTACGCCATTTAAGATAAGTGATCATATAATCCTCTGTTCTTGATATCAGTCAGACAAATACATGGAACAATGTCTTACTTATTGTCCAACATTTGTTTCCCGATTTCCGATTTGTTTGACAAAGAACTTTATTGAACACATCAATCTAGTTCTGACCGGGCCCGGTACATAGGTCAAAACAAAATCATCGAGGGGCCCAGATATCAGCTTCTAATCCAAGAAGGAACAGATAAACTTCGACTCATATGTTTGTTCTACTACTCATTGAATTACACATAAGAGCACGATTTTATAACATCGAGTTACCAATGCGTTTTTCGTACAATCAATGCATAACCAACTCGTAAGTAACAAATCATATCTCTAGGTTTAAAGACTTATATGATATTACCGTCTCACGATCACTCGAGATAGAATTCCATGAAGTGATTCCAGTGAGCGTGGGTTGAGTCCAATGCTCAGAACTTATGAGCACTCATGATTGTTGTAGCCTTGTCCCAGACCTCTACAACCAAACATGACAGTCTTGATTCATACCTACTTCCGACATATGACCGACTGTGGAGGTTTGAATAATATGTTATACCAAACAAAATTATTCTGGAAGTCAAAACATGCAAAAGAAATATAGTAAACAATCGACAAGAGATAGTAACACTTTACTCATAAATAAAACACTTTTATTCATCATCAAATGTCAATTACACTTTACAAATTTCGATATTATCTAACTACTAAATCTAATATCATCCTTCAGCCCTATGCTCCGAGCATGCTGGAGATGCTTAACCCGAGTCAGTCTCTTCATGAGGGGATCTGCTGGGTTCTCATTCGATGATACCCTCTTTGCCACGAGGAGTCCTTCTTCGATCCGATGTCTGATGAAATGGTATTTTCTGTCGATGTGTCTGGATCTCCCGTGATCCCTTGGTTCCTTGGCTAAGGCAACAGCACTTTCACTATCACAGAAAATTTCCATCGGCTCTTTAATAGCTGGTACAACTCCAAGGTCTCCAATGAAGTTCCTCAGCCATAACGCTTCCTTTGCCGCTTCGCTAGCTGCAATATACTCTGATTCACAAGTAGAATCTGCCACTGTCTCTTGCTTGGAACTCTTCCAAGAAATTGCTCCTCTATTTAGGGTAAAGACCCAGCCCGACTGAGAGCGGAAGTTATCCCTATCAGTCTGGAAGCTAGCATCACTATACCCTACAACTCTCAAGTCATCACTCCCACCGAGGGTAAGAACCCAGTCCTTAGTCCTTCGTAGGTACTTGAGAATATTCTTTACCGCAATCCAGTGTGCCTTGCCAGGGTTCCCCTGAAACCTGCTAACCATGCTCAAGGCAAAGGCTACATCAGGTCGAGTACACGTCATAGCATACATGATCGAACCTACAGCCAAAGCATAAGGTAATCGACTCATTTCTGCTATCTCAGCCTCAGTGCTAGGGCTTTGTGTCTTACTCAGTTTGGCGCTACTCTGGATGGGCAACTCTCCTTTCTTGGAGTTTTGCATTCTGAATCTCTTCAGAATCTTCTCCAAGTAGGTACTTTGACTAAGTCTAATTAGTCTTTTACTCCGATCTCTCAAGATTCTTATCCCCAAAATATAGGCAGCTTCACCAAGGTCCTTCATAGCGAAACACTTTCCAAGCCAGGACTTTACTTCCTGCAAGGTTGGAATGTCGTTTCCTATGAGTAGTATGTCATCCACATACAATACCAAAAAGCTAACTATACTCCCACTAGCCTTGACATATACACAAGATTCATCTTCACTCCTAGAAAAGCCAAATTCCTTGACCTTTTCATCAAAGCAAAGATTCCATCTGCGAGGTGCTTGCTTTAATCCATAAATGGATTTCTCAAGCTTACACACTCTATTAGGGTACTCGTTACTGACAAAACCCTCTGGCTGACTCATGTAAACATCTTCAGCCAACTTTCCATTAAGGAAAGCGGTTTTGACATCCATTTGCCAAATTTCATAGTCATGAAATGCGGCTATGGCTAACAGAACCCGAATAGACTTAATCTTGGCTACCGGAGAAAAGGTCTCATCATAGTCCACTCCAGGAATTTGAGAGAAGCCCTTTGCAACCAGTCTAGCCTTATAAGTGTGTACTTTACCATCCATGTCGGTCTTCTTCTTGAAGACCCATTTGCACCCTACAGTCTTTCGACCTGGTACATTCTCAACCAAGTTCCAAACTTGATTGTCATACATGGATTGTATCTCGCTATCCATAGCCTCTTTCCATTTAGCAGACTCGGGGCCCGCCATGGCTTCCTCGTAGCTGTTAGGGTCATCATGACTTACTAGTGTCTCATCACTAATAAGTGTCTCACCTTCTGCAGTAATATGGAATCCATAGTAATGCTCAGGTGCACTCCTAACTCTCGTGGAACGCCTCAGAGGTACAGATTCGTCAATTGGCTCAACAGGAGTTTCCTCCTCAAGTTGAGGGCTAGAGTTTGAAGTTCCTTCACCACTTGACTCTTGAATTTCTTCAAGATCAACTTGCCTCCCACTGTCTCCTTGGCTTATAAACTCTCTTTCTCGAAAGACTCCTCTTCTTGCTACAAAGACCACATTGTCACTAGGTCTGTGGAAGAGGTAACCAAAAGATTGCTGTGGGTAGCCGATGAAAATACACCTCTCGCTTCGGGGTTCGAGCTTATCATGAGTCTCGCGTCTCACGAAAGTCTCGCAGCCCCAAATCTTGATGTGGTCTAGTTTAGGTACTTTACCAGTCCACATCTCGTGAGGAGTTTTGGCAACTTTCTTTGTAGGGACTAGATTAAGGATATGGGCGGCAGTCTCCAAGGCATACCCCCAGAATGAGATTGGTAGCGAAGCTCGACTCATCATGGAACGAACCATGTCCAACAAGGTTCGATTACGCCTCTCAGCTACACCATTCAATTGCGGTGTCCTGGGAGGTGTCAATTGTGAGACAATCCCACATTCCTTTAGATAGTCGATGAACTCTGAACTAGGATACTCACCACCTCGATCGGATCGAAGCATCTTAATGTTCCTGCCCAATTGATTCTCGACTTCCTGTTTAAATTCCTTAAACTTCTCGAAAGTCTCTGACTTATGCTTGATTAAGTAGACATATCCATATCTACTGTAATCATCGGTAAAAGTCAAATAATAACGATTAGCATCTCTAGTGGCATGTTTGAATGGTCCACACACATCCGTGTGTATAAGGTCCAACAAACCTTCACCTCTTTCACATGAGCCTGTGAAGGGTGACTTTGTCATTTTTCCAAGTAAGCATGATTCGCAACTATCATTTGACTTTAGGTCAAACGACTCCAAGACTCCATCCTTTTGGAGTTGGCCTATGCGTTTCTTGCTTATATGTCCAAGACGATAATGCCATAACGATGCTTTATCCAAGTTATTATTATTAGTAGAATCAATACACAAAACATTATTTCCTAAGTTATCTACAATAGATACAGCTTCATACACACCATCACAAGGTAATGCTTTAAAATAAAGTACATTATTAAAGAAAGCATTAATCGAACCAACTTCATTATCAAACGAAAAGGTGAAACCTTGTTTGTACAATGCATGAAAGGAAATAATATTTCTTGCCATTTCTGGCGAATAACAACACTTATTCAAATCTAAATTTAACCCACTGCTTAGCGATAAAGTATAAACTCCAATCTTGGTGACAGGTGTAACTTTCCTATTCCCCATGATTAAGTTTATTCTTCCTTGCTCCACATTCTCACTTCTTCCTAGTCCCTGCAAGTCACAGCAAATATGAATTCCGCAACCTGTATCAAGGACCCAAGATTTCGAATGGGGTGAGTTATTAGAAATGATAGTGTAAATACCTGCATGGTTGGGTTTGACTTTCCCATCCTTTACATCTTGCTGGTACTTTGGGCAGTTCCGCTTCCAATGAGCTTTTTCGTGACAATAGAAGCATTTAGCCTCTTTTGGGTCAGAAGAAGGAGTAATGAAACCTTTCTTGGTTCCACTTGAAGAAGAGCCATCAAGGGTCCGAGCCTTGGTACCCTTTGAAGATCTCTTTCTCTTCCTCCCTCGACTCTGCCCGATTGCCAAGACCGGAGTTGAGTCTGGAGTAGGAGTGATAGCAACCAACTTCCCCTTAAGACCTGTTTCTGCGGTCTTGAGAAGTCCCTGAAGTTTGCTGAGGGTGACCTCTTCCTTGTTCATGTGATATGTCATGCGGAATTGATCATAGCACGATGGTAAGGAGTGCAAAATGATATCTATTGCAAGCTCCTCAGGGAAGTTCACATTGAGCTTCAGCAACCGATCCACATACCTTTGCATTTTCTGCATGTGGCTCGTGACGGACTCTCCGTCCTTCATCATGGTTGTTATCATGGAGCAGATGACTTCGTACCTCTCTTGTCGTGCACTTTGATGGTATCTTTCCATCAAATCTTGGTGCATTTCATAAGGGTAGAAGTCTTCATAAGATTTTTGGAGTTCAGCTGTCATGGTGGCTAACATGATGCAAGCCACCTTGGTTGCATCTCTTTCATGAGTATGAAAGTCAGCGATCTCCTGGGGAGTTGCAGTGGACTCGTCAATTTCCTTAAGCTCCTTGTCAAGGACATATTCTTTGTCCTCGTAGCGGGTAATCATCCTGATGTTTCTGATCCACTTATTGAAGTTGGATCCATCAAAGGTGACTTTCCCACATAGACTCATAAGAGTAAAGGAGCCATTAGGATTCGAGCCAGAAGCATTAGTTGAAGACATCTGAGAAAGAAGAACAAGTTTAGTTTAGATTTAAGAGAGTCCTTAATAAAACACCCAAATGTAATATTAAGGCTAGGACCCAATCACAATATAGTATAACTTAGAAGAGGTATGCCGTAATCTAAGCTATACCATATTTGAAAGGTAGGTGAATGACGATTCACCAATTTCCACCACGAAAACCGAAATATTAAATATTTTAGTTTTTATTGGTTTTAGAAATTCCTAGATTCTTTGAGATCCAATGAACTTTTCAAAGGCATGTTTCGATCTCGGGAGTGCCCTCCAGGTTTTGTGACTGGGATGCCGAGGATCACAAAACGAGGTGTGAAGTAACCATGCAAATCACTTGGTATCCTTAAAGTTTATCACTCAATCGATGTGCCGGTAAACCACACACGCTCCACCGATACTATAATAAACCTTAAGTCACCCTTTACCTACCTTGTTAAGTCCAAGTTAGTGTGCCGGTTAACCACACACGCTCCACCAACGACTCAGACAAAGTGTAAAGTGTAATTTCATGGATTAGCACCTTATTCACATTTTTCCTAAAGTAACTAAGATTGGGAATTTAATAAACATTTAGTTACTTTATATATTCATCATACTTTGAATGAGAATTTATAAGTCCTTGTCTTACCCGTTCGGCTAACGACCCTCCACCAGTCAAGCAAGTGGTGGGTGAGAATATACACCCATTAAGTCACCATTTTATAGGCAACAACCTTATACCCACCTTATAGACCGGCTTCGTGAATGAGGCGTACTAGCGGTAAGACGACTTTATTCTTATACATATATATATATAATTATTAAATCATCATAATATAAGTATAAGGGTTGAATTTTAACTTTTAAAATTCTAGGGGTTGGAACTAAAGTTTTAACTTAACTTTACTTGTTCCAAAACTTGAGGGCAAGTTTTGTAACTTTCAAAACTTTTCATTTCTTGTAACTTATGAGTTTAATAGAGTCATAAAATGAAGACTCTTCATTTTTATAACTCTTGTGTTTTCTTAATGGTTTTAACTCAAGTGTGACTCTTGGTTTTCCATAACTTAAGGATAAGTTATGAACTCCATTAAAACACATTATGATCAAGAATTAAACTACCAAATAGGTTACAAATAATTCCTATGATCATCTAAAACATCATAAGAACAAGAACATGAATATGAACATAATCAAAAATTACATAAAACTTTGTAATTTTGATAACTAGTTGTTGTAAATGAATTAGCAAAACATTACACCACCAAAAACAAGTTTATATTTACTAAAACAGTTTAGGGTAATGTTTCTAATTCATTTTCCAGCAACTTAATCGAAATTCTGCACTCATTCGACCCTACTCGCCGAGTGCATGAACACTACTCGCCGAGTTGGTTGAAGATACACATGGACTCGGCGAGTCCCCCCTATAGACTCGGCGAGTCCACTCGTAGACAGCAAGATTTTTCGACTTTTTTTCAACTTTTAAGCACAAATAAAAACAAACAAGCCTAGGCTCTGATACCACTGATGGGTTTTGAGCATACTAACACTTCCTAAGTGTACATGCAACCCTAATAACCTTGGATCTATGTTTGTCTAATTTGTCATGCAAAGTTGAATTCCAAGGTTATATTCCTATCTAGCATACATGGGGAACAATTTTAACATAAAGTATAGATAGAATAACTTACCTTGTTGTTGCTTGTGTTCCTTGAAACCTTGTGAGCCTAGCACCTCAAGTGGTGATGCCTCAAATGCTTCACACAACACCAAATGCTCTTGGAAGAACTTATGAGAGAATACACACTCTTCAAAATCGGCCAAGCCCTCTTATTACTTAGTGTAACCGATTTGGGAGGAGATCATATTCCTTATATAGTGTTGACACATCTAGGGTTAAACCCTAATGTGTCATGACTCTTCATTTCCATGACCCATGGGTTTGTAACTCCCATGGAGCATCCATGGAGCATCCTATGGGTGGAACCCAACTTGATGATCCATGGAGCCTTTTAGCCCACTATACAAGATATGGATGATTTACTTAATCAACCCATATATTTAATTAGTTATCTTTTGATCACTTAATTAATTCTAAATTAATTCTTGATCAAACTAATCAAATAATATTATTAATATATTAGAACTTATAATATATTAATAATCTCCAAGCGTTATTTCTCTCATTTAGTTTATCCAATTGCATGGTGCCATGCAACCCAAATGGACCATGCCGGGTCGGGTCAAGTACATACCAGAAATAGTTATGGACTTAGACACCTTATCCAACACCTTATAGACCGGCTTCGTGAATGAAGCCTACTAACAGTAAGACTGACTTTGTTCTTATATATATATATATATATATATATATATATATATATATATATATATATATATATATATATATATATATATATATATATATATATATATATATAAGTATTAACTATTAATATTATAATAGTATAAGGGTGTATTTTAAACTTTTAAAATTCTTGGGTTTGGAATTAAAGTGTATATGGGGTTTGACTTTACAAATTCCAAAACTTGAGGACAAGTTTTGAACACTTCTAAAAAATTATGGTTTCCATAACTTATGAATTTTAAAGTGGTTTAATGGAAAAAAAACACTTCAAGTTCCATAACTTGTAGACAAGTTATGAAAGACTTTAAAAGCATTAAAAAATGTGTGTCTTCATTTTTTCATAACTTATGGAAATTTTATGAGTTTTAAAATTCATAAATGTGACTTTTCATGTAACTTGAGGACAAGTTACAAAAACACATATTATGAACACCTTCAAGATTAATTTTGATTGAAAACAACTATCTCATAGTTTTTCCTATTAATCTAAACAAACTCATAAACATGAACATTCATAATCAACATTTTTCAAGCATCATATAAACATGTATAAAACTTGAAACATTGATTATTATCCTTTATTTGGATGAGAATAAACGTTACCATAGTATAAAAAAAAAACAAATTTTATGAACAAAAACACTTTGTGGTAATGATTCTAATCCAAAAAAAGGCCAAAAAACTCGAAGATAAGCTGTCAGGGGGTCCAACTCGTCGAGTGCATGAACCAACTCGACGAGTTGGATGAATATGTTCATGGACTCATCGAGTCTGCTATCCCGACAACAAAAAAATCGATTTTTTTTTCAGTTTTTTTCCAGCAACTTGCATCAAGTATAATTGAAAACAACCCATGGCTCTGATACCACTGTTGGGTTTCAGTATACTACAATATCCTACGGTGTACATACAACCCTAAATACCTTAGATCTATGTTTTCACTAATTATACATGCAAATGGTTTCCAAGGTAATAATCTTACAACTAGCATGCATTTAACATAAAAATATAATATTGAAACATCCCGAAATATCAAGAGTAGAGTTGAAGGGCTAAAAGAGTAAATTGGGAAAGAGTGATTCGGCGAGTCCATGTGCGGACTCGGCGAGTAGAGTCGTGACTTGGTCGCGTGTTAAGTGGCCGACTCGGCGAGTCAGTGTAATGGACTCGGCGAGTAGGCGCTGAGTGGAGAAAACCCTAATTCTCGAGGTTGAGCCTTATATAAAGATCATTATGTTTCCCTCCCAGCCTCTTTATCACCCCTTGAGCCCCAGAAAACCCTAAATCACGAAGACGCACCATTGTTGGATGGATTGGAGCTTGGAGAATGTATTTGTGAAGGAATTTTGGGAGATTGAAGGCTTGGAGCAAGGGGCTTTGTTTGAATTCGAGTCTCATTTCAATTGGGGCATTCCTTTGAGGTAATATCTCGTTTTTTTGACCTGCTATTTCTTAGATGCATCATTTTGGGGATGTTGGAGATCATATCTTTGGATGTATTGGAGTTTAGAGGTTAGATCTGAGGTTGCTACCTCAGATCTGGAAGGGAGAAGGTCTAGAGTGCATGAAAGTCCCTGTTTGTGAGTGGTTGATGGAGCCATCTTGTCCCAAATCCTATCCCAATGTGCAAACGGCAAAGATCTCTTTGGATTCACGTAAAGTTTGCCACTTTACGTGATGGATGGGTTGTAGGAGGCTAGATCTATGTTTTGGATCAATTGCATGGCCTGGAGTGCTTCTGAATGGGTTCAGAACGATGGTACTCGGCGAGTCACATGGGTCGACTCGACGAGTTGCTTGAAGATGGCCTGGAACTCGACGAGTTGGAAGAACAACTCGGCGAGTAGGTTGAAGATAGCCTTGGACTCGACGAGTCCATTTGGACTTGGCGAGTCTTGTCGAAGAGTCCCAAATATTCTCTGGTAGAGTCGAGAATCGGTGAGTCGAGGGATGACTCAGTGAGTCGTGTGCGAGTGGACTCAGAGTTGTTGGACTCGGCGAGTCTCGGGGTGACTCGGCGAGTTAGGTTGCAGATTGAGTGAAGATCTGATTATAGGAACTCGACGAGTCACAGGGTTGACTCGGCGAGTAGGGTCACTCAGGGGTTGACTTAGACTGAGGACTTTGATTTCGACCAAGGGTTGGCCGATGACTTTTAGGGTTTGGTCAGCAATGTGGCCTTTGGGCCAAGAGAGAGGTAAAATAGTCTTTTACCCATAAGAGGGTGTTATGAGAGGATTTATTCTCGTCTCGAGAGTTATATTCATGAGAATATTTGCCTTATGTGTTAGGTGGTGGCGAGTTCGAGATTCAAGTGTGGGGATATCTGCTTTCTGCTTGCCAGGTGAGTCTTCTCACTATACTTTACCTTGAGTAGGTAACTAGAGTTATGTGATCAGAGTATTTGTATGCTATATGTACGTGATGTGTTGTACTGCATTATTTCTATGTGATTTATGTTGTGAATGTTTATAGAGTTGGAACCGGAAGGTTCCCAGAGTTAGAACCTGAGGGTTCACAGAGTTTGAGTGCACGGACCCATAGAGTTATAGCCTCGAGTGGCTAATATGTGTTATGTGTGGTATTTTGGGGAACTCACTAAGCTTCGTGCTTACAGTGTTTTGTGTGATGTTTTTCAGGTTTCTTTCAGTATCACGGGACGGCACCGGCTTGATTGTACACACCAGAGAAAGAGTCATATTTTGGAGAATCCTGGTTTTCTATGCAAGTGAAAATGGAGTCATGTTTTGTAAATCAACTATGAATGAGATGTTAAACAAGTGTTTCTAAAAATAAAATGATTATTTTAAATGAAAATTTTGTCTTGAAATTTACGGTGTTACAAGTTGGTATCAGAGCCTTGGTTTGAGGGATTCGGATGCGCCTTCGGGTAAATCTGGACTCAAACTGAGGAAGTAAGAAAAGTTTTAAGGAAATAATTTTCTAAAAAAAATGAATAAGGGTTCAAAGAGGAAGCAAGAAAGAGCAGTGTGTACAATCAGCCAGAGCCCAAACGGTGATTTCCCAAAATACCCTTATTTTTGTGTTATGAGATATTTATGATGCACTTTATGAGATATTATTGCATGCTAGAGACAGGCTAGGTATTTCATATGTTAGGACTAGAGTGGCCTGATTTGTGATGCCTTAGTCTAGGACTCGTTGTTATATGTGTTATGCTTTTGAGTATGTGATGAGTGAGAGTATCCAGTTAGAACCCATGAGGGGTAGAGTTACAGGGTTTGGTGGTACTTTCGAGGATGATCCGAGAAGGTGGAGTTATCACAGAGAGGGAGTCCTATGTATTCTTCGATGCTCGAATGTTGCTTGCTTTGTGCTTTGTGGAACTCTCGATGATGGGAGTCAGCTACCAAGTGAATATGACGATATTCAGGAGGTAGATGGCTAGCATCATTAGGAGCTCTTCAGCAGCTGATAGCAAAGAAGGGGGAAGACAACGGAAGAGCCTAGGGAGTAACCCTAGCCAGATGAGTGCACTTTCAGAGTAGAGAATTTCGCTGGGGAGCGAGCACGCGCGATGGGATTAGTGAAAGGGCAGGTCGAGCAGCTACTTAGAAGCTCTGGGATGGTCCGTGTGGAAAGTATGGGTAGATGTGGCAGGTAGTATGGGCCCGTACTACTAAAAGAAGAGGACCCATACTTGATACAGGGAGCATTCTGAAGGTTCTAAAGAGCAGATTGAGGAAGTGATGTTATGGTTCGAGTACCATACATCAGAGCAGATTGAGGAGTGATGTTATGGTTCGGGTACCATACATCAGAGCAGATTGAGGAGTGATGTTATGGTTCGAGTACCATACATCAGAGCAGATTGAGGAAGTGATGTTATGGTTCGAGTACCATACATCAGAGCAGATTGAGGAGTGATGTTATGGTTCGGGTACCATACATCAGAGCAGATTGAGGAGTGATGTTATGGTTCGAGTACCATACATCAGAGCAGATTGAGGAAGTGATGTTATGGTTCGAGTACCATACATCAGAGCAGATTGAGGAGTGATGTTATGGTTCGGGTACCATACATCAGAGCAGATTGAGGAGTGATGTTATGGTTTGAGTACCATACATCAGAGCAGATTGAGGAGTGATGTTATGGTTCGGGTACCATACATCAGAGCAGATTGAGGAGTGATGTTATGGTTCGGGTACCATACATCAGAACAGATTGAGGAGTGATGTTATGGTCCGGGTACCATACATCGGAGCGGATTGGGGAGTGATGTTATGGTTAGGGTAACATACACCGGGGCATATTGAGAAGAAATGTCATGGAATGAGTACCATGGGTCGTAGTGAAGGATGCTTGTGGTTCTCCGGTTATTCGGTCATGAGTAAGTTCGATGAGGCGTCCCTTGAGAGGGAGATCGAGAGCCCCTCAGAGTATTTTAGTAAGGAGTCAGTGAGAAGGGAGAATTTCGATCTGAGTTGGGCGATCAGTCGATAAAGGAGATGTCACCTCCTATGATCTGGGAGGTACTGATTATGCTCGTGTGAAATATGAGAAGCATGATGTTTTGGTTTTGGGTTTAGGGGTAAACCCTGCAGGTCGTCATTGATGATGATTTCCCACCAGAGTATCAGGTAGCATGTGTGCCACGAGGCAGTGAATTTCATGAGTAGATAGTCAGTTAGGACTAAGATATGTGAGGACCACACTACACCTATTTGAGCATAGTAGGAGGTATTGTTGTGGTATCAGTGGGGAGTTCAGTCGAGTTCAGCTATGCAAAGAGTTTTCTATCCATGGGGTGTTGAATCTGGGAGTGAGTACCTGTTCTTGGGATGATCACGATGTTGGAGTGTTGGTTGATGAGTTGAGGTGAGGGGTACGATGATTTTATGGTTCAATCTATGAGCCAGGGATGTTATCGAGCAGTTGAGTTGTTTGGTTCTAAATTGGTACGAGATTCGGGACGACTAGAGGCAGACGTGACAAGAAGTTCTTGAGGAGTTCACCAGAGGTTCAGAGTATATGAGGTCAATTCATTTCCTTAAAGGGGGATTATCGGTCGTTGTGTAGCACCTTCCGGGGGCCGGTGCGATTTTGCTGGAGAATATAGTTATAGGTTAGTTGCGTGCTATTTGATGATGGTTCGAACCCTAAGTGGGGGAGAACCGGGTGCCGTATGTAAGAAAGCAGAGATTTGACAAGAACAGTTATAAGTGGAGTATAGACATATGTTGTAAGAAATCATGAGACCAGAGATGTCGGTGATCGAGGAAAGGGGTCAGAGTGAGTTAATGCGGGAAGTACTTGTTTGAGAAGGATGAATGTCTCCACGACAGGTGTTTATTAGTCAGGAATCTGGTATTGGTCAGTGTTGGGGCAAGTAGATAAAGAATGATTGGGCAGCCAACTCCCAGGTTGGTATGCGTATCCTTGTTTGGATTTTGAGCGGCGGGAAAAAGGGTTTCGGAGAATTATCAGCGTATTTCGTAGTGTTAGCATTTCTTCGTATTGCAATTGAGAAATTGAATACACCGAAGTTGCAACTTGGGAAAAATGAAGATCTAGTTATGGGGTTTAGAGGGAATGTATTATTGCATCTATATGGTTCTTGGGGCAGGAGATCTGTGGTTGTGGCGGAATCTTGTGATGTTTGGTGGGGGTGTTCCGAGGTATCCGGGTATTGATATCTTTATTTCGAAATTATTCATGAATCTTGAGTTGAGACGACTTGTGGTATATCAGGTATCTATGGATCTAGTGAGAGCCCTTCGAGTATGGGCATCCAGGGAGATTACTTGGGAGAGTGGATCTTCGCAAGGGTGGGCATCTGTTATGACGATTGCCTCCAGAGTCTGTGATGAATATTCGAGACGAGTATGGGTAGCCGCCTATGATAGTCTGTGGAGCACGAGCTAGTGGAGTCAGAGGGTGTTATGATACTGCGGAGAGCTGTAGTACTCACTAGTCAGAGGGTGTTGTGATACTGCGGGGAGCCGTAATACTCACTAGTCAGAGGGTGTTGTGATACTGCGGGGAGCCGTAGTACTCACTAGTCAGAGGGTGCTGTGATACTACGGAGAGCCGTAGTACTCACTAGTCAGAGGGTGTTGTGATACTGCGGGGAGCCGTAGTACTCACTAGTCAGAGGGTGTTGTGATACCGCGGGGAGCCGTAGTGCTCACTAGATGGCAAGAGAGTGTGATGATCGAATGTTCTCCGATCAGTGTATGATGTGGAAGAGTTTTGGGCTTGAGTAGCCCTAGTATTGAGTTATTTGGAGCCTGGATGTTGGACCGGGGGCGAAACTGGGGTCCCCGTCTATGTCAGGGAATGTGGTGAGATGCGCAAGGGATATGCGCAGCAGAAACTAGAGATCATAGTGGAGACGATCCTCGGTTGGCTTGTACTTTCTTGCATAAGGAAAAGAGAATTTCGTGACTTGCGTATCACGGGGCCGGGATAGTGGTCACGGGGAGTAAGTTAGTGGGATATTTGGATCATGATTTGGGTGACCTTTAGAGGCTCAGCTGTGGAGTCAAAAGCTGACCTGGTGACCAGCCTCGAAGAGGGATATGAGATGAGCTAGAGCCTATCATGATGATGTCTGAGGACACCTCGGAGGGAGTGAACGATTCAGACGCTCAAAGACATGCTTCGGGCATGTGTATTAGATTTCGGAGGGTGTTGCGGCATGTATTTATCCTTGGTTGAGTTATCCTATTTCAACAGCCATCATTAGTGCATTTGTATGCCACCCTTTATGCTGTTGTATGGGAGGAAGTGTCGGACCCTCATTTGCTGAGGAAAGTGTCGATTCGCGGAAGTGGAAGTTGTAGTGAGAATGGATGATTTAGATTATGATGGTCGAACATTGTGTTTGTGACAGTGGTATGGAATGACATCATGATGGGATGTCTGCTGAGGATGCGGAAGGGATTCCGCGGGTGTAGAGCCAAGAGTCTCAGGATGGATGTAGGGATGGAGTCTGGGACTCCCAGCTTGATTCTGATCAAGGGCCGTGTGCGTAGTGGTGGTGTCTCCTGGGGATGTTAGAGATGTCATCAGTGCGACGGGTTCTCCTAACCCGAGAGTGCGAAGGTTGGTGCGGCTTGGGTGCTTGATTGCGAGAAGAGGACTCATGAGAGTTGCTCTGGGATTGAAGAGTGGGCCTTTCGGTCATCACATATTGGATAGGATGGGATTCGGATCGGGGATCCGATGGTTCATGGCTTCTAACCCTTATGGGTCAAGTGATTGTTGAGATTTGGGTCAGTGATGCTTCATGGGTAATTCTCGGATCGTTGATTGTGGTTATCAGAGGGTACATTCGGTGCCCGGTTAGAGACAGTGGTCAGGACACTGTAAGGAAAGGGAAAGCGTGTTCGAGTTTCGATGGGTATGCCTTGTGAGATCTGGTCCGATTAAGGCCAGGTGGCACGTTGTGGGAGTATTTCTGGAGTTGAGTTGCTGAAGGCTTCGAGGGCGAAGCCTAATTTAAGTGGGGGAGAATTGTAACATCCCGAAATATCAAGAGTAGAGTTGAAGGGCTAAAAGAGTAAATTGGGAAAGAGTGACTCGGCGAGTCCATGTGCGGACTCGGCGAGTAGAGTCGCGACTTGGTCGCGTGTTAAGTGGCCGACTCGGCGAGTCAGTGTAATGGACTCGGCGAGTAGGCGCTAAGTGGAGAAAACCCTAATTCTCTAGGTTGAGCCTTATATAAAGATCATTATGTTTCCCTCCCAGCCTCTTTATCACCCCTTGAGCCCCAGAAAACCCTAAATCACTAACAAGCACCATTGTTGGATGGATTGGAGCTTGGAGAATGTATTTGTGAAGGAATTTTGGGAGATTGAAGGCTTGGAGCAAGGGGCTTTGTTTGAATTCGAGTCTCATTTCAATTGGGGCATTCCTTTGAGGTAATATCTCGTTTTTTTGACCTGCTATTTCTTAGATGCATCATTTTGGGGATGTTGGAGATCATATCTTTGGATGTATTGGAGTTTAGAGGTTAGATCTGAGGTTGCTACCTCAGATCTGGAAGGGAGAAGGTCTAGAGTGCATGAAAATCCCTGTTTGTGAGTGGTTGATGGAGCCATCTTGTCCTAAATCCTAGCCCAATGTGCAAACGGCTTAGATCTCTTTGGATTCACGTAAAGTTTGCCACTTTACGTGATGGATGGGTTGTAGGAGGCTAGATCTATGTTTTGGATCAATTGCATGGCCTGGAGTGCTTCTGAATGGGTTCAGAACGATGGTACTCGGCGAGTCACATGGGTCGACTCGACGAGTTGCTTGAAGATGGCCTGGAACTCGACGAGTTGGAAGAACAACTCGGCGAGTAGGTTGAAGATAGCCTTGGACTCGACGAGTCCATTTGGACTCGACAAGTCTTGTCGAAGAGTCCCAAATATTCTCTGGTAGAGTCGAGAATCGGTGAGTCGAGGGATGACTCGGTGAGTCGTGTGCGAGTGGACTCAGAGTTGTCGGACTCGGCGAGTCTCGGGGTGACTCGGCGAGTTAGGTCGCAGATTGAGTGAAGATTTGATTATAGGAACTCGACGAGTCACAGGGTTGACTCGGCGAGTAGGGTCAGTCAGGGGTTGACTTAGACTGAGGACTTTGATTTCGACCAAGGGTTGGCCGATGACTTTTAGGGTTTGGTCAGCAATGTGGCCTTTGGGCCAAGAGAGAGGTAAAATAGTCTTTTACCCATAAGAGGGTGTTATGAGAGGATTTATTCTCGTCTCGAGAGTTATATTCATGAGAATATTTGCCTTATGTGTTAGGCGGTGGCGAGTTCGAGATTCAAGTGTGGGGATATCTGCTTTCTGCTTTCCAGGTGAGTCTTCTCACTATACTTTACCTTGAGTAGGTAACCAGAGTTATGTGATCAGAGTATTTGTATGCTATATGTACGTGATGTGTTGTACTACATTATTTCTATGTGATTTATGCTGTGCATGTTTATAGAGTTGGAACCGGAAGGTTCCCAGAGTTAGAACCTGAGGGTTCACAGAGTTTGGGTGCACGGACCCATAGAGTTATAGCCTCGAGTGGCTAATATGTGTTATGTGTGGTATTTTGGGGAACTCACTAAGCTTCGTGCTTACAGTGTTTTGTGTGATGTTTTTCAGGTTTCTTTCAGTATCACGGGACGGCACCGGCTTGATTGTACACACCAGAGAAAGAGTCATATTTTGGAGGATCCTGGTTTTCTATGCAAGTGAAAATGGAGTCATGTTTTGTAAATCGACTATGAATGAGATTTTAAACAAGTATTTCTAAAAATAAAATGATTATTTTAAATGAAAATTTTGTCTTGAAATTTACGGTGTTACAAATATACTAGTTAGCATGACATAACTTTTGATGGAGCTTGAATTCTTGGTGTATTTGGCCTTAAAGAGCTTAGCCCCAATAGTGTGGAAGCCTCAAATGGAATCACAACACACCATGGACAAAGGATGAACTTGAGAGAGAATTCCATGCACACAAAAGACACCATGAATTCTAAAAAGATACAAGTGGTGATTTTGGGCAATGAAGTATTTATTTATATGTGGAATTTCTAGGGTCATGGATATAACCCAAATCCATACCCACAGGTTTTATGATCCATGGTCCATGTGGCCCAACGCTTTATGTATCCATACATAAACTTGGTCCAACATGGATCATAAGCCCACACATATAAATATAACTAATTACCATAATTAGTCCCCATAGATTTAATTAGTCTCTTTTGACCATAAAATTAATTCTTGATCAATACTAATTAAAACATATGATTTCATATTAATATATTATAACTTATATTATATTAATAAACCATAAATAAGCTTCTCTCAAAAGTCCATCCTAACAGATTGTCCTGATGATATGCAACCCAAATGGACCATGCTACTCTCGGGTCGAATACATACCAATAACAGTTATGGGCTTAGACACCTAATCCAACACTATATATAGAGCACATTTATCTCTTAGTTAATATACATCTCTCTGAATCACCTTCAATACTCTCAATTACGCATCTATTCTTACTCTTCTTACTCTCAAAGTTCTCTAGAACATAACTGATTATTACTTCTCTTCAGAGCAAGTCACTCCTAATTTTATCACTAAGCTTGATCTCACTCACTAACTTGTTTTGAATTCATTCCATGTTATGAATCAACTTATGTGTATACTTGATATATCACCTGCTGTCATTTATATTTCTTTACATTTCCGCAACTAACTTTCTAACTATCTAACAGTAACTTAATATTATTGTTGAGCTTTATGATCCTTTGAGATAAACTATTCCGCAACTATACTTGTTCTAACGTTTGTTCAAGTGTGTCTCAAGTTTTTTTCTTCCAACAATTCTATCCTTTACCACAATGATCATTTGACCTAACTTCTTCAAGATCCAGAACACTTCGTTTGTCGTTTTCCCCAAAACAAACTTTATATCTTTGCTAGTTACCTTTGTTAATAGGAGGCTATATAAAAGCATGTAAGAATTGATGAGGTATACTATATAAATTGCCATCATATAAATAGTCGACGAAGTAATTATGTATGAACTTTAATGTTTTTGTTAGTGTCAAATTTGTTGTAATGTGTCGAAGTATATCTTAGCAGTTTCGAATAATATGTTATCTATTTTACTAAGGCATTTTATGTTTCGAAGTTTAGATGCTTAGTCCTTAGTATTTTTGGTATGCTTTACTTTTCTCTTATAAATAGGAGTTGTTACTTAGAGAATAGGAGTTGTTACTTAGAGATAGATAAGAACTTAAAGTCCATTTTTTCTATTTTCTCTTTGTAACTATGAAGCATAATATGAGCTGAAACAAGATCTTATTTACTCTTTGTGTTCTTAATTCTCGTTACACTGATTTTGTTTTCATTTCTTGATTCAATACTTCATCGGTTTTGCTTGTAATGATAATCGAATATTGCTTTTATTTCAGTTTCATGTATTGACGTAACTTTTGTATATTTCTTTCAAGATATTCCATTGACATAATCTTTTTTATCTTCAACGCACACCAAACAAATGTATAGTATAAGCCTATAAGGTGATTACCACTTGATAGAAAATATATATCATTAAATATGATTTACATTTTCAAACAAAAACACTTAGATAAGTGCTTACAAGTGTTGCAACTTTATAAGAGAGTGGTAGGAACCTTGATTCCCCATTGAAAGCAGTTCAGAATGTGATCCTTGCTCTACAACTTTCCCATTTCCAATCACAACTATAAAGTCTGATTTCTGTATAGTCGATAGTCTATGAGCAATTACCACACAAGTCCTACCAACCATCATCTTCTCCAATGCTTCTTGTACAAGATTCTCCGACACACTATCAAGTGCACTTGTAGCCTCATCTAGAAGAAGAATAGCTGGATTCTTAAGTATCGCTCTTGCAAGTGCAATTCTTTGCTTCTGTCCTCCTGACAGTTGAACTCCCCTTTCCCCACAATAAGTTTCATATCCATCTTTCATAGAACTGCATTAATGTAAGAAAAAACAATCAATTTAATTTATTGGTTTTTTCTTAATGGAATTTTAAATCTGGAAATTTTTATTTTTTCAATACCTTATGAATTCATGAGCATTTGCAAGCTTTGCTGCTTTCCTTATTTCAGCTTCACTTGCTTCCTCTTTACCATATACAATGTTATATCGAATACTTCCTGCAAAAAGAGTTGGTTCTTGGCTAACTAATGCAATATGTGATCTTAAATCTCTCAAGTTGTAATCTTTAAGGTCTCGTTCGTCTATAAGTATAGATCCTTTCATGGGGTCATAAAATCTTTCAATCATTCCAATAATAGTAGATTTACCAGAACCACTTTGTCCCACAAGTGCGACTGTTTTTCCAACTTCGATTCTTAAAGACAAACCCTGCAAGATCATTTGTTCAGGCCTTGATGGGTAAGAAAAGTATACGTTTTTTAGCTCTATATCACCATTGATTCTCTTAATCGCTAACCCTTCGCTATCATTTGGGTTGATTTCACTTTTTCTATCTAGAATTGATAACACCGATCTAACTGCCCCACCACCTTTTGATAAATCAGAACTCATGCTTCCGGCGTCAGCGATGTTCTTCCCGGTGGTCATCAATATGAAGAAAACTTGAAACATTTCTTTTGCAGTTACCAATCCTTTATTCATTTCTCTTCCTCCCCACCAAAATGCTAAAGAAATCGCCGCTGTTGTCACAAATTGGGAACTGAATAATCCTAGACCCGAAAACCATGATTGTTTAATGTTCTGCTTTCGAGGACCTTTTAGGGTTTCTTCATATAATCTCATGATTCGTCCTTGAGAAGCAAATGCGGTGATTGTTCTGTGATTCACCACTGCTTCACTCGCTAATTGGGTTCCTTCGTTTTGTGCCTTTTTAGCTTTTGCAGATAGGTTTTTCATCAGAACAATCTTGGAATAGAAGCTAGCGATTAACAATGGCTGGACTGCAATCATAACAATTGAAACTCTCCAAGTGATTATCAATGCAAGAAGAAAAGAAAGAAATGCGCTGACAAAAACTTGAAGAAGCAACGACATGCGATCTCCAACGAGAGACTTTATCAAGCTAGCTTCGGTTGCTAGCCTCGCACAAACTGCTGCACTTGTGTTTTCTTCTCGATCAAACCACCCAACTTCGAAAGTAAGTATATTTTCAAGCATTTTCTCTCTTACCCTCTTCGTTAATCGCTCCCCCATAACTGCAAAATTATAATGTTGGAGGAGATTCGTGAAGAAGCAACCAATTCCAAGACATACAAAGATGATACAATAAAATCCTGTTTCTGATTTAACTTTTGCCTTGTCGGGTAAAAAGTATACAGACACAACTGATCCCAAGAAATAAGCATGAATTGGTGATATAGCTCCGAAACCAGAAGCTCCTAAGCATCCAAGCAAGGCATTCTTCCATTCAGGAGCATTCATCTGTAAAAGACGCCATTGTGAAGGACTAGATTCAGGTGTTTCGATTAAGTATTCATCATCGCTTTCTTGATAAGAATACATTTGAACAGAATGTGCCATGCTTAATGTTGGGCTAATGGGGGACATTGGACTGTTTTGAAAGCTTGATCTTCCACTTACAGGAGTCGTGGGTGTTTGGTGTTGGTGGTTTAAGTTTCTTTGTGATATCGGCGTATAAGAAGTATAATCTAGGGTTTCATTTTGTGTTGCTGATTGCTGCAATTGAACCATTTGGTAGTATGCTCCACCTTCTTCTTCATTGTTCTTCTGCATTAACTCATCATGTGAACCCGACTCAATGACTTTACCCGATTGAAGAACCACAATCTTATCTGCTTTACGGATTGTTGTCAATCGATGTGCGATAATAATTGTTGTTCTTCCTATTGAAGCTTGATCTAAAGCTTCCTGAACAACTCTTTCAGATTCTGTATCCAATGCACTTGTTGCTTCATCTAATAGAAGAATTTTCGGTTCTTTCAATAAAGCCCTAGCTATGGCGATTCTTTGCTTTTGCCCACCGGATAATTGAATCCCAAACTGTCCCACTTGCGTTTCATAACCATTAGGTAAGTTTACAATGAAATTATGCGCATTTGCTGCTTTAGCTGCAACTTCAACAACGTCTTTTGAAACCCCTTCTTTCCCAAAAAGTATGTTTTCTTTGATCGATGTTGCAAAGAGTACTGGTTCTTGATTAACCAACCCCATTTGAGATCTTAACCATTTAAGTTGAAGACCCTTGATTCTATGTCCATCAAGAAGAATGTCTCCTTTTATTGGATCATAAAATCTTTCAAGCAAAGAGATAATTGTTGACTTTCCTGAACCACTGCCTCCTACAAGACCTATTGTCTTTCCAGCCTTTACTTTTAGGTTAAGTCCTTGAAGAATTGGAGAATCTGGTCTAGATGGGTATGAGAATTCCACATTCCTAAATTCAATGTGCCCACTTACAAATGGAAATGTTTTTCCTTTATGGTTTTCAGAATCTATTCGAGGAATTCTTGAGATCATTTCAAACATTTTTGTAGTAGCAGTTGTTGCATCTGAAATGAATGGGACATTGGGTAATGCACTCATTGCCGACCTGCAATATGAATATAAAATCATTCAGACTATGTATAATATTTACAAAAAGTTAAATGCAAGAAATAACAATGTACTTCTATTCATTTGTTTATCATAGCATCCTACTTTCATTTCTTCTTATTATGTCATTTTACTTTGAAATTAACTAAATATAGCAATTTTATCCTAAATGGTATAAGAACTAACTTTAATACTTTTAAATTTATGGTATTAAAGTGT
The DNA here is from genome assembly GCF_052625555.1 of Lactuca saligna. Lineage (NCBI taxonomy): Eukaryota > Viridiplantae > Streptophyta > Magnoliopsida > Asterales > Asteraceae > Lactuca > Lactuca saligna. The sequence goes on from NC_136424.1 coordinate 251,464,949, forward strand.
ACTATGAATTTAATCTACAAGAAAAAGTTTATGGTATTCATGTTTATGGTTGTGATTATTTTCTAATAAAGAAACTTACAGTCCCGCCATGATAACACAAATTGCTGTAACAAACACACGTCCACCACTTTCTCCTTTCTCAGTAACAAGATAACTTCCAACCCAAGCAACAAACGCCCAAGCAACAAAAATCATACCCATGCTTCCAATCATCAAACCCTTTGTAAATCCTTGTTTTATCCCTAATTCCATACTTGTTTGAAGCGCATTGCTAAATTTATCAATCGTTTGTTGTTCCCCTACATAAGAATAAATAGTTCGAATTGATGATATTGCTTGTTCTGCAACCCCACCGCCTGTATTATATGCACCTTGCATCTTCATCCCTAGTTTTTTTAGTAACACCCCAATGCCTAAAACAGGAACAACAAAGAAAAGCGCGAATGGAAGCGAAGCTATGGCTAGTCGCCATGAAAGTGTGAAGGCAACCACGATACTAAAGAAGAGTGCCGATAAGTGAGCTAGACAGTTGGGTATCTGCAGGACGTTTTGGGTGATGATTATGAGTATTTTAATAAAGTAGGAAGATTCAAAATTATATAAATAGGGTGTTGTTTTATATGATGGAATTTGGGAAAAATATATTGGTTTATTGCACTGGAATAAGAAAACTTTTTGTTTTGTATGATGAAATGGAATTGATTGTGCCTAAAGGAATATGATTCATGTCATTTTGTTAATTTTCATTTCTTAGCATGTGGTGTTTTTTTTCTTGTAGTAGAATGAAATGGACTGAAAACTTGTAACATAACTCATTTTTATATATGTATTTTTCCATGAGACGAATCTTGTATATCATATTAATATATAATATGAAGTATTGATATGAAAATGCAATTCATTCAAAGCATAACCCACTATATTTCGTGGAGTATTGACTCATTCCATTTCATTGTTAGCATTTCATCCAACCAAACCAAACTCATCTGAGATGTTTGTTTGGTTGGATCGAATCAAGGGATGACGGAATGAATCATAACATTCATTATCGTGTTTGATTGGTTTCTTGAAATGAAATGAATTTTCATATGTTTATATATTATGTGTTAATACAATATATAATTTCAACTTAGTTTTGTAAAGTATTAGAGTTATAATTAATAATTTTTTCTTTATGAAAAATTTTAAATAATAAACACAACAAAAGTTCATTAAACTCAAAATAAGCTAAACAAAAAACAATACTTTTAGTTATTTTAGTTGTAAATTAATTAAAAAAGTAAAAAATTTAAAAAATCTTCTTTTATTTAAAGTTATTTTAAAATGGGTTATATTGCAATTTTATATTTCATTCCTTGGGGACTGCTCTATTCCATTCACATTCTATCATGAATTTTCATTCCTATGGAATAACGAATTCCATTACTTCCTTGATCTCATCATACCAATCCAAAACCACCTAGGAGAAATAACATGAATAGAATTAAAACCTTATTAGCCATGACATCCTGAATCAATTGAGCATCACCAGAAATGGCTGTGATAACTTCAAAGTTGGTGGAAGATCCAACTTGTGTGTCAAAAAAGCTGACTTCTTGCCTCAATACAGATTTCAAATATTCCATCCTCAAACGTGACGTTTGTCTTTCTGCTGTTCTTGTCCAACAAATCCCCTCTACAAAATATTCAGTCTAAATATTTACAAATAATGACAAACCATTGCATATTTTTTTTTGCTCGTTAGATTTTCCGCATATTGTTGACAACCGGTTCAATTTTTTCTTTTTGGTTTCAATAATTAAAAGATTTTGTTATTTCATGAGATACTATTTGACAACTAAACTTACCAACGAAAGCCGATATAGCGATTCCTATTGCAAGAATGAGCAACTTGAGCGCATACTGTAATACACAATAACAATTAAACTGGTTGTTAATAACTAAACAAGCTTACCCTATGGCAATATACAATCAACAATACTCTCATTAACATAGAATCTTTTGATATTCGAATGATTATAACAAATATTCCTCCAACAAGCTTCAACCTTAGGATGGCATGTGTTCAAATAAAAAGAACAAAATATTCATACAATCATACCTTGTCCACCACGTCATTGGAGATAGAAACGCCACCAGTTCCATACTCATCAATCACATCACTAAGGATCACCATAGTAAGAGGAGACATCAATCCATCCCCAATGGAACCTATTGTCCCAAATAACAAAAGAAGCTTATCTATTCCATCTGCATAATAAAACATTCCACCTTTTTTCCCCATTATGGCTACACACACCACCCTTTTCAAGCACCTTTTGAGATTTTGTTATGTTAAGTTCTTGAAAAAACACATATATATCAAAGATGTTCTCTAAGACATGCGAACATAGAGTCTGTCAAATATTGTTGATGCCCTCATTGGTGGCTTATGTTTGTGCCACTTGTTTGTCAGGATCATTAATTGTGAGGCTCTTTTGTTGTTTAGTAAATTGACTTTTGGTGTGATGTACTTATACTTGCTGACAAGAGATATATGATAGGTGTTGGTGTATTTTATAATAATTTTGTTATAATATTGGAAAAAGTACTATTTAGTTTGAAGGGTAAAGTTTAGAGGAAGGCGGCAAGACTTGGCTGACTTGATATAATTTTCCAGGCAAAATGTTTGACCAATTTTCAAAGGCAACATATGCACATAACATGTACAAGTGTCATAGAATTGTGAATGGTAAAGTATACTTAAGGCTGTGCGGTGTGGATGCGGTCTTTACCGCACTTTTTGCCACATAGGCAGAGAAACACCGCTCCCTGACTGCGGTTTGGTGCCGTTTAGACCGCAGTGCGGTACTCTTTTGCTGCACTTTCACTCTCTCTCTCCTCTTCTATTTATTCTCTCTCTTCTCTTTCAACCAATCACATTTTTCTTCTTTTTTTCTTTTTCTCTCTCTTTACCATAATTTCACTCCCTTGGTATGGCATGAAACCGCACTTGTATGGTAAAAAGTGACGTAGCGCTTATGTGGCAGGGGAGGGAGTGCAGTTTCGGTAGCACCACTCACTCCAGCCTAAGGTCATGAAACCAATGATTTTAGTTTACTCAAGAGATAGGTTAGTGCACAATTCCATTTTACGTCGTAGAAAGTTTTTAGAAGGATTCCAACGGAATTGATCTCCATTTATTTGGCAACCAAACATGTAATGGGAATTATGGATTCTAATCCCTTAGGAATATATATATATATATATATATATATATATATATATATATATATATATATATATATATATATATATATATATATATATATATATATATATTCTATTAGGTTATATATTGCATGACCATTAGGTATAAATTATAATGCACATGCAACAATACGTTATTGTAGTTAGAAAATATCTTGAAGTCTGCTTACGCATAATTTAAGCTAATTTGACCAAACCTATTAAGAATAGTAATTATTTCCACACAACAATATTGCGATTGTGACATATAGCTACTAGCTCTACTTCAAATATGTTATTTTCCAATAACTTTAACAAACTCGACAAATCTGAACAGAAAAATCACTTTGAATATCAGTCGGCTCTTGTTTTAGGTAACGTTGATGCCTGCAATAATTTGATGCAATATGTCCTCTAATGCCATTGGTATGAATATTCAATGCACAAACTGTTTACTTCTGATTAGTGGGAAGCATATGTCTGATGTGAAATGTTGTTTGACAAATAGTTTTTTTGGGATTTTGCAGGGTGTCAAGTTATTTTGAGCATATTATAATTTTTGTCTTGGCCGGCCAAGATATACATATGACAATTCTTACCCTGTACGCTTTCTAGGTGACACATAAAGATTATTGTCTTGATATATATGCCATTTGTCTAGTTTGGTTTTTTCTTGATTGAGACTCTTTCGAAGTGTTTAAGAACCAAAAGCTATTCAGAGACCGACTTTTGACCAATAAGAAAGTCGGTTTAGATCAATATTGAAACCGAAGTTATATGTGATTAGAAATAAGAAGGTGTTGAGAGATGCTATATAAATTGGAATTTGATAGAATCAAAATGTGTCATGTGTTTGATTGAAGCAAAATAATTGTTGCAATTTTTATGTATTAATAAAAATCTCCTAAAACAACACGATAATCGGTTTTTTAGATCCCGTTTGAACTGATTATACTTGTTCGAATATTTTTGTAATAAAAAGGGATCAAACCCAAACTAGTTTTGGGAAAAAATGTTTTTATATTTATTCTAGAAAACACAATGCAATTTAAAATTGGCTCCAACGACACTACCTTCTCTAATGCTTTCTCCTTCATGATTAGGTTTGCTACACAATTAGCCATGGCGATGACGTTGGGGAAATGAAGAAGCAAATAGGTTTTATTCGTTTGGTAAGAAGAGGGTGGGTTTTGAGCGACCTCACAATTGGTGATGGAGTTCTAGCGATAATGCATAGTTACTTTAATGAAGGTGTGGCAGTGGGGCTATTGGAGATGTACAATAGAACAACCGAAGATGTAGGGCATAAAGATGGAGGTGTTGGTAATTTTCATAACCAAAACATAAAACGTGGAAGCATAACTATAGATCTTTAATCTCGAATCTGTCAAAAGAAAACTTTAAACGTGAAAGAATGATTACATACCTGATTTCATTATGATATTCGGATCTGAAGAACTAGGGTTTGGTTTTCCAGTTGATCTCAAGAACTCTCTCTAAATCCCACAACAAACCCTAAAACAATTTCTTGTATGTATTTTCGTATATTGTAAATCTGCTTCTCATCACGTATTTATATAGATGGAGATATAACCGAATGTGAGAGATATTAGGGATTCAGGAGATCTTGAGTCAAACCGGGAACTCAACCCACAAGATAAACATGGTAAGTGTATATCTTTATTTATTAATAAAATCGGTCCATCAACAATTTTATATAATTTCCATAATAATATATAATTAATGATAACATTATTTATATACATTTATTAGTGGTCCCAAAATATCCAACAATCTCCCACTGGACCACGAATGCATAAATGTATATATAACTGTATAAGCGCTTTAATGAATGTTATCATAGTATTTGTACCCTTAACCAATCTCGTCAACTAATCATACATGTATAGGATCAAAGCGGTCTTCGTTACAATTTACGTAACTAAATCTATCAATGGTCACATATACATATATAACTAACGACATAGATTAAACATGATGTGTGGTTTTAAAATCTTAATAGATTTCCAACGAGTTCCTCTTTAGATTGAAGTGAGATCAAACTTCAAATAAGTGCAACTAATAATAGAGTTAACTGAATTCTTAATTCTGTACAGAAAAACATAACTGTTGTTAAACAAAACATAAAGCACCATAAAACTCCCACTAAAACCAAATATCACACCAATGTGTGTAGTATGCTCATGAAAGACCTAGGGAGGTAATCCCTTTATGAGCGGATCCGCTTTTATGGAGTTTGTTCATATGTGCTATATATATTTCCATTTTGCACTATTGTATTAACAGAAGGAAACTTGATGTCAATATGCTTTGACTTAATAAAACTTCTGTTATTGGAATATAACCTGTCTGACTTATTATCACAACTTTAGTGGTCTTTCAATACCAATAATGTGTAGCCTCATGCCAAATTTCCGCAACCATATTCCATGCTACAAATTATGTTGCCATTATGGAAGAAGCTACCTAAGTCTATTCCATGAAATTGCTCATCATGCTAAAATCTAAAAGTATCATGATGTGGATCAGTAACCATTTTGGCATCTAATAAATCATAGTCTTAATAAAAATGATCTCCAAAACATCTGAATTTCCTATAGTTGAGCATATGGACTTTTGTTATATATAGATATATCAAAATCCATTTGGTTGCTTCCTTATGATCCAAACCTGAGTTGCGTAGATATCTGCCCAAGACCAGAAAGATAAATTTACTCCCACTTAATTTGTGATAGACAAAATCATCTATTGTATTTACCTCAAAACCAAAAGAGATAAAAAAAATATGGTACCATGTATAGGATATCCAAAGTTGAGGTTGTTGAGTTTGTGTATTATGAATAGGAGATTGAATAACATTGTTGATCACTGATTCATAATCTGCATACTACCGAAAGCATTAATAGGAATCAAGATTGATTCATCCTTAAGGCCAATGTTTTAACCTTGTTTCTCCCCCAAACTCAACATCCTCAAAGAATGTTGCTCTATCCAAAATGAATGGTCAATATCCATGCAATTGAGAACTAACATAATGTCCTCATTGCATTCCTTAAAGTTAATCTCATTGAGTAACAATCATAAATGTGATCAATGTTAACAGGTATAATACCATAATTCAAATTTTTGTTTTGAGAATATAGGTAAATCTACTTTTATGCTCATTAATCCATAAACCGTAATCAATAATTTCAATTTATGACATCTTTACAAGGTATCAACACAACATTAATATCAAGTCTTTGGACAGTAATACTAACTTGCAAGAGATATCCTTATTTTAGAGATAAACATTGACAATAAATCATGTCAATTAACAAACCCCTCTTTTGATTGACTTATTAATCATATGAAACCAAAAAAATCGTCACATGTTTATCACCACATATGTGTTTATTCGACCGTTTATTCGACCAAATATTAGTCTACCTTTGGGTCGACTAATACCCGCATTAATAAACACATTAACTATAAAATTTTGATAATAAGAATTGACAATATATCATATCAATTAATAAGCCCCTCTTTGGATTGACTTGTTAATGACATGTAACCTAAAAATTGTTACATATTTAATATCAAACATGTGTTTATCCGACCAAATATTAACCTACCTTTGGGTCGATTAATATCCGCATTAATAAACACAAACCATAAAATTTAAGCTCTCTGTAATTAATTTTCACAAAAGAGATCACTTTGGCGATATATTGTGTCAATTAATTTATTTTGAAAATAAATAAACATGTCATAATTGTAGTTTATTGACAATTAACCTGAAATATATTGAATGTGTCTACCTTTAGGTCGAACACAGTTCAGATAAACAATATCATAAAATCTTTAATGTAATTACAACCAAATTGATTAAAATAATAGAGATTATTTTGGTAAAATTATCGTGATTGTTAATATATTAGGTAGCCCATAACCAAAGCATATAATGCATAAGGATAATTCTACTCCAAGAATACTTTACTATAATAAAAGTCTAAAAGCTTAATTTGTAACCATAATTATGCTATTAACGAAACGGCAAAGCAATAACATATTGCTTGAAACATGGAGCAGAAAAATTAGCATTACTTAATCACCTACAAAATCTCAAAAGCATTGTAAAATGCACAAACTTATAAGAAAATTAATCTAATCCAGAATATGAAGCGGGTGTGATACTAAAACACCCATTATGCTATTTGATTAGTTTTCTAGAACCCAAAATTTGATATAATCTCTTGTTTTAAATTGAAGTCATATGTGATATAACATATTCACGTGAGTGATTGTATAGTCTGAGAAAAAAATGCCGACATCCAAACATTAACCTCATAGGGTCTAAAGAAAGTTATTAGCGCTTAAAATTAAAAGTCCTTAAAAATGAGTTGTGCCATCTTTCACACAAATTATACACAACACATGTAAAACTTAAACTTATAATAATGCAATATAATAATAATACATGCATATCCATAGGTCCCCAAAATAAAATAGAATTGATATACATGTGTTTTAAATTAAACCTAATGGAGTCATTCACAGAGAACAAAAGTCATATAAAACAAAATGTATACAATTCGCATCACAGACATTAGTAAAGAAAAAAAAACAACAATACGTGTTTTTAGAAAAATGTACATGTCCTTCTTCCAAGTGATCAACAAAAAACCTTCTATCTAATTTTTCTTTTCTTTTCTTTGGCGTCATGGACAAAAATGCACATAAAAGGGAAGATCGACGCCAATGGAAGAAACGGGTATCTTTAATTCAAAAAGCAATTTTATAAATTTCTAATAACATATTCGAGTTGGCTCTGATAGCAATTGTTGGTAATTTTCATAACCAAAACATAAAACGCGGAAGCATAACTATAGATCTTTAATCTCGAATCTGTCAAAAGAAAACTTTAAACGTGAAAGAATGATTACATACCTGATTTCATTATGATATTCGGATCTGAAGAACTAGGGTTTGGTTTTCCAGTTGATCTCAAGAACTCTCTCTAAATCCCACAGCAAACCCTAAAACAATTTCTTGTATGTATTTTCGTATATTGTAAATCTGCTTCTCATCACGTATTTATATAGATGGAGATATAACCGAATGTGAGAGATATTAGGGATTCAGGAGATCTTGAGTCAAACCGGGAACTCAACCCACAAGATAAACATGGTAAGTGTATATCTTTATTTATTAATAAAATCGGTCCATCAACAATTTTATATAATTTCCATAATAATATATAATTAATGATAACATTATTTATATACATTTATTAGTGGTCCCAAAATATCCAACAGGAGGTGAATATGGAGACGATTTTTGAGGGTAATGCGGATCTAGATATGCAGTGCCGGACGCAGAACAATTTAGTAGGGTTGACACTAAAATCTTTTTCCAAAAAAACTAAATTAGTAGTGACACTCGTATTTTAAATCGGTGCATCTAAATAAAAAACACAAAAAAACATTAATATATATATATATATATATATATATATATATATATATATATATATATATATATATATATATATATATATATATATTACACTACATGCTGGAATCGGAGCAGTGACCCGGAACCCCCCGGGCACCACTATGGTCCGCCGCTATAGATATGCATCGATTGACACAAAGATGGAGGTGAACCTACAAGTTTGGAAACGAAATTTGAGAAATGGAATCATACACAATCATGGCTGCAACACCTTTCGTGTGGTCTTATGGGGTAAATTAAACATCAAAATATTATATATGTCCAACTTAATTTTTAATTATATTATTTATCACTAGTTTATAACCCGTGGGAATCACAGTTACAAAATAAATTAAATTTTCATAATAAAAAATCAAAAATTATTTGTCAATTATTTGAAATAAATCATTAATTAAGAGATATACCAAATTTTCAAGGTTATAACTTCAAAATTAACAGAGAATTAGAAAAAATAAATTTGAATTTTGAAGTGTTCACAATATATCTCTTAGACATGTGGTATAATATTAACAATGAGTTGTTTTAGAATGACATATGCCAAATGAAAATTAAAATTATTCTTTTATTATAATAAATACTAGACGAATGTCTGCGCGTTGCGCAGAAACACCTATATAGTTGAAGTTTTTATAAATATATGATTTTTTAAATATAACAATAACGTTGTTTTTAAATTTGATATAATAATTTGTATATATACTAAATTGATATATAATATATTGATTATTTTGAATTATATGCTAATATATACATTTATTATAACTTCATAATCTCAATCGTTTGAATGACTTTTACTCGTGAGTTACACATGAATAAAATTAAATATAATATATGATTTGATGTAATTTATAGTTGTTTTTATTGTTAATTATTTTTTTTTTAAAATTTATTTGCTTAATGTTTTAATTTCTATCATTATAATTATTTAAAACATCAAACATTATTTTTTATTTTAATGCTAACAATATAATCATTTATATAGAGTTGTTTTTAACTATTGTTATTGTAAGTTATTTTAAGCTACTTATTTGGAAACTTTTAACGATTATAAAATTATATTTAAGAAATATTTTAGTTAAATTGAGATTACAATTTAGTTTTTGCTTTTATCACTACAATTTATCACTTTTAATTATTTACAAAATATTCTTTAGGTTTTTTTTTTAAATGGAACTGAAATTTATATTTGAGTTGACATTGTAATGCACAGAAACACCTACATAGTTCAAGTTTTTACATATATATATATATATATATATATATATATATATATATATATATATATATATATATATATATATATATATATATATATATCAAAATATAACACTAACGTTGTTGTTAAATTTGATATAATAATTTGTATATTAATTTAATATAATATATTGATTATTTTGAATTATATGATAATACATAAATCTATTATAACATCATAATGTTAATCGTTTGAATGACTTCTATTCGCGAGTTACACATCAATAAAATTAAATATTATATATGGTTTAATATTATTTATAGTTGTTATTTTTAACTAATTTTTTAAAATTTATTTGCTTAATGTTTTAATTTCTATCATTATAATTATTTAAAACATCAAACATTATTTTTTGCTTTTAAAGGTAACAATATAATCATTTATATAGAGTTATTTTTCACTATCGTTATTATAAATTATTTTAAGCTACTTATTTGAAATTTTTTATATATAGGAAATATTTTAGTTAAACTGATATTACAATTTAGTTTTTGCATTTATCACTATAATTTATCACTTTTAACTATTTACAAAATATTATTTGATTTTTTTTAGTGGAACTGAACTTTATATTTAAGTTGACACTGTAATGTTATATTTAAATTAACAATTTAAGTATTTTGTCTAAACTGTTCAAAAATTATAGTTTTAAACTGATAATGGTTTACATGCAACAACATTTTAAATCTAATAAATTCAGTATAATATGTTAAAATTTAAAGAGATAACTTTATAAATAGAAGTAAATATATTATTTTAAAATTGAAATTTAGTCTATTTATGATTACACTTTAGTTTTGATATTTATTTAACCTTATTAACTCACTTACAATCAGTATTAGAAAGACACTACAATTTATCACTTCTAACTATTTATAAAATAATCTTTGGGTTGTTTAAGTTAAATAAAATTTATATTTAAGTTGAGCCTATAATGTTATATTTTAATTAATAATTTAAATATTTTATACAAATTGTTCAAAAATTATACCTTTAAAATGATAATGGTTTACATCCAACAATATATTAAAACTAATAAATTAAGTATAATATGTTAAAAGTTAAAAAACATAATTTTATAAGTAGAATTAAAGCTATTATTTTAGTATTGAAATTTTGCTTATATATCAATACACTTTAGATTTGATATTTATTTAAGCTAATTACCAAATTATAATTATTATTATAAAGAAATTGAAAAGTCATGGAAGTTCAAATGAATATGGTGAAAGGAAAAAAAAATAGAGGTTTCAAATGCATGAGATCCAAGAAAAAATGTTAGGTTTATAAGTATGTATGATTTATAAACTTTCAAATAACTAGATTTATGGAAATCTTTGTTTTTAACATTTTCTAAACATTTCAAAATCATTAAGTTTATCAATCGACTATGATACATCTCCTATAAAGCATCATTTATATCCTCCATAAATATTGAAGTTATATAAATCACATTTATTCAAATATTATATAATCAATTATAATAATTTAAAAATAATAAATAACCAAATAATTATTTTTTTATGAAACAATTTTAATACATAAACTATTATAAGTCACTAAACAATTCCGTCGTTAATTGATTTATTCTTTGCTTTAATGTAATGTTTTTTTTTTTTCATCTCACAATAATGGAGAACAACTCAAATAAATTCTTCATTCCTCTTTGTTTATAATAGTTAATCAATAATCGATTTAATTTGATTATAAAATATTTAAAATAATTATTTAGATAAATATAATATTTGAAAATTTTATAAAATATAAATGACACTAGAAGTTAGCCCGAACAAATATAATATTTTGATATTAAAAAAAACATATATCAAATTCTTCCAAATAAAATACTCTAACCGCTCATAAAATACCCCTTTCAATCTTTTTTATCGGAGTTGGAAGGAAGCTTATTTCATCGATCTAATACATGTTTTATTTATTTATTTATCATTTTGTATAACTTAACTTCTAATTTTTTTTTTTATTTATTTATCATAATTCACCGTTTCATAGTTGTAATCATATTAATAACAATAATTATCATTATTATTAACCTTTCAATTTCATGTGTTATATAACAGGTTTGGCATGAATGAATCTATGTCATACATAACAAACACAATTAGTAAAAGAAGGTTTTTCTCCGAGTACTATGAAATAAACGGATAATATCATCTGATTATATGAGTTATAGTGTGATAAATGATAATTTAAGAAATTTATGCCTATTTCTATGGCTATTTCGAATCTAACTTATTCGAGCATTTTATCATCCCGATTAATCTAAATGGATAATGACTTAAAAAATTAATATATTTTTTAATATACATTTGGTTACTGAGTTTTTATTTTTCGTCGACATTTGCTCATTCAACTTGTTTAACTATACACATTCAGTCATTATGATCGTCTACTGCTAGTAAAACAAAAAAATGATTTAATAGGGTAATGTATTTCCCGTTTTCTATACATTTGACTTCTTAATATGTTTTTACATATTTAGTCTTTAATATTTTTTTGTTGCAAAATAAGTCAATTTGTTTTGTACACTTTCATATTTATAACCAGGTTTTTAAGGTTTTTTTCATGACATCCTGCGTAGGACAATTATTAATGAGATGTTCAGGGTTGTTGATGTTTATGGTCACCTCGACCTCCGCTGCTTGATTGCTTCGTTTTGTGTTCTGAACGTCGTAACTTCTTCATACGATCTTAGATTTTAATGACATTTATATCCACACGTTCGTATTTGTTATGTTCTGAACTGTTGGATTAGATGTCTAAGTTCATAACTATAATTGGTATATACTTGACCCGATAATAGCATGATCATTTTGGGTTGTCTTCGCCATAACAACTTGATTGGATGAATTGTGAGAAAGAGATTGATAAATGATTTGATAATATATTATAAGAATAATATATTAATTGAGAAATCATATTATTTAGTTAGTATTGATCAGAAATTAATTTGGAATTAATTTGGTGATGTAGTTTACTGTTAGTTGCAAGTTGAGTTGTAGACTCCTAAAGGAAGGGGTGGACGAATTATATGGAAAGCCCATAGAGGAATTCGTCCAAAGGGCCTTCTACAAGGGTGTAACATCCCAAAATTCAAGACAAAATTTTTATTTTTAATTAAGTTATTATAAAACCAACAGTATAAGAAAACATCTATAATAACATCCCATATCAAAACCAAAGTACCAATAATCAAAACATGTTATCATCAAACAATATTAGAGTGTAATCCCAAAGATCTCTTGTGCGGGAAACATAACATGATGTGTTGCGATCGAGCAAGCTCCTTTCTTTTGAAAGCGAAGTACCTGAAACCAAAACTGTAAACCGTAAGCACGAAGCTTAGTGAGTTCCCCCATCATACCACATAACATACAATAAACATACTGCTAGTCATATCTGGGTGCCCGACCTACCCTACTGAGCATATCTGGGTGCTTAACCTACCCTTGTCAGGCATACCGAGGCGCCCGACCTACCCCTGTCAAGCATATATGGGGGGCTCGACCTACCCTGTTAGGCATATTTGAGTGCTTGACCTACCCTCCAGTTTATTTCAACCAGCTATGGGAACTATTTCACCCCTACCATTACCACATAAAAATATAACATACTATCAGGCATATCTGGGTGCCTAACCTACCCTGCCGGTATATCTCAACCGGGTATGGGGACTAGTCCCCTTCCTACCACTATCACATAATATCATAGCATACTAGCACATAAAGCATAACAAATAGTGACATACCGGATAATTATCACAAAGACAATCATCTCTACTATACTTTTACTAGTGGGCCAATATTGGTGCTTTCGACCCACTTCTACTGGGAGGTAACTCACCTCACACTGCTGAAATCCTGCGGACAAAACTCTAGCTGTTGGATGACAGATTCCCAAAATGTCAACATCAAAATAACACCCAATTAATAATTGGGTTCTAACGCATAACCATAAGTCCATGCTTGGGTTAAAGACTACTTTACCCCCATCTTAGCTTGATTCAAGCTTAAGGCCTAATCAAAATTCAAACTATGAACCAAAGCCCAACATATAGCCTAATTTTCCAAATTGGGCCCAAACATTCTCATGGTCTTATCCTAAGGCACAACCATTTATTCCAATCCAAATTTGGCATTCCAATGGTCCAACATCTCATAATCATCAAGGCCCAGTGGTGGCCCATCTATGGCCCAATTTTCCAAATTGGGCCTAAACCCCTCATATGGGCCTTACCCTAAAGCCCATCCAAATGTTATAGTCCATATGCTTGTTTTAGGATGGCCCATCAATTGCCCAATCACCCAAACCCAATAGAAAGGCCCAACTCAAAGCCCAAGCAAAATTAGGGTTTTCACATAAAATGACGATTATGGTTAATGTAACACCCATAAAAATCATGGTAAATTTAAACTTTTTAAAACATTTAGAAACCAATAGTTATTACCAATTTGTTTTCAAAACAGTTCTGTATCAGAGTATCCCAGAAACATAGTCATAAAATATGAGGAGCTGTACGATCACACTTTTGCCTTCACGCGATCATCTGTGGTACCTGAAACCAAAACTGAAACTGTAAGCCCAAAGCTTAGTGAGTTCCCCCCAAAATACTGATACACTGCAAATAACACATATACAAATAACGTGTACTGGGTCCACAACTTTATAGACTGGATTACCCTTGGGCCCAAAGTGTGAGTCTGGCTCAGGACCACAATTCACATCTGGATTGCCACTGAGCCGACAATACGAGTCTGGTATGCCCTATGTGGCCCTCAGCTCGTATCTGGAATGCTCTCGAGCCCACAGTACGATTCTGGTATGCCCTACCCGACCCTCAGATCATATCTAGAATGCTCCCGAGTCCTCAGTATGAGTCTGGCATGCCCCGCCCGACCCTCAACTCATATCTGGAATACTCCCGAGTCCTCAGTATGAGTCTGGCATGCTCGACTCGGCCCTTAGCTCATATCTGGAATTCTTCAGGGTTAGTTGGCTACTGCACAGAGTAGTACAACCTCAACCCAACCCACATAATATATCGACATATAACATAACTAATGCACATACAGATAATCACATAATAATATAGGTAGTCCTATAAATCTACCAACTGGCATAGTAACTAGCATGCAACATTAACTCATACTCAACATAGTACCAACTGCTAGGATAACATATCCAATTGGCCAACATTGGTGCCTTAGACCCCTTAGTATAGTGAGGATAACTCACCTGGCATTGCTGAAGTCTCGTGGATGAAACTCCAGTTGTTGGTTGACAGATTCCCGGACTGCCAACATCAAACAATACCCAATTAATAATTGGGTTCTAAGACCAAAGTCAAAATCACACTCCAAATGCCTAATAGTCAAGTAATGGGCCAAGGCCCAACATACTATCCAATTTTCTAAATTGGTCCCAAACCTCTACAATGTCTTTCCTTAAGGCCCATCTAATTATCTAGTCCAAACTCTTGGTATTCCTATGGCCCAATATCACATAATCATAAAGGCCAAATTATGGCCCAATTTTCCAAATTGGGCCCAAATCTCTCACATAGGCCTTATCCTAAAATCCATACAATTATTTTCGTCCATTAACTTGTTCTTGGAAAGCCCATCAATAGTCCAATCATCAAAGCCCAATAAACAGGCCCAACTCAAGGCCCAAGTGAAATCAGGTTGTCCACATGAAATGACGATTAGGGTTAAGTGTTTCTTACTTAACCCATTAAGGACTTAATCCATTACCCCTTTCTCAAATACCGAAAATCTTTACAAACTTCCTTCTCCGATTTTTCTGTCGCTTCTTCACCAATTTCCATAATTCTAGTGGTGTTTTCATTAAGCTTTTCGAGCTTTATATAATGCATAAGCTTGCTTTGTTTATAATCTACTCAAGAGACCGAATTTAATTAATCATTATAGATGATGGTTTTGGTGTTTTACTTCCCTTCATTTGCTCCCAGTTAAAACTAATAACACCTAATTATATATCCAGTTATTGTAATAACAAATAAATTAACCTATATAAAAATATAATTATTTGAGTTATCATAGTGACCAAATATATACAAATCAAATATATATTACCCTTTTAAGTCATTATCCTAATCTAAAGCATCATTTTTTTTCTTAAGTTACTTAGAATTCATACACAAAAAGTTTAGAGCAATTTATAATGTTGTTATATACAATCAGGTAGTTTACATAAAACGACTTACTTGAAAATCCATCTCATCCTCAATCGTGTCAATGATTGTGCCCATCGTAGGGCGTTCCTTTGAATTCAAGCTTATGCAATGATATGCAAGTTCTTTGAACCTATGAAAACAACGGCTATCAATTTGTTCTCTTATGTATGGATCGATTAATTTCTCTGGTTTCTCATTATAGTAGCGTCGAACTAGATTTATCAAATATTGTGGGTTCCCATCTATAAACTTCGTTAGATGATAAGCCAACCTCCCACTTAACAGTTCAAACAATACAACTCCAAACGAGTACACATCTGACTCTTTAGAAAGGATGCCACTTTCATGGTAAACCGGATCCAAGTAGAAGTTGGTACCCGCAACTTTTGTATAGAATTGGGTAGATTGTTGATTTCTAGGACCTTCTTTTGATAAACCAAAATCACTAATTTTTGCTTCTAGATTTTCATCTAGCAATATGTTCCCACTCTTAACGTCTCTATGTATTACTCTTTTGTCTTTCCCTAGACCCGAGTGAAGGTAATCGAGTCCTTTTGCTGCCCCTAAGCAAATCTTGAGGCGTTGCACCCAGGTTAGGCAACGCCTCTTTATAGGGTTTTCGAGATGAAAATCAAGGCTATGGTTGCTTGCATACTCGTAAACTATAATCATTCTCTCGTTTTCATCACAATAACCAACAAAACGGATGATGTTTGGATGGTTAAATCTGGAGATCAACCTAAGCTCAGTACGAAACTCGTTGTTTCCTTGGTGACATTCAGGATCAAGGCATTTAATGGCAACTGTGAAATTTTTCCTGAGTTCTCCTTTGTAAACAACACCAAATCCGCCTTTTCCAATCCGCGTTTCTAAATTGAAGTCTCCCGTTGCCTTTTTTATTTCTTTTAGGGGAATTAGATAACTATCTAGGCTTTGTGTAGTATTTGTAGAAGGTGCTTCGTTGTTCTGTAAAAATAAACAAAGAAAACTTTGCTTAGAGATTTCATGTCATTTTTCCCTTTCACATAAAGTTAAGGAAAATAGTAGGAGTCCTTTACATGGTTTTCTATGTCTTTCATATTTTTATGGCATTATATTATATTGTTTTTAATCATGGTGTAACCTTATTATTTTTTTTAAATAAGCACCTAATTACATGCTTTTGAAAATATTATTCTTATTGCAATTTTGAAAATATCCACTTAACAAATGTCTGCCAAGTTTTGCTTCTAACTGTCAATCACTTCAAGATTAATTGAATTTAAATATGGAACTTTTTTGAAAGTACTCTAAAGTGATCACACATAAATCACTCAATGATGGTTGATAAATGTCTACAATGCATCACAAACCATATAATTAAATTTAAAACTAGTCAAATTTATGTTTGTTAATACTAGACTACTAAAGTAATCACCAAGAGTAAATAGGACATGATGATAAATATAAAACTTATAGCTAATATGGGATAGTAAATTTTTATTTACATAAGTGTTTCTAGTTATATAAATTGGCCCTTTTAATTTTTACTTATTATTTTATAATTTCAATTTATTAACTTTGTTTACGTAAGGGACATAAGGAAAAATTATATTCATTATAACAAATATATTATTAAAAGGATATCATCAACATATTGTAAATGATAACTCTAATTATGAAAAATATTGTTATAGAGCATTGGCAAAACTAACCGATAGTTTGAAGCTGGAAGTGATAACTGATACCTGATAGATGAAAGTTGGAAGTTGGAAGTTGGTTGTAGTTGGTAGCTAGAGGTTAAAAGTTAGAATATATAGCTTTTATTTGTGAAAAAGCGTTTGACAAAAGTAGTTGTTACCTTTTAAAGGTATAAAATTAAATAAAATCCAAAAGCTAAAAGCTCTGAAAAACTACTTGAAGTAGATCTTTTGGATTAACAATTTAAAATAAAAGTTAAAAGTTCATAATGATGAATGAAGCTTTCTTTGAGATATTGGTAAAAGTTAAAAACTAAAATCTCCTAAAAGATTTGTGTTAAACACGCTTATAGTATTGAAAATCATTGATGTTTATTCTAGGATATCTAGGCAACTAAGTGTTTCTGATGTACATGATTTATCACTTTTTAATACATCATTCATCCTTAACTTCATTGTTGTTCAACACATACCATTATTACTTGCTACTTGCTAGAGATGTCTAGCCTAACTAGTTTGTAGGCCTGAGTTGGCACATCCCCTTGACATCTTAGTCGACATTGGTACCTCTCATGAGTCTTTGGTAATCTTCTCTTATCAACATAGCTTGACAAGCGGTGATTATGGACATATATCCTCAACATTTCAAAGTTTGATTCTCAAATTTGTGTGGGTTGTAGTTTAAGGGTACATAACACTTTACCACGATATAACTATTGCAAAATTCTTATTCGAATCTCTAATAAACTACATGGAAATGTTGTCAGGTCTATGCATATTTTGACACATAAAAATATTATTGATATGTTTATATAGCCAAGTAAGATATGAATACAATCAAATGTTTTCAAATACACAAACAAACTAAATATACATAGCCCTTGTTTTTCATCTTCCAATCATGTTTTTTTCTTTTCTCCATCCTTTGTATACATGAATATGTAAAAATACCATAAGTATGACCTAATCTAGCTAAATTAAAGTTTTAAACTTGAAATTATCAAAACTAGGAATACAAAATTTGTGATTTTAGGTGTTCAAATTATGAGAACGATTGTAGTAATAATGATTTAAAATAGTTTCGAGTGATCGAGGGATTGTTAGATCATGTGAAATTGATTGAGAAAATAATAATATGAGATGTTAATAAAGGGGTTCAAGATTACAAGAAGATCAAGAGAAACGATGTAAGAAAGTTATCCTCAGCTAGAGATAAAAATAAAATATACATATGATTTAATATAATGGATTCGATAGAGCTTAGTGTTTATCTTATTGATGAGGTTGGGAATTATGAATGCTAAATGTTCAATTGAATTATTCCAATGATTTAGTACATACAAATAGAGAGGAATGCACAATTACAGAAGACAAATTAGGAATATACAAAGAATGCACAACAATCTTTTACTAATAATAAAACTCTAGAATATTCTTTTTGAGGGATTGATTTTATTGAATGATGGTTGTGATGTTATAGTGTTGATACGCCCCTGCAAGATGGAGGTTCCATCATAAACTCCAAATTTTGAAGGATTGATTTCACAAAAGAAGTCTAAACACAAAAGACTATTTTAAAAGAATATGTCTATTTATTTGTCTTTATATAAATAGAGGTCATTCATATATATATATATATATATATATATATATATATATATATATATATATATATATATATATATATATATATATATATATATATATATATATATATATATATATATATATATTCTTTTGGAGGCCCTAAGCGAACCAAAAATATGGGGCCCCTTGGATAATGGAAAACTGGAAAAGAAGTGAAACACATACCGTTTGGCGTTGAGGATTTGAACAATTGAGAGCCAAAAAGAAATAAATGCGACGTTTTATTTTTTAAGATCACATCGATGTGTCTCATGCATTTCGTCTTCAAGAATCAAGATCACACACTTTGTGATGTGTTGGACAATTAGTAATTGACTAACTGAGATTTGAGATATATTAATATTGGATTATAAGTTTGAAGAATATGAGTCCCTTTGGAATTAGGGGACCTAAGTCACAGTTTATAAAAATATAAGGTTGAGCCACCCCTATTTTACCTCTTATATACATTCTTTACCCAACTCCAAAAATCATACCAACTATCTTCTTTCCTTTCTACTCTTTTTCATTTCATTCTAATTCTATCAAATTCAATTGAAACAGATTCCAACCGCAGAAATTCAAAAAAAGAAAGAAAGAAAGAAAGAAAGAAGAACCATAACTACCCCAAGAAAAAAAACCATCAAATCGAAACTGAAATGCAAATGTTAGTTCCCGGAACCCAAATCTCAAATTATACTCAACATCAAGTTCAACCATAACAATTTCAACCCTAACAAATGTATAACCAATTTGCAGTCTCTTAAGACTAACCTCGTTTATAGTCCTTACCAAATCTATCTAAGTTTAGTTTACATTACTAACACTTCTCATTTTCATACACCTATAAACGAAGAATATATCGCAGAAACCCAACCCACATTTGAAAACCAAAATGAAGAGTTTAGTGAAGAAACCCCACCTCATCACAATAGAAAACATCATAACCCTCGAGAAATTTTACCCAACGGTTGAATTGATTCACATAGACAGAAAGTAGCGTTAAACAAAGCTTTTATCAGTACATCGGTGTATTATGAAAGAGGACATCATTAACGATCAGATGCATTTTAGGACACAGTAGTGGAGGATTTTAAGAGTTGAATGCATGGCAGCAATCATAATAAGCACCAAGTGAACTCCAAATTAAAGGATTTGCATGCAAAAATTAACAAATTCAATTGCATCTACAACAATGAATGCAACATCCGTCAAAGCAAAGATCATATGTTAATGTGTTAAAGGCGACAAGTATTATGTACCACAAGCTCTTTGTGAAACAGTTTCCATATGAGGCGACATGTGATGTTTTGAAATACCATGATTAATGGATTATTATTGGGTTGACGGATACGTGACAATCCATCTATCATCCATAAAAAGAGTAAAACATATGATTTCCAACACATACACAAGTGGATCGAATGCCTAATTTTCAAGTCATTTCGATGAAGGGGTGATTATGTTATGGGTGCAAAGTTTCAAGAAGGGGTGTCAATGTTGACACCATAATCGCAACAACTAAAGGCTAACAAACAAGTAGGAACATCCTCGAAGTCGAATGATATTAGAACCCTCATGGATGAAGTTGGTTAGCTCACCAAAATAAACGACAAAAAAGAAGAAAACAAGGAGTGCTACCAAAAGGATAAATTCCACAATTTATAAGAGGAACCGCAAAAGAAAGTCATGATATTGGAGGACGAGTTACACATGACGGAATAAAATGATTTAATAAAGATTTACAACTTTTTCTTAAGTTGCATGACCATTTGAGTGAATGATAGTTGAATGTAATGGGTGGCAAGCATTGAATATGTATGTGAATTTTAGAAATCTTTTTAGATTTTAACTAGAAAAGGACACGCGGCTCCATCGCTTTTGGACTATGTCATAGAAGTTGAAAATGGCAAACTTTAAAAGATGTGTTGAAAGTGTAAATCGCCACAAATAAAGGAGAAATTCGACAACTCCTAAAATTAGATGTCAAAAGTGTACAATCAAAAGAAAGAACATTGACTGAGAAAAAAAAATGTTGTGACTATAGTGTGAAAGTTGCCAAAGTTAGAAAAATATGGTGGCAAATGTCTAAAGAAGTTTTTTTTTTTTTTTTGGTCAAAATGCAAAAGTTTTAACTTCAAGGTTGAGAGGTGTCAAAATCACTAAAAAATTATGTCAAAAACATCAAAATATAAAAGTTTAGACTGCAATGACGAAAAGTGTTAAAGTCAATAAAGATTTGTAGCAAAAACCTAAAGATATAAAAACTTAATCAAAACTTAAGGAAAATATCAAAGTTAGCAAACATTTGTAGCAAAAACATAAACCCAAAAAAGTTACTATTACTAAAGAAACTTAAATTTAGTATATATATATATAAATTATTATTTTAGGATTTTATTTATTATTTTAATTACCGTATTTAAGATTTTAATTTTCTTTTGTTTGTTTTTTTTAACCATTTTACATCTCTTAGGATTTTATTATCATGTGTACTTTGTATTTTTTTTTAAAGTTTAGTTTTATTTATTGTAATAGATAAATATTTTAATATTTTTTTAAAACAAAATGGAAAGTGTTGGCAAGGTTCTAAAATATGAGTTTATTAGGGAGTGGATTAAAATAGATAAAAATAAGAAGACATAGAGAGAAAACTAACACTTATAGTAAGACAATAATTTGGTTGGGAGGAATGACTCCATCCATTAACCATCCACTCACGTGATGTTTGTTTTTTATTTGCAGTTGCATGACCACTTCTATCTACGTTGCGCAGACCACACACATACATATTCCCTTGCAAATTTGTTTGTTTCTGGAAGTGCGTAGACTTAAAAATGTTTGCGCGTGATCTTCTTGGCTTAGACATGGACCAATGTCTTCTAAGGTCCTCATAAGTCCTTTTAATCTAAACTAAAAAAAACGTATGCATTTTTTTTTTTTCTGTCAACATCTCCAACATCCATCGAAACTTTCCTTACCATCGACGACTCCTTCCACCACCAACTTTCTTCAACCTCTCGACTCCTCTTTGTGTCGCCTTCGTCAAGACCAGAACTATCTAATTGTACCATCAGACGCTGTTCCTTCCTTCTTCGATGCTACTCCTTCCTTCGTCGGATCTGTTGTCCCATCTTAATCTTAGTTGTGCCTTCGTTGGAATTTCATTATGCTTAGCCAAAGTTTCCTTCTCCATCATTAGGTTTGTTTCGTTTTCCCTGGAATCGATTTTTTGAATCTGATTTTAGTGAATTTGATTTTCCTGGATAGTTTTGCTATTTTATGTTATTATACATGATAGCTTCATGTGTTGACTCTGATTTGGAATGATGTTTTGTTGAAATTAGAATTCATAATTTGTTAACCGTGATTGAATTTCTATGTGAATTTCTGATATTATACATGGTTGCTTCATCGGTTGAGATGATTGGAGCTGATAGGATTGATTGTTGATTTGAGATTCAACTATTCTTATTCATGTTTTACATTGGTGTTTGCAGGTAAATTTCTCACTGCTTATTTAAGCTACAAAAGGGAAATTCTAAAGGTGAAATAAGTCATTTAACTCAACGATTTCAACTCAATGTACTCATTGATCTAGAATACATACTTTTATTACACTAATATATAATACACATTGGGTATTACTATTGTTGTATAGTAGTCATGTTTGGGATTAATTTGTTCTTAATCTGGTGATTGATTTTTTAAACTATCAGCTAGCAATGGAAATTCAAGAATTTATGAAAATTAATTATGAGGATCATGTAAATGAGAGTAATGCATCAACTAAAAATTATCATGAACTTGGAGATTGATGTTTGGATAATTTTGTAATGTAATGTAGTGTGACTAATTTAATTCATTATATGTAGATTGTTTAAACTTTTTTGTATTAATGTCTTCAAAATGATCATTTTTATTGCTCGATAATGCAATGAAAATTGTTAAAACTTGTACATTGTATATAAATAATTAAAATTTGTTTATTAATCATTGTTTCAAAGTGTTAAGTTTCAAAAAATCAATCATTTTTTTTTACAGTCTACAAAGTTTAAAAAACAAATAGTGTTCTTCTTGCAAACTACAAACATTTGACCCGCATTTTCTACTACAGAAGTCTGCAGATGTGATCTGTAGACTGCAAATATTTTGCTTTTGAAAAAAAAACAACACCTAAAAGAACTTACACAAAAGCAAACTGTCTGACAACATGGAAAAATCTTAAATATCTAAATTATTTTTGATTTTTATTTCAACTTATTTTATTTATACAGTTATCACTATTTCAAATATTATTATTTAGGATGCTTAGTTGGGAAAAACCTTAACATATTTTTGGTTGGATTCGGCCACAACTTTTACGCATAGTTATCACTTTAGCCTGCTTAACTAGTTTTATGGTAAGTTCATTATCTTTTTTTTGCAAACTTGGTCCCTGTGGTTTGCAAAAAGTTTTCAACTTACACCCCAAAAAAGTTTCAACTTACACCACATGCCCTGATTTTGAAATTTTCCGGTGAGAATAGGATTCTCTAGCGAGACTTTTCTGGCGATAGGAGGTTGAATTTGAAGGCATGGGTTTTTCGTTGATGGAGAGAGGAGTAGAAAGGTGATAGCGATTTGGAGAATGGAGGGGTAGTTGAGGCTGTAATAGTCGTTTACTGATGAGGGTGAGTTTTCGACAACGAGTCTCTTCGGTGGAACTAGAGATGGTGAGGTTAGCTGGGTTGTAGTCGTAAGGGTAGGGCGAACAAAGGGAGGCCTCAATTTGTGGCTTAGCAGCGGTTAAGGGGTCGATTTTGAAGTTACAAGTGGTTGTGGCGGTGGTTGTTCTTCGCCGTGGAGACCTAGACGGGATTGGCGACGTGAGATGACAAAGTTCAAGGACCAATTCGCAAACTACAAGGACCACCATGGTTAACTAGGTTAGAATGATAACTCTGCGTAAAAGTTGTGAACAAAACCATAAAAAAATGTTACGGCTTTTTCCAACTACGTGTATAAAACTTGAGACTTTTATGGTATTTGGCATAATTTATTTATGCCTTTTCATTCTTAATATTTAATTATACGCTAATTATATTGGGTGATTATAAACAAATGCGTCTTTTTATGAAAAAGTCTTTACAAAAATGTGGCTCATTCATACCTTTTCTTTTGTCAAGTGTGGAATATTTAACAAAACTTTGCCAAAAGCAATACGTCTCTGCCATGGATTTTTTTTTAAATATCTACGTCGTTTTCTAATGTTCAATTTACACGCAGGGAAATTTTTTAAATATCGAATTAATATATTTATGCCGTTCCCTTCGTCATTGTTAAATTTATATTTATTATATTTGGAGTGTTGATAATAATATATACACTTTAAAATTCGAGGGGATGTAGATGAAACTCTATGACACCAATGCTCTACGTTTATCATTATAAAACTTCAATTCCAAAAGATCTAAATCAAAAGACTTACTTGAATATCACGTGCTTCCTCAATCCTGTTGATGATCCTTTTCACTGTAGGGCGATCCTTTATGTTCAAACTAATGCATCGATACACTATTTTCATAAAAGCACGGAAAGAATGAATATTAATTTCATCCCTTATAGCAGGATCAATTAAGATATCCAATCCATCTTCATAATATCGTCGGACCAAATGTATCATTGTTTGTGGCTGATTATCACCACCGATTGTCCTTCGATAATATGCTGGCTTCCCACTTAATATTTCCAATAACACCACCCCAAATGAGTAAACATCTGACTCTGTCTTTACAATGCCACTTTCCTCGTAGATAGGATCCATGTAATATCGGGTACCAGCAGGGGCATCATAGACTTGTGGCCGATTCCGGCTGACTAATAGTGACAAACCAAAGTCACAAATTTTTGCTTCCATATTGTCATCTAACAATATGTTTCCGCTCTTTATGTCTCTATGAATTACTATGTGGTCCTCCCCAAGACCCGAGTGAAGGTACTCGAGTCCTCTTGCTACCCCTATGCAAATCTTCAGACGATGTGCCCATGTTATGCAACAACTCCTTTGCGGGTCTTCGAGATGATTATCCAGGCTTCCATTGGTAGCATATTCATATACTATAACCATCTCATTGCTTTCATCACAGTAACCAATGAAAGAGATTATGTTTTGATGGTGGAAACTAGAAATCATCTGAAGTTCGTTATGGAATTCATGCTCGGCTTGACGATTATCCTGAGCAAAGCGCTTGATGGCTGCTGTTTGGTTTTGCCAGCATTCAGAGAGCTGTACCTTGTAGACGCGAGTAAATCCACTCTCTCCAATACATTTTTGTGGACTAAAGTTTTCGGTGACAAGAATGATCTCTTTAAGTGGAATTAAAAAGTTTTCAAGGTTTTGGTGTTGGTAGCTTTGTGTGGGATTAATGACTGAATTAGCTTCATTGTTCTGTCGATATAAACAAATTAAACAGAGTTTGCTTAGAAAAATTTATCATGTGGTATTTCTTCACGTCAGTTTGCATTCTTGCATATGAAACTAAAGTTTCTTCAAAGAATATAAATTGCGAGACTTACTTGAATATCGAGTGATTCCTCAATGCTCTTGATGATCTTGTCCATAGTAGGGCGATCCTTTAAGTTCCAACTAATGCATTGATATGCAATTTCCTTAAACACATGGAACGAACGACTATTAATTTGATCTCTAATCTGAGGATCAATTAATATGTCCAAACCATCATCATAATAGCGTCTAACCAAATTTATTAGTGTTTGCTGCTGATTATCACCGATGCTCTTTCTTTGATAAGCTAACATTCCACTCAACATTTCAAACATTACAACCCCAAATGAGTAAACATCAGATTCTCTCATGACAATGCCACTTTCCTTGTATACAGGATCTAGGTAGAGGTTGGCACCGAGAGCAAAGTCACACACGTATTGGTGTTTTTGGTCAACTAATAGTGACAAACCAAAGTCACAAACTTTTGCTTCCATATTATCATCTAACAATATGTTTGAAGCCTTGATGTTTCTATGGCGACTCTCTCCAAGACGTGAGTGAAGGTATTCAAGTGCTCTTGCAGCCCCTATGCAAATCTTCAGGCGTTGTACCCATGTTAGGCAACTGCTCTTATCGGGGTCATGAAGATGATGAGCAAGACTCCCATTGATAGCATACTCGGAAACTATAATCATTTCTTTGCCTTCATCACAATACCCTATGAAAGGGATGATGTTTTCATGGTTGTAGCTAGAAATCATTTCAAGCTCTTTAAGGAAATGATGTTCTCCTTGGTGACTGGTAAGGGGTTTTAATCGTTTGAAGGCAGCAGTCCGGTTTTGCCAGCGTTCAGAGAGTTCTCCTCTGTAGACATTTCCGTATCCAGTAAGAGTTTCTGAACTGAAGTTTTGGGTGGCCAAGTGGATCTCCTCCAATGGGATCAGAAACTTTGCGAGGTTTGCTCTAGAAGAAGACATTGTTTTGTATGGCTATGGAATGGTGATTCTGTGAATATAATCAGAATTGAGTTTGTGTAAAACACAAGGTGCTAGCATCGACTTATATTGCCTTCGGCTTTAATAACATCATAAAATAAAACCATTGACTAAAGTTTAGTTTATAATAAATTCCCACCACTTCAATTGTTATTATCTTGTGATAACACGTAACCCTTTGAGTTTGGACTATTCTCTGATTGGATTATTATTAGGTTAAAACCCATATATTATATGGTTGACATATTTAAAATATATTTATTATTTTTTTCCAATGAATAAACCATATTGTATATACCATCCTTCCTAATAAATGAAAATAATTTTGAAACATTTTACTCTCTTATTAACTTGGATACATGTCATTTTTTAGTATTTTTGATTAATTGTTGTTTCCATTTGTCATTTTTGTCATTTTTTTTTATATTTTCGTAATTAACACATAATATTTACATCTCAATTAATAATTGTCTTAATTGAAAATAACCAATAAATTATAATATTAGTATTCATATAGTATTTAATATATTTTCTTTTAAATTAAAATTTTAAATTTTAAATTTCAAATCTAAATTTTCAAATTTAAATAAAATTTTATTTAAACTTTCATATTAAAAGTTTTTTTTATCAAACTCGTATAACATACGAGTATCACACCTAGTATGGAATAAACCATATAGTTTTTGTTCATATAACTATCTAATGTAAACCCTACTCTATAGCAAAGAAATAAAACATGCATCAAAAGCTTACCAAATTCTAATACTTCATTTGGGAATATGTCATATACAACAATCCTACAAGCCTACAACTAAAAAATAAGTTTACAATACAACACGAAATCATCTGTCGTCAAATGTCAAGCTCTTCATGCGTCACTAATTCCTTGTTGCAAATTTTTTGGATCGAGCCTTTCACCTTCAAACATTTGCTTGAATTTCCAACTAACTCAATCACATGGCTGTTGAGTACTCAAGTTCACAAAAGAGCAAAGAGCAATTGTTGAATCACTTTAAAAGATGATATACAAATACTACAACTAAGGAATTGCATTTTTAAAAGAAACAAAATGTATGAATTTCAAAGAGCATAAAAATTAAATTTTCAAAAAACAAATGATAGAAGCAAAATAATCCAACTTGTGTTTATATATTAAGTATGTAAATTGGTAAAACATGGAGATTAAGTTTACAATTTAGAATATTACCTGCTTTGAGCATCCTCTAAATTAGATAACATTCAAATCTGAAAATTTTACATGTGATGAGATAATTGTCATTTTGTTTGCCACATGTGTAAAGATAAGAAACGATAATTAGTTTAGTTCAAATACAAGATAAGTATTGTTGTATTTTGTAACAACCCGAAATTTATTCGTCGCCAAAACCCGTTCTACCCGGAAAAAGTCGCCGTTATCGGATTCGTTCCGTTTTCTCTTTGGAGTTAATCGTATAAATTTATATGTTTATTTTATTTCTAATGAGTGTCTAAATCACTCAGGAACTTATGTTAGTTGCCCAAACACATTTATTTCATAAGTTTTAAAAATGTTCCCGTCGGGTGACGGAAACTCAATCGGGTGCGACCAAAAGCCGCGTTTAGCGTCGGTATCGGGTAGAATTCCACCGCGTGCAAATTTTGGGAACTATATAAACGAGTTTCAGCTTTCATTTGAAGCTTTTTCCTTCTCTCACTACTCTCTCTCTAACCTCTCTCCAAAATCCAAAGATTTAGTGTCCAAAACTCAATTTTAAGGCTTCAAATCCTTAAGGTAACTCCCTAGCTTTAATCTATAGCATCTTTAGCCTTCAAATTCGAGATTTAAACATGAAATTGGACAATGTATGTGAGTTTACGGCCTAAGAAGATGCTTAGGCCGTAAACACCAAATTTAAGGGGGTTTGAGCCTTTAAACCCTTCCTTGACTAGTTTGGACTTTGGATATGGCTATGAGACTTTAATATATGTAATCTAAACATGTAAAACATAATTCTTGTGATGTTTGAAGGAGTTTACGGCCAAGGAACCTTCTTGGGCCGTAAACTCACATAATGAGGGTTTTCATGCCCTTAAACCCTTCCAAATCACCCCTATAGCTTAGATATGAATTATAGGACTTTGATTCTTGCATTTGGACACTTGAAACATTAATTTTGAGGGACTTAGATGAGTTTACGGCCAAGGAGAGTTCTTGGGCCGTAAACTCCACAAAACTTGGCATAAATCTCATTTTAAGGTGTTAGAAAGCCATCCAACACCACCAAAAGCTTTGAAATAAATCAAGGGACCAACCAAAAATACTTTGAGGGCCTAAAACACAACATTTATGGGGTTTCTAAGAGTTTACGGCCAAGGCATGTTCTTGGGCCGTAAACTCCAAAATTTTTGGTGTTAGAATGCAAACTACACACCCCTAAGGCCCTTAGATGAATTTTAGAAGTCCTTTCATGCAAGTTCTAGACCTTGAAACACCTTGGAGCACCATGTATTAGAGTTTACAGCCATGAAGGGAGCTTCATGGGCCGTAAACTCCACAAACACCTTAAAAATCACATGCAAACTCATGTTAGGCCTTGGATTAATTCTACCAATCACATGTGATTTGTTCTAGCACCATTTAACATCATTTTCTTGGAAAAATAAGGGTTTACGGCCATGGAGATATGCTAGGCCGTAAACTCCCATAAAGGGGGTCTAATTGATGTTTTATAATCATTCCAAGTCCTTAAACCAAGTCTAGAAATTATCCCCTAAGTGTTGGAAGTCCAAATTGCACCATAAACCACCCCTCATGAGTTTACGGCCGTAAACTCATGGGGATGGGTGTTTAGGCCGTGAACTCCCATAAAGGGAGTGTTCCTTTGATGTCCCAACTCATTTCCCAAGTCCCTTGTGTCATTCATGTCCCTAAACACCACCCGGGTCCCACCAAACACTCGTGCCAGAGTGTTTTCGCGACTTGAAGCAAGTGTCCCTATCATATGAATAAACTAAGTCCTAATTAGATACAAATGTGTATCTTTACATGATAATTAGGAACCTCGTGTGTTTACAAGTTCCGGATCAACTCTTAGCATCCAAACCGTCTCGTATCTCGTCCGGTGAGTTCATACCCCTACGGCTTTTGCACTGTTTTCAATGTTTTCAGGGGGGGAATACAAGCAAACTAAAATTGTTTTCCAATCACAACATTGATGTGTTTCAAACAATCTTTGACAAATCTATAAACTCTTTTACTCCTTATGTATTATGCTGAGCATAAGGAATGACTATTCGATTTCAACTAAATGGATTTTAGTTAAGGAAACAATCAAACTAATCAAATTATTATGGGAATAATTTGGGGGTCTTTTCTGTTCTTTCTATCGTATACTGATATCTATATCAAGTTATTAGATAAACTATGTCTGTTTCAGTTTATCTCCGTATCATTTGAATGTATTATCCGATAATTTCATGTATGTATCTATACTTTACTGTTCTAAGTTTCACGACCTTCTGTATGTCGATATCTTATAAGAACCCTGTGAATAGTTTAGTACTAGCTTGTGAGACAGTCACTACCCTTTATGGATGATCAGTAAATCCTCCCCGGAAGTGTAACCAGAGTCTCCTGGAGGGAGAGCGCGGAATTTGTGAATAGATCTATTCGGGACTGACAATCCCACACCTTAACTGCTAGCTACATTTAGGCGGGCACGCCTGGGGTGACAAATTTCTGGATATCGTTTCGACGTCTGACAAACGTCAAGGAGGTCACGTTGTCGTATTAGTATGGTTACCCGACTCACAACATGTATTAATACCAGCTTATTCACAGTTTGGGTTCAGAATCTTTATCTCGTTCGGGATTGTAATCCCATGGTATTGTTTCTATGTCTCTTTCGGGATAGTGATCCCATGGTATTATCAAACTATTATATATCTATGTCCTATACGGGATAATGATCCCATGGTTTATTCTTATATCTCTTTCGGGATAGTGATCCTATGATATTACTAAACTATTTGGTATCTTGTTCGGGATAGTGATCCCATGGTTTTATGTCTACAACTTGTACGTGATGTCTTTCCCCATGGTCTTTAACTATACTTTATACGGGATAGTGATCCCAAGGTTTCATATCGATATCTTACGGGATAGTGATCCCATGGTTTTCTAAATCTATATACGGGATAGTGATCTCAAGGTTTTCTAAATCTATATCTTATACGGGATAGTGATCCCATGGTTTCTAAAAATTGTATCTTATTCGGGTTAGTGATCCTATGGTTTCAAATCTATATTTACATACATACATTAACTTATCTCGTGTTAGTCCGGGATGAAAGTCCCATGATCTTGAACCTGTACTTTCGAATATCTCAAACTAACTTATATGTCTTTCGGGATAGTGATCCCAAGATTTTCATTATATAGTTTTGTGTGTTAAACTATACTTTGTGATATACCATTGATCTTACAATTAGGAAAATATGGGATTTTCTTGGGGTAAATACAATACATAACCGAATTGGTAACAAATGATAACTTAACCAACTTCACATAAGAAAATATGGGATTTTCTTGGATAACAAATCTTTTCGGAAACTAAAGGAAACCGATACATTTTCACAAAACAAAACCGCTTATGAACTCACCAGCTTTATGCTGATTTTCAAACCGCTTGTATTCTCAGGTCCAAGTTAGACAGGTACCCGATGATCTCTTTTGGTGAAGACGGAGTGCGTGGAAGACTCGTCTCAACTTTTGTTAATATGATGCATATGTATATTTGTATAACTTTACTTTTGAAACACATGTAAACTTTCATATATATGTAATGTAATGTTTGTTTACTGTGATTACTATGTACATTGGATTTGATACACAACATGGTAGTCAACCCCGGAGACGTTTCCGCCTCTGGTTTTCGGGGTGTGACATATTTAGGATCTTCAGTTGTAAATACTTAGTATATAAGATACCAAACCCTCTGGGTAAATTTATGCCAAATATACAGTTTTCACTTGGTATCAATCCATTTGATCTCCCTGCATCGAAACCCTACCTCAATCTCCGACACTTTTGGTCTCCTTCCAAAGAGTATTTCTCCATCATGTCTGCACCTATGAAATCTTCAACCATCGCTACCGCCATATCTTGCAAGTTGATCCGCACCAACTTCTTGTTGTGGAAGGCATAGGTGATTCTTATCCTACGAGGAGTGCAGCTGTTTGGCCATCTTGATGACACTATGCCGACGCCTCCAGAAAAAGTGGCTGCAAAACTCAGTGCTGTTGGAAAGGAAGCAACAGAACCCCCAAAAGAATCGCCTAACCCTGATTATCAAACATGGGTCATTCAGGAATAGGCTGTGATCGGAGGTCTCTTGTCCTCCATGACTAAGGGAGTTCTTCCCCAACTTATTCAGTGCGTTAGCACCGCTCAACAATTGTAGACATCGCTTCACACAATGTTCTCTGACCAGCATCCCGGAAATTCCATCCAAATTCACACTTAGCTCTCAACAACAAGAAAGGGGGACATGACTGCTGTTGAGTACTATCAGAAAATGACCGGGTTTCCTGAGTTGTTTACCATCATTACCGTCCTGAGCAATGAATGGAAGGTAACATTTCCTGAGTTCTATTCCTACTTAATAACGCATGAGGCTCAAGTTGTTACCACAGGAAACACAGTTGAATTCACGTCTTCCACAAACAATGTTTCTTGTCAAGAAATAAGCAACAACAACAATACACCTCTTCGCAACTACAATAGCTTCAATCAGCGGGGCAGAGCAGGTGGCCGTGGAAGAGGCCGTGGGCGTGGTCGTAAAAGTGGAGGACCACGCTGCCAGGTCTGTGGTATACCAGGTCACACAGCTCTCACTTGCAGAAACCGTTTTAATCATGCTTACCAATCCAAAGATTGTTGGTGATCAAGCTAGAAATGATCACAATAAAAACTACACAGGTCTGGAACAGAGGCGAGAATGCACACATAAAATTTTCTGAATTCTTCTTTATTTGACACACTCCAAACAAACTACAAACTGATTGCAATTTATAGACTCTTATCACATTAAAACCTGAATTAAAAGTGCTTTTAAAACTACCAAACTATAACTGAAAACTTTAACTACCAGGTTAACCACAATGTGGTAACCGATTATTCTCTTTATTGCATTAAACTCAAATTCAAATCAGAATTAACTCCAATACTCTCCCCCCTAATTCTGAATAGGGTCTTTAAGCTTCTCAACTCCCAGAAGATTTTTCATCTTAGCGAACTTCACTCGGGGTAATGCTTTGGTCAGAGTATCTGCTCGTTGCTCCTCTCCACTTATATGCTCCACAAAAATTAATCCATTTTCCACCCACTCACGGATGAAATGGTATCGAGTCTCAATGTGTTTGCTCCTACCATGGAATACAGGGTTCTTCATGAGTTCTATTGCAGATTTATTGTCTACATATAACTTGACCTTTCTAACCTCCCAGCTGATCAATTCCTTTAAGAGGTTTCTTAACCACAATGCTTGACAAGCCGCTGATGTTGCTGCCATGAATTCTGATTCACAAGAAGACAGAGCCACAGTCCTCTGTTTTTGTGAACTCCATGTGACCAGATTTCCTAAGAGATAAAATGCCATTCCAGTTGTGCCTTTGCCATCATCACGATCCATCTCGTGACTACTATCACTATAACCCACCAAGTTTCCATTCCCTCCTTGTCTATACATAAGACCATGATTAATTGTACCCTTTACATACCTCAAAATGTGTTTTACTACCATTAAATGACTTTCTCTAGGTGACTCCATGTATCGACTGACCACCCCAACTGAGTAACTAAGATCTGGCCTTGTGTGTATCAAGTAACGCAAGCTCCCAATAAGACTCCGAAATTTAGTAGCATCTACTGTGGCTTCAGCTTCACTCTTGGTCAAGCTAAGTTTTGGTTCCATTGGATATTTTGCCTCATTGCAATCTGCCATACCTGCTGCTGTTAGCAATTTCTTTGCATATCCCATTTGACTGATTGCTATACCCTTTTTACTTTGTTTCACCTCAATTCCAAGGTAGTAGGTTTGCAATCCCAAATCACTCATATCGAATACTTTCTTCATTTGGTTCTTGAAATCAGCTATCTTTTCTTCACAACTACCTGTCACAATCAAGTCATCTACATATACACCAACTATTAGCACCGCTTCTACGTTTTGAAGTCGGTACACGGCCTGTTCTTGGGGGCACCTGTGAAAACCCATATCCTTGAGTGTTTTGTCGAGCTTAACGTTCCACGCTCTTGGAGCCTGTCGTAGCCCATAGAGAGCTTTATTTAATCGGTAAACCTGATGTTCCTTGCCTGCAATAACAAACCTGTCCGGCTGTGAAACATATACCTCTTCTTTTAACTCTCCGTTTAGGAAAGCGGATTTCACATCAAGATGGTGAACTTTCCAGCCTCCCATTGCTGCAAGAGCTAGGAGTACTCGAATTGTTTCCAATCGTGAAACAGGCGCAAACACTTCATCAAAATCAACCCCCTTTCGTTGTACATACCCCTTCGCGACCAACCGCGCTTTGTGTTTTATTACGTTTCCTTCTGGATCATTTTTTAATTTAAATACCCACTTTAGTCCAATGGGTCTATGTCCACGTGGCAAATCTGTCAGATTCCACGTTTTATTTTTTTCAAGTGAGCCAAGTTCAGTTTTCATTGCTTCTAACCAGTCTTGATCCCGTGTTGCTTCCAGATAGGTGGAGGGTTCTTCACCAACAAACATTAGGTTTACTTCTTCATCTTCAATTGGGTGAGTTTCAGCATAGATCTCAGGTAGAGATCGAAACCCACGCACAGGGGTATTATCAAACATGGAAGGGCTTATTCCTTCGCTGTGTTCAGAAGATGTGTTTGAAAAATCAAACATAAGAGGAGTCGAGTTTGTTGGATTACCTGTGCTTGTGCTTGTTGGTGTCGCTGAAGGAGTAACCACCGGCGACTGGAAATAAGGATTTTCTTCATCACCCGGGTTTTGATACACTTCTCGTCCATCTGTCGGTGAATTAAAAAAAACTTCTAAAATACCCAGGTTGTTCATCTTGCTCTCTATTTTGGGCTTCACCCCATCTCCACTTAACTTTCTCCTCAAATATGACATCTCGGCCCACCATTATCTTATTCTCTTTAGGGTTGAAAAATCTATAAGCCTTACTACCTGGTTCGACCCCTAGATACACCACCTGGATACTTCGATCACTTAGCTTGGTTAATTGATCTGATGGCTTCTTCATGTGTGCAAGGCAACCAAACACTTTGACATGCTGAAACGTTGGTTTTTTTCCTTTCCATCCTTCATACGGTGTCATATCTTTTACACCTTTCGTTGGCATTCGATTTAGAACATACACTGCATGACGAACAGCCTCCCCCCACAATCTTTCAGGCACACTCATAGTCTTCAAGAATGATCTCGTGGCTTCAAGAACGGTCCGATTGCGACGCTCAACTACACCGTTTTGCTGGGGCGAATACGGTGCAGTTAATTGCCTTTTGATGCCTTCTTTGCTGCAAAATTCTGAGAAAACTTGGGAGGTGAACTCCCCTCCCCGATCTATCCTGAGTACCTTTACCTTGTATGGACTCTCATTTTCAACCTGAGCTTTAAACTTCTTGAAGGTTGCAAAGGCTTCGCCTTTTGATTTCAGCATATGTACCCACATGTATCTGCTAAAATCATCGACCATTAGCATGAAGTATCTGTTACCTGCCAAAGTTTGTGGTGTTATTGGACCACAAAGATCAGCGTGAATTAGCTCGAGAGGTTTACTTGCTCGCCACATTGCTTCTTTTGGGAATGGTTGTTTGACTTGTTTCGCGACCAAACACCCATCGCAAACTTGTGTCGGGTGTTTTATCTTTGGCACACCTTCTACTAATCCTTTCTCAACCATTGATTCCATAACTTGAAAGTTTACGTGCCCCAACCTCGCATGCCATAGCCAAGCCTCGTCATCAATACTAGTTGCCATACAAATCGGTTGTGAAGTTTTGAGAGTGATCTTGTACAACCGGTTCTTGGACCGTTGTACCTTCATTATCAATCTTCCATGTTCATCATGTACTCATAGATATTGATGCAACATCTCAATCTTGTAAACTTCTTCTGTCATCTGCCCTAGATTCAGGATGTTACAATGCACAGCTGGAATGAAATATATATCTGGTACAAGTATTTGATCACCATTCTTGCACTTAAACAAGATTGTCCCTTTTCCTTCAATCTTCACTTTAGAACCATTGCCAAAACGCACCTGTCCGGTCACCTTCTCATTGAGTTCAATAAAGAAACTTCTCATGCCAGTCATATGATTACTGGCACCATTATCCAAATACCAAAGGTCTTCACCACTGCTCTTCTTTCCTGGGAACACCTTGTCTTCATTTAGTAACACCATGTTGTTTGACTCTTCCCCAAGGATACTCAACAAAAGTGCTTCTGGTTCATCATCACGATTTTGAGTTTGAGTCAAGTTTACTTCATCTTTTCTTTCCTTTGGAGCTTTGCATTCTGATGCATAGTGACCATATTCTTCACAATTGTAACACTTTATATGACTTTTATCCCTTCCTTTTTGACGATTATTGTGTGAGTCATAAAACTTTGTAAAGCTTCCACGACCACCTCTTCCCCGTGTACTTCCTCTACCTCGTCCACCACTTCGACCACCTCTGTCATGATGTGATGATCCACGTCCCTTACCACTCGAGAAGGAACCCCCCTTTGAAGCCTTTTGATTGTTTTGACCTTCTGATCGGGTAAACAACAAACTTCCTTCCCCGGTTGTATTATTGCTTCGAAGTTTCAGCCGATCCTCATAGGCCTTGAGCCTTCCTACAGATTCCTCGAATGGCATCTCATCCACATCTGAATATTGTTCAATGGATGCTACCAGTTTCAGGTAGTTATCTGGGACGGAGTCAAGTAGTTTTCTTACGAGCACACTATCTTCAAGGGTTGTGCCAAGACTGCTGTGCTTCGAGATCATTGCACCTAGTTTTCCCGTGAACTCATCTATAGACTCCCCGTCTTTCATCCGTAGGGCCTCGAACTCACTCTTGAGAGTGTGCAATCTTGCTTTTTGAACTCAATCAGCCCCGAGAAACCTTGTTTTTAAAGAATCCCACACTTCCTTTGCTGTCTTCTTCTTTGCCACCTGTAACAAGATGTCTTCTGGTATTGCTTGGAAAAGATAAGCCCGAGCCGACTTATTCTTTTTCTCATCCACAGCTTCTCCCTCTGCTGGTTCAATGGATTCCCATACTCCTTGGGCATCCATTATAGCTTCCATTTTGACCGCCCACGTGGTGTAGTTCGTGGGAGTCAACATCAGCCATTGAAATGGCACTCCACCATTCTCTCTTGTAACAAGTTGGCTAGATGACGACATGGATTCGTAACGGATATATTTGGGCATGAACCGAAAGCTCTGATACCAAGTGTTGGTGATCAAGCTAGAAATGATCACAATAAAAACTACACAGGTCTGGAACAGAGGCGAGAATGCACACATAAAATTTTCTGAATTCTTCTTTATTTGACACACTCCAAACAAACTACAAACTTATTGCAATTTATAGACTCTTATCACATTAAAACCTAAACTAAAAGTGCTTTTAAAACTACCAAACTATAACTGAAAACTTTAACTACCAGGTTAACCACAACGTGGTAACCGATTATTCTCTTTATTGCATTAAACTCAAATTCAAATCAGAATTAACTCCAATAAAGATTATCATAGTGGGAACAACGTGACACCAGGAAGACACAATCCAAATCCAAGTTGGTATCTAGATTGCGGAGCAACTGATCAGTGATCTTGATTGACTCACCATCCAAGAACACTACCAAGGGAAAGATCAAGTCCAAGTAGCAAATGGTGCAGGTATGTCTATTTCACATATCGGTCATTTATGAATTCCCGGTTTAAGCAGATCTCTTGCTCTCAAAAATATTTTACGTGTTCCTCATATTAACAAGCATCTCTTGTCTGCTCAAAGACTTGTTTCTAATAATCATGTGTTTATTGAACTTTACCCTAATGTTTTCTTTGTTAAGGACATTGCCACGAAGAAAATCCTTCTACCTGGTAAGGTCTCTATCCTATTCGTATCAGCCATTCTAGAAGGCCTCTGCAGCGTCATGGTTTGTCAAGTGTCAAGGTCTCCACTTCTCAATAGCATCAGCGTCTTGGTCATCCTACTGCAACAATTGTCAAGAAAATTTTTAATTTTGAATAAGTTAGGTCGTTCTTTTCATAATGAGTCAGTTGTTTGTGATGCATGCCAATCTGCTAAGAGTCATCAACTTTCTTATTAAAATTCAGTTCGTGTCACCACTTTTCGACTTGAGCTTGTTCATACTGATGTTTGGGGACCTGCTCAAGTGTCCAATGGAGGTTTTAATATTATGTTAGTTTTTTTGGATAACTACAGTCAATACACTTGGATTTATCTTATCAAACACAAGTTTGATGTTGAAAAGGTTTTTTTTTTTTTTTTTTTTTTTTTTTTTTTTTTTAATTTCAAAATCATGTGGAACGCCTATTAAACACAAAGATTCGTAGTGTTCAATCCGATTGGGGTGGTGAGTATCATAAACTACACCAATATTTTCAAAAAGTAGGCATATCTCATCGGGTTTCATGTCCTCATACGTCTCAACAAAATTGAGTGGCCAAACGAAAACATCGACATATAGTCAAAACAGGCTTAGCCCTCTTGGCACACTCATCTCTTTCTCTTTGTTTTTGGGATGAAGCCTTCTTGACATCTTGTTATTTAATAAATCGAATGCCTAGTCGCACTATTAGTAATGCTACGCCTATTACACATCTTATAAAAATTACTCTTGATTACTCTTTCCTTCGTGTATTTGGTTATGCATTTTGGCCAAGTTTACGAAAATATAATACTCATAAGCTTAGTTTTCGATCTACCCTATGTGTTTTCTTAGGGTATAGCTCCATTCATTAAGGTTACAAGTGCTTGGATAAAGCAACTGGTTGAATTTATATATGACGGGATGTCATTTTCGATGAGCTTCGTTTTCCTTTTGCATCCACTAAAAATTATGTTGTCACATCTCAAGTGTTTGATCCCGTTTCTTTTCCTCAAATACAACCGGAAATTATAAATGATCATATGCGAAATTAAGACTTATCTGTTTTGTTAGCGAATTATTGTGATGCAGCTATAGTTACGCCACCTCGGGTCAATATGCTACCACCACAGACATCCTCTTTATTGCCCAATTTTCCTCCGAAGCAACACTCCTTGACAGATAAACTAATGTCATCTTCATTGCCAGATCAATCCATGTCACTTCCATCACCAGCGGCACCGCCGACGCACAGTTCATGTGACATCCCCATTTTCACGGCCAGAAAAGACCGATTTTTGTTTATGCTTTATAAAAATTAGAGTACCTCTTTTAATAAAAATGTTGCGGAATTTGTTCCCAGTAAAACATGATAAATACGTTATCAAGGTATTTCCGAAGAAAAGTATTTTTATTCATTTTAAAACATTTGTCATGTCATCGTCAATACAGAAACATAAGCATAAACATAACTTACATTCATTATCACTAGTGATTTATATCTCCTTAATCTCTCAGTGTAATGTGACTTCATATCAACACCTGTGATATAAATAAACTGAGTGGGTCAGGTTGGGAAACCTGGTGGGTACATAGGGTTTTCAACCCATAATAATATAATTATTATGTTTAATCATCAAACAGTTAACCCAGATTCCCATCCCTATTATCTTCTTTATTCTTAAGGATCTACCCTAAGAATCAGCTATTTCTCATTCATTCATTCCTAAGGATTATCCTATGGAATATGTACGAAGTCCATCATTTTCAATGACACAACTTCTAGTTCTATCACTTAGGCGCAGCTGCCAGAATTGTGACATTCTCTATGAGGCGCATCCATCGGTATTGTCCTTTAGATGCTGTCATGGTTATAACGTTCTCTATTAGGCGCAACTGCTGATACTATCCTTCGAGTGCAGCTGCTAGGATGTTTATCGTATATCAACAACATCTACAGGTTGTGGAGCAGCTGCCAGTGCTCATTTATAGGGCACTAGGTCCATTGCTACTAATGTTCACCTATAGGGCACTAGGTCTATACCGCTAATATTCCTTTATTTCAGCTTTCACCCCTCGTCCTTCATCTACCCATGTTTTACCCAACATATTTTGTAGATATAAAAATACATATACAATTTAAAACATTTAAAACATGTATAAAAATATCTCACCTAGCATAGACAACAAGTATTCAGACAATATGCACACATAGCATGTGATTTATATTAAATACTTCATGTCTATGTGTAGGATGAAAGTAACTACGCACTCACTTAAAAAGGTGGTGACTTGGCACTCGGACAACACTTCGTTACTCTTAACACAATTTTCCTTTGACAAAACCTAGTATCATTATCACTAGAGTTTAGTATATTATTTACCGAGACTAATTAATAGTCTAGCTATTATTACTATTATATAAGCGTTAAACAATATTTATATAGCCCATAATAATAGCCTAAGTATTTATTATAAAGTCTTAATAACATTACTATATTGAATCATAAGCTATACTAAAGATAGCTTAGGCGTAGCTCACTTACGACGGCTTTTTCTCAAAGTCGGGCACCGCTGGAGCAGCGTTCTCAAGCCGAAAGGCTCTTCTTTTTCTCGGAGCTGTCGGGCACTCTGGGGCTTCCGCCTCATGCTAGGGATGTTCCCTACGCTTTTCGGGGGGTTTCGGGGCTAGAGAGAAGTTCTAGAGAGAGGGGGAAGTTATAGGAGGTGTGAGGAATGAAGAGGGCTTCACCTCTTATATATAGTGGCATGGAGGGTCACTCATGTCGTGAGTTTCTTGATGCTCACGTCGTGAGCTAGCTGGAGACAACCAGACACAACCTGGTGCTAACACATGGCATCGCACACAAGGTGGAAATCAACCGATTTTCAAAAATTCATAACTTCCGCATACGAGCTCGTTTTTGCGTTCTTTTTTTCCATGCGTAGGTAAAAACAAGATCTACAACTTTTATTTAGACTCCATTGGCAAATTCTCGACCGATCTTAAATTTACCAGCAGGACGAGATTAGCATGTTAAATGACCGCGGAAAATTGTAACTCCTTCATACGTACTCCGTTTTCGTCTGTCTTTTCACCGTTGAGTTCCTACTAATGAGATCTTCAACTCTCATTTAGGTCGCATAACCCAAAAACCGATCGAACTAAAAATTCGAGTTTCGGGTCGTGCACTGCTATGCCAAATCTTAGAAAATTCATAACTTCCTCATACGAAATCAGATTTGGGCATTCTTTTTTATGGACGCTCTCGGTTTAATGTATACTACAACTTTTGTTTAGATCACTACGGCTAAAAATTCATTTATAAAAAATTCACTATTTACGTCTCCTAGTGTCGTGCCGGTTTTGCCGTAAAACTTCGACGGACCATAACTTCTTCGTTATAACTCAATTTTGGCATTCTTTATATGTAAGGAAACCTTGTAACATATCCTAAAACTTGGTTAAGATTATTTATTTCAAATACTCTTTTGTCGAAAAGTCGTTTTCGACCCCTATTATCTCTAAATTGACTAGCCCAGATCTACGGACGTCACAGTTCACCTTCTTCAGATTTGAAGACGTCCTCGCCATAGTTATTAGTCCAGCCACCAACTAAATCCATATATCTGATTCCCATGGTTCATCTAGATAATTCTCCTATTGGTGTTCGTACGCGGGGACAAGTTGATAAGACGTTTCCACCAAAATTTACGGATGGTTTTGTTCGTTATGATCACACTAAACGAGCATTTGAAGTTACTACCCCTGCTTCTTATTGTATGGCTATGACAGATCCTGCTAGGTTAACAACTATGAATTCTGAATTTGATGCCCTAATGAAAAATTACACTTGGTCCCTTGTCCCCCGACGCAAGAATGTCAATATTGTTGGGTGTAAATGGGTGTTTAAGCTGAAACAAAATCCAGATGGTTCCACTGACAATGATAAAGCTCGTTTGGTTGCTCGAGGTTTCACACAACAATATGGCATCGATTACCAGGACACGTTTAGTCCCGTTGTCAAGCTCTCTACAATATGCTTGGCCTTTCTCTTACTATCTCACGTGGTTAGCATCTCAGGAAAATAGATGTCAATAATGCTTTCCTCCATGGTTTCTTAGATGAGGAGGTATATATGCATCAACCGCCTGGCTTTGAGGATCCCTCCAATCCTCATTATATATGTAAGCTTCATAAGGCTCTTTATGGACTTAAGCAATCGCCACGGCCTTGGTTTTCTTGTCTAGAGGATAAACTACGTCATCTTGGTTTTCACTGCTATAAAGTTGACATGTCTCTTTTTATCCTAGTTAATGATGTAGTCTCAATCTATATGCTCATGTATGTTGACGATATTGTTATTGTTGGTTCTTCCCAAACCGCGGTTGGTAATTTGATTTGTGCTTTGTCTTATTCTTTTCCTATCAAGGATCTTGGGAGGTTGAATTATTTCTTAGGAATTAA
This sequence comes from Lactuca saligna, assembly GCF_052625555.1. Classification (NCBI taxonomy): domain Eukaryota; kingdom Viridiplantae; phylum Streptophyta; class Magnoliopsida; order Asterales; family Asteraceae; genus Lactuca; species Lactuca saligna. The sequence continues at coordinate 251,507,574 of NC_136424.1, forward strand.
GGCCCTTCACAATTCAGGGGGAATCAGTTTACTACAACACAAATATGCTTCTGATTTGTTTCATCGAATTAATATGGAGAATTGTAAAGGTGTCTCAACTCCAATGTTAGTTACTGATAAGCTGACTATATATTCTGGAAAACCTCTTAATGAAGAAGATACTTTTAAATATATAAATGTGGTTGGTGGCTTATGGTATCTTACTTTAACAGCACCGAATATTTCCTTTCCTGTTAATAAGGTGTGTCAATATCTCTCCAAACTAACGCCAAATATACACTTTTCACTACATGAAGTTTCCTCATTTTGTACACCAATATTGATGGTACTCTAACTGGAGATAAGTTTTTCTCATACCCGCTATACATTGTCAAAAAAGAGCGGATTTTCTACTAATTGCACCTACAATTGTCCGAAATCATTGGTGCATATTTAACTATAACTAATGATTACAACATCATAATGATGTATCTAATAATTAAATCATTAAAATAAATGTAATTATTACAACTAAATTAAACATATGTTAGAGCTTCTGAATCAAGGTCAAATGGTCAGAAATTTGATCCGATTGAATGAGTCCCTTGTAGAAGTGCTCTCTATAAAAACTTAAACCTTTAAATAGACAAATCAAGTAACAAAGGGGTACCTCTTCAGGTCTGCAATGGCATTCTTATGCAAAAGCAATATGGGGTAAATAACATTAGCAATTTATTACTGAAGTAACAACTATCTTAGCCATTTATCAGTTAAGTTGACAAAAGAATTGCTAAAAACATGATATAAGTAAATAACATTAACAACTTCTTATTAGAATAATAACCTACTTAGTCCATATCAAAGATAGAGAAAATTGGAGGTTTATCGTTCTCAATCATATGTGAATTTTTCTTCTTTATTCGCTTCTTCAGTGAAGGATTCTAATCCACAGTGAATTGATTAAATCACCATGAACACAAGAAAAACATTGCCAAAAGAAATGGATTTCATATATACAACATTTCTAAAATCAAGAATACTTGTCGAGTATTTGCGTTGCCTATTGTAATCTTAAAGAAAACACAGTCAATGCTTCTCAAAATCAGAACATGAATTACAATGAGATGATGAAAAATTACAGAATACTCTGGCAAAGATAGTCGAAGTTAGGGTCCGTTTGTTTACCTCTTAATAGAAAAATTAAGAGGCAATTCCATAAAAATTTAGATTTAGATCATTTGTTTGCATCTTAATTTTTACCTCTTAAAACTATATTTGCCTCTTATTTTTTCAGATCTTGAGCAGTGTCTGAAAAATAAAAAAAGAAGTCGCGTGCCTATTTTGCCCTAATACCCATCGATTGTTTTTCTTCTGTTTTTCTTCCTTTGTATTTGCTCCTGCTGTTCTCTTCACCAGCAAGGATCTGACACCGCCTTCAATCTTCCCCGTCGACGACGCTTCTCCCTGGAATGCTGCCGCCGCCACTGAACGTCCTCCCGCCGATGCTTCAGGTATGTGGTTCTTCCTCTTGAAATCGATTTCTTTGCTATTCTTCTTTCTTCCTTCTTCTGAAAATCTTTTTCCTTGCTGCTCCCGAACCTGGAAATCAAAAATCAACATCATCTTATGTTATTTGTTCCTGATTTGTTAAAAAAACGAAATCAGGTATGTTATTTGTTTCTGAAAATCGTTTTTTTCTATTCTTTTTTCTTCCTTCTTCTGAAACCAATTTCTTGCTGCTCCTAAACCTGAAAATCAAAAATCCAAATCATGTTATGTTATTTGTTCCTGATTTCTTCAAAAAACGAAAAAAAATTATTTCCCTGCTATGAGTTCCTGATTTGTTATATGTTGATGTTATTTGTTCAATGTTGATGTTATATGTTGATATTATTTCCCTGCTCTGAGTTCCTGTTATGTTTGATTTTTTATATTCAATTGTTTATGTTCAATGTTTTTATGTTCTATTATTATGTTGAAATGTTGTTGAAATGATATTTGTGTTTGATGTTGTAGTGAAATCATATATGCTCTTGTTGTTATTAGGAAATATGCATTATATGTTGATGTTATTTGTTCAATGTTGATGTTATATGCTGAGTTTGATGATATATGTTGAGTTTGATGTTAAACGAACAAATCCTAATGTTTTCAATGGACATAATGAAATGTTGACATGTTCTATTATTATGTTTGATTTCCCTGTTATGTTTGATTTTCCTGTTATGTTTGATTTTTTATATTCAGTTGTTTATGTTCAATGTTTTTATGTTCTATTATTATGCTGAAATGTTGTTGAAATCATATTTGTGTTTGATGTTATAGTGAAATCATATATGCTCTTGTTGTTATTAGGAATTTTGCATTAGTTTTGCTGATAATGTGTATTTGCAATGCATAACTTGTTGCTAAAACATGCATTTTTTTGTTGAATTGATCAAAGAAATGGGAGAAAAGAAGGATAGGATTAGTTGGAAGGTAGAAGGTGTAGAGAATGTTGGATTAGTGTCTAAGTCCATAACTATTTTGGTATGTACTTGACCCGATGGTGCATGGTCCTTTTGGGTTGCCTTCAACAAAACAACTTGATAGGATGAATTATGGAGAGAAAGGATTAAATATGATTTATTAATGTATTATGAGAATAATATATTAAAGGAGAAATCATATTGTTTAATTAATATTAGTCAATAATTAATTGGTAATTAGTTTTGTGACTAAAAGAGATTAATTAAACTTAAGGGACTGGAATTGTAATTATAAGATAATTATAATTTGGGCCATGGATTACCTTATATTATAAGGTGGACGAATTCTATGGGGAAGCCCATATGAAATCGTCCAAGGCCTTGAGGAAAGGGCTCCATGTGTTGCTTAGGGCTTAAGCATCCAATTTAGGGTTTCCTTGTTAGATAACCCTAATAGCCTTACTATATATAAGACCCTTATGACCCAAAAACGTGGCTAATGATCTTTCTAGGGTTTCTACACGTTTTTGGTAGCCTCCAACCTCTCTCCTCTTCATCCTGTTGCTTATGGTGTTTGTGAACCATTAGAGGAGTGACACTTTTGACTCTAAGCCTTCCAAAGTCAATTCAAGGAGATTTGGGATTGCTATTGCTACATAACAATCAAGGTAACATTATAAACCTATTCTTATGTTAATATGATCACTTGAATGCTAGTATTAGGGTCTATAGTCTTGGATAACTTGCATGTACAATAGAGAAACCTAGATCCAAGCATTAGGGTTTGTATGAGCACATAGGATGCCTTATGACCAAAACCCATCAGTGGTATCAGAGCCTAGATTGGTTTCCATTGTATTGATGCATTACATGTTCAAAAAATTCGTTTTTTGGTGTTTTGGAGGCTGGACTCGCCGAGTCCATAGCTGAACTCGCCGAGTCCATGCAGACTCGACGAGTCCAAGCCTGACTCGACGAGTCAACTCGTCAGAAAGAGGGAAAACCGGGATTTTTTGCTGTTTTTGCTTTGGGATAATTACCTTATAATATTAGATCAATATAAATTTGATTTTATGATATATTTGACTATATTTCTGATCTAATTGAAGATATTTATCAATTAATAAGATAATTGTTTCCTTATGTGATAATTGATTGATTATTTTGATTAAATTGATAAATTGTTTTGTAAGAAATCATTAAATAAATCAAATATGGATAATTATGTGATTAAATGTTAATTTAGATTATTTGTTATTTGATCCTTGTTGTTATGAAAAGTTTCATATTGTCCCCTTTAGGTTTTATAGTTTAAATTTGAACCCAAAAGTTTTGTAGTTTTGAAATTTAAATAGTTAAAACCCTAATTTTTTGAAAAAGGTTTCAAAACTTGCCCTCAAATTTTGGAATTTAAATTTTGATTAATTGTTTAATTGTGATATATATTTAAATTCTAAAACCTAATGTTTTGAAATATTTCAAAACTTGCCCTCAAGTTTTGGAATTTAAAAATTGATTAAAAGTTTAATTAGGAATGTTAAATTCTAAAACCCTAGTAATGTTTTGAAAAGTTCAAATCATACCCTTATGGTTTTATTAATTAATTAAGGTGTATTTAAAAGAAGTTTAATAAATCCATAAAAGTTTAGGTTTACAATTTAATTGAATTAAAAGTATAATTGTTAAATTTGATCACCTAATATTTTAAAAGTGTAAAATGCACCCTATACTATATATAACATTAAAAGTCTAACATTATATATATGTATGAGTAAAAGTCAGTCTTACCGTTAGTAGGCCTCATTCACGAAGCTGGTCTATAAGGGGTGTTTAAGGAAATTGCCTATAATATGGCGATTGAATGGGTATCAACTCTTACTCACCGGACTCTTGACTAGTGGAGTGTCGTTAGCCGAATGGGTAGGATAGGACGAAACCTTCCATTATAAGTATAACGAAATACAAAAGTAACTAAATGTTTTTACAAATTCCCAATCTTAGTTACTTAGGCAAAGTGAATTGATGCAATTCCATGAAATTACACTTTGTGCCCTTGAGAAGACGTTAGTGGAGCGTGTGTGGTTTACCGGCACACTAAATGGTTCTAAGCAAAGGTAGCAAAGGGTGACTCAATGTTTGTCATAGTTCGGTGGAGTGTGTGTGGTTTACCGGCACATCGAATAGGTGACTGTAACATGTGAGGGCACCATGTAAGTTTGCATGGTTATTCACACCCGCTTTGTGATCCTCGGCATCCCAGTCACAAACAAGAGGGGCATATCGAGATTTTAACATGCCATTGAAATGTTCAATGAATCTCAAAAGATCTAGAAGTTTTCATAGATTTAAAACTTAAATTTCTTTTTCGTTTTTCATGGTGGAAATTAGTGAATCGTCATTCACTTACCTTCAAATATTCTGCAACTAGATTACGGCATCCCTTTTCTAGGTTGTAGCGTATTGTGTTGGGTCCTAGCCTTAGTATCTCATTTGGGTGATTTACTAAGGACTCAATCGATCAACTAACTTGAATTTGTTTCTCCCGTTTTGTAGATGTCAAAGTTCGACAACTATGGTCTTCCCAAATCCCGTGGAACAAGAATTCCACATGAAGATGGTATTCCACGATTCGATCGAGGAACAAGAAATCATACTTCACTTCCTCCACCTCCTCTAATTGTTCTCTCTAACCCACAAGATCGAATAATTAAAAGGTTCAATATCACTAAGGCCCTATTGGAAATGAAACATGAAGATGGTAAATCCGTGTGTGCCCACATTCTAGGAATGAAATCGCACATCGATAGGTTGATTATGTTGGGTGTGTCATTCCCGAATGAGTTGGCTGTAAATTGGGTTTTGCAGTCACTTCCTAAATCATATAATGAGTTCAAAAGAAAGTATTATATGATGGATCATGATGATAACCTCATTGACCTAACTTACATGCTCATTGCTGCTGAATCAGAAATGATTTGCGAAGCAATGGAGCGTATTTGTTGGGAAAGTCAACCGACCATGCTTCTGAGGACGTTCTAGGAGAACCGACCTACGTTTACTGCCAAGAGAAAGGGCGTTGGATAGAAGTCTGCCCCAAGAGCCTGAAAATTCCAAAGATGGGAGAGTCAAAGAGTATGGCTGCGCTTCAGGTAAAATCCACTATCTAACTTCGTTAAGTTCTTATTCATTGATTCAAATACATGATGTGATAAGATTGCATTTGAATGTTTTGCAGGATCAATGAAAAGAAAGGAAGCTTGGTGAAAGAGCAAGATGAATCTAATCACAAGAAATGGATCTTGATCGCATGGACTTGAAGATTAGATTTGGAGCTTAGATAGTTATGATAGAGTTGTTAGAAATTTTCTTTCTGAAATACATAGTTTTCAATGGATTTTGCATTGTAAGGACAAATTTTTCTGCTGTTTTTATAAATAAAATAAATTTTGTTTGACTCGTTTATTTATTTCCTTGCAATGAAATCGTTATGAAAATTAATGTTTGCATATTTGTACAACGAATGGATATGATTCTTAGTTATATTATTTATGGAAATGTCAAGAATTTACCAAATAGGGAGAGTTTCTCATCGCCCAAGTTTCAAATTGGACAAAAATTTGGAATCATGCAACTTGGTTGCATGATGAATGAGAAATTTCATATTTGAAAATTAGACTAATTCATTGACAAAGTGTCAAGTGAAGGACTAGGAGATCAAGCACACAAAGTTATGTGTTGATCAAGTTCACCATAAGAGTAACAAAGATATTCGTCATGATTTACTAAAGATTTAGTAAATATGATAAGATTAAGTGTAATTCGGAATTGATTAAAAAGGTTTAAATAAATAGCAAAACGAATAAGAAGAATCAAGTAGGCAGAAAGATAAAAGTTTCTCCATTATAAGAAGAAGGGAGAGTACCTTTTATGCTTTATGATAGGTCTTAATGATTAAGAACCATATCTTAATTGATCCTCTTACTGAGTCTTAGCACAATTGTATGTCTAAGAAGAGGAATCAAGAATTGAAGAAATGGTTAAATCAAAAGGTCAATCGTACTTCGTTCCAATAACAAGTCTTGAAGTTAAGATTGTGACGTCAAGTGACAAGTATTAAGAAGGTTTATAACATTCATCAAATGTGGAAAGTTGTGATGTCTTGGATAAGACAAAGACCAACTAGGACAAATTTATGAAGTGTTTTGATAAAAGCTACACTAACTCTTGAATATTTGTTTGTCAAGAAATGTTTATTGACAAGAGAATCTTATATGTCAAGGAGTCAGTGGGAGTCTTAATGGTCTTGAAAGGTTTCAAGAACAAATCAAATAAACCTTATCGATCATCACTAGCACACGAGTTGAGCTTAACAACCTATCATGTTGACATTATTTTGTTTCTGTGCTGTTCCAATTGAGTTAATTATGCATGTGAGTCCTATGAGTTCTCATTTTGAATGCATAAAAGGCAAGGCACCTTGATCAATGAAAGGTACAGTGATAGGTAAAAGGTGAGCTGCTTAACTACTTGGAAGACGTGGTGGGCAGTTGTGCTACCATAAGGCAAGAAATCAAGATTAAGAGAGTTCGATCCATATGAGTTTGAATTTGTCGTAAACCTTGGTTTTAACAAATTCACATGGATAGGAACAAATACACCATTTAAATCTAAGTGTCATAAGATTTCCTCCTTCATGAAAATGATTGTGAGAAAATGCTTTCACTAAGAAAGATTTTAAGAAGATAGTGATTGTAAAATTGCATTCTCGAATTCGATGATGGTTACGGTATCCCTTTCCATAATTTGAATTGTGAGGTTTGACAATTAGTCTTAGTTGTTTAGACACACATATGAACTATCTAAGGCAAAGGTGTATAAGTTCGAGAAGCCTTGATAAAAGATTATCAAAAGTATTAAGTATTAGAAACATTGACTTAAGAAATTCAATAGGTATTGTTTTTCTGAAAGTTAAGATGTTTATGAATACATGTCAAAGCTAGTGGGAGCATAAGTGTTATGTTTTATAATAATCATAATGATAGTGGGAGCATAAATTTATGATTGTATGATTATTAAGGCAAGTATTGCAAGTTGGCAATATTAATTATAGAAAACAAGAGTCATTCTTTGCAAAGTTGTAAGGATGGAATAGTTGTTTTACTATAATTAAGGGAGAGAATATTATGCTTCATTTCAAATCTAAAGGATTAGGTTGAGAAATGGTAATTAATTTAGTCAAAGGTACATAGTGTCTGTTCTTAAAATTTCGATTATGATTACGGCATTCCTCTTCACAATTAGAATTTTTAGAACATAGCAAATAAAACATCATGCGTCGTGTCCCATACGCTTCGAGTATAGGATCGATTGCAAATGCTTTAATACTTGACCATTCTAAAATTTTCCAAATGTCTAGCGCATTTAGAGGAAAAAGGGACTAGAATTGGTTTTGACTAAAATAGTTAAACAACTATCAAAGGACAATCCAAAGTTCGACGAGGATTGGTTGCTTGTGAGTAGTTGGAAGCATGGTATTGAATGGACCAGATCGACATTATTATGAATAGATAAGATTCTATTAAGAATAAGTTGTCATATGGAAAATATGGAAGCGTGTCCATATTGGAAATTAAATATTGAAAAATCTATGACTAGATTAGAAACCTTTATGCAAAAGGATGTTCAAAGGAATGTACTTTGAGTGAGAGACATCGTATCTAAGGAATTGTCTTGTAACAATCTCCGATAGAAGATTTTGTAATATCATTGGCAATAGTCTTTGTGACTTTGGTGCAGTGACATTACGAAAGAATCATTGCATAGAATGTTAGAATCTATCATATTCTATAAGTAGCATGAATTTGATATTCTTTCACTTATGAAAAAGAATTTGGAGTTGTGAAATGAGAATGATGTGTTCAATGTGATCTATTTAACAAAGTAAGAACCATAGGTGAACATTGTGTGCATGCTAGGAGCATGGGATAAGTGTTGTAATTCAAGTAAGAAGTTGATTACCCAAAACGACAAATAATGAGTAATCGATATGGTGATAAATAAAAGGAGTTTTATTTATACTCAAAGGTTTGAGGCCATATGGGATTAATATTATTCTTGTGTTTCACTTTGCATGTTTTGACTTCCAGAATAATTGAGTTTATTAAGAATAATCAAATTATTCAAACGGGCTACAGTCATTCATATGTTGGAAGTAGATATGAATGAAGACTGTCGTGAATTGGTGTGTGGATTGTCTAAAAGAGTATTAGACACAAACAAATGTTTGCTGCAACGTTCATGAGTGCTTATGAATATGAATTTGAGCATTGGATTAAACCCACGCTCACTTGGATCACTCCATGAATTGTATCACGAGTGATTGGTGAGACGATAACATCTTATATTCTTGAAACCGAGATGTGTGAGTTGTATCTTGCTAATCGGTTGCACATTGATAATATGAAAAAGCACTAGTAACTTGGTGTTATAAAACATATTGTTGTGTGTGATTTGGTTAGTGAGTGCAAGCAAGCATTGTATCAAAGTTTATCCATTCCTTTTATCCAAAGAAGGATAAAAGCGATATCTTTGGGCCCCTCGATGGTTTAGTGATGACAAACGTAAAGGCTCAGTCGGGCTAGGGCTAATTTGATTTGGTCAATTAGTCAGTCGTCATAAATCGGAAATCGAGATATAGTACAAAGAGAATGATTAGAAATCATATCTCAGACGATATCTAGAATTGAGGAATATATGATCCCTTATCTTAAGGACACGCGTATCTGATATGATCAGAGTTGACAGCGGCTTTGGAAAGCTACGATTGCAGATCAGGATCTGAAGTCATACGCAGCGTAGTTATTAGACTTATCCAAGTGGGAAACTGTTGGATTAGTGTCTAAGTCCATAACTATTTTGGTATGTACTTGACCTGATGGTGCATGGTCCTTTTGGGTTGCCTTCACCAAAGCAACTTGATAGGATGAATTATGGAGAGAAAGGATTAAATATGATTTATTAATGTATTATGAGAATAATATATTAAAGGAGAAATCATATTGTTTAATTAATATTAGTCAATAATTAATTGGTAATTAGTCTTGTGACTAAAAGAGATTAATTAAACTTAAGGGACTGGAATTGTAATTATAAGATAATTATAATTTGGGCCATGGATTGCCTTATATTATAAGGTGGACAAATTCTATGGGGAAGCCCATATGAAATCGTCCAAGGCCTTGAGGAAAGGGCTCCATGGGTTGCTTAGGGCTTAAGCATCCAATTTAGGGTTTCCTTGTTAGATAACCCTAATAGCCTTACTATATATAAGACCCTTATGACCCAAAAACGTGGCTAATGATCTTTCTAGGGTTTCTACACGTTTTTGGTAGCCTCCAACCTCTCTCCTCTTCATCCTCTTGCTTATGGTGTTTGTGAACCATTAGAGGAGTGACACTTGTGACTCTATGCCTTCTAAAGTCAATTCAAGGAGATTTGGGATTGTTATTGCTACATAACAATCAAGGTAACATTATAAACCTATTCTTATGTTAATATGATCACTTGAAGGCTAGTATTAGGGTTTATAGTCTTGGATAACTTGCATGTACAATAGAGAAACCTAGATCCAAGCATTAGGGTTTGTATGAGCACATAGGATGTCTTATGACCAAAACCCATCAGAGAAAATATTTCTAGAAGCTTGTTTACGTCAAGTTACTTTCAATGGACGGGAAGGGAGTATTTTGAAAGCACTTTCTTGGAGGAATGTAGCTGAAACACTAAAAATTGAACATAACTTTATTGTCGACCAAAAACAAATGAAGAACCGCTATGACTACCTAAAGTCAAAGTTTGGTGTTTTTTTGAAGTTAAAAAACAAAACCGGTAATGTGTATAATTCAACAACCAACACCTTCAACCTTTCCAAAGAAGAATGGGAACTAGAAGCGAAGGTATTTTGTTAATTTATAAAAAATAGATTATATTGTTTTTAAATAATAAAATATTTTTTCCAAACAGTCAAACAAACATGTGGATTCTTTGAGACACACACCACTATCTTACCCCGACCTTTGCACACAGTTGTTTGAAGGTGCGACTGCGATAGGCATGCATAGTTGGGGACCAACTTCTACCCTTCCCCGTCCTACTCAAGACTCAAGCCACTATAGTTTGCATGACTTTGATGACATCGATTGCACTCAACAAGAAACTGTAGGTCTCAGTGACGAGTCATCTGCTCAATAAAAGAAAAGACTACATATACGGCAAAGAGTCAAAATAAAAGTAAAGATAAGGGTAAAGATGCACCGAACTCAAGATTGCTTGAAATCAGGGAAGATATTGCCACAGTTGCTAAAATATTTGTGGAAAATCATTATTCTTCAAATTTGGGTGCGTGTATGGAAAACTTGGAGAAGTTAGGATGGGGAATATTTGATCCAAGATACACTATTGTTGTTGCTCTTTTTGGTGAAGGTCTGGATAAGAGGCACATGTGGTTAACCATTGATCCAACTATTTGTGAGAATTGGGTCAAGACTGTTGGAGCACATTATGGAATGTTTCGCTAGGTAGATGTTTTGAATGTTTTGATATTTTTTTTGGATAACTAGATGTTTGGTTTGAACTTGATGGTTTTTTTTGGATTACTTGATATTTTGGATTACTAGAATTTTATATGACATGAATGACTTGATGTTTTGGATTACTAGATTTTTATATGACATGAATGACTTTATGTTTTGGATTACTAGATTTTTATATGATATGAATGACTTGTTAATTTATATGTTGTTAATATAATTGTTATTGTTTAAAATAACAGATTCGTTATGGATTCAGATCAAGAAATTGCATTTTTCATTTTACTATGTTGCTATTGGTTGAATCTAGCATCCAATAGAATTGGAGGGGCAATTGATAATGATTTGGAAATGAGCGGTCATCAACATACACAAGAATTGTTACATGGAACTTCTACACAATGTCATGAGTTGATGTGCCTTTCACGTGAAGCGTATGTACTTTTATGCAATCATTTTAGACGAAACAATTGGTTGCAAAGTAGTAGGCATATAAGCGTCGAAGAAAAGATGGATATGTTCTTGACAACTATACCACATAATAAACGGTTTAGGATTATCAAACGAAGGTTTCAGCACTCCACATAAACATTTCATAGATGCTTTCATGAGGTGCTAAATGCAATGATGATTTTTGCAAAAGAAGTTATACTGCCAACAAATTCTAATGAAATTGTGAATTCCTCAGAGAGACATCGTAGGCTAAAAGAAATCTTTCCTGGAGCAATATGTGTGTTAGTGTTGGATTAGTGTCTAAGTCCATAACTATTTTGGTATGTACTTGACCCGATGGTGCATGGTCCTTTTGGGTTGCCTTCACCAAAGCAACTTGATTGGAGAAATAAATAAAGAGAGAGATTATTATGATTTATTAATATGTTATAAGAATAATATATTAAAGGAGAAGTCATATTTTCTTAATTAAATTGGTCAATAATTAATTAGGAATTAATTTTGTGATCAAGTGTAATTAATTAAACTAGAGGGGCTGAATTGTAATTATGTGATAGTTACAAAATATGGTAATGGTTATCCTAAATATGGGTTGAACGAATTCAAGGAGATAAGGATCCTTGAAATCGTCCAAAGGATAAAGGATAAGGGTTTTCAAGGCTTATCTTATGGTTGCTTTGTGGATAAGCAACTAGATAAAGATAATGACTGAAACCCTATCTCTACACCTATATAAAGACCTTAAGGCCTTAGAATTCGTGTACTTGTTCCCAAGGAGTCCTAAGGACGAATTCTAACCTCTCTCCTCTCTCTTTATACCTTCTCCATTTGCTCTTGGTGTTTGTAAGTCATTAGAGGAGTGACACTTGTGACTCTAAGCATTCCAAAGTCAATTCAAAGAGGAATTGAGATTGTTATTACTACATAACAATCAATGTAATATCTTAAACCTAATTATATGTTAATATTGATTTCCATATGTTAGAATTAGGGTTTATAGTCTTGGATTCAAAGCATGTACAATAGAGAAACCTAGATCCAAGCATTAGGGTTTGTATGAGCACATAGGATGTCTTATGACCAAAAACCCATTAGTGGTATCAGAGCCATTGGTTTGGTTTCAATTGTATGAACTTGATATATTAGGGTTTATTGCCAATAAACCCTAGTAGGCTACGGTTTTTTTAGATTAGGGTTTGCAAACCCTAATTTGCAAGAGTTTGAATAAGATCTTCAAATCCTTTCCTTAAACCCTTAAATTTCGAAACTAGGGTTTGTTATAATCCCTTGATTTTCGAAATTTGCCTCCTCCCCAAGATAAGATCCTAATTTTTAGGGATTTGGATTATCTCATATCTTGTAATTATCCTCTAATTGTTATATATGGTAATTCAAGATCTTGCATTATCCATCCATATTTTCGAAATCTATATAGATATTTAAGGGATTAGGATAACTTAAGTGTATAAATGGTAATTATCCTCATTATTTAAATAATCCCTTATTATTTAATAATTAAATTAATAGTCTAATTTAAGATAATTATTAAATCAAGAGTTTTAATATTTAAAATTTTAAATTTAAATGTCATAAATTCGAAATTTTAAGATAGATTAAAAGTAAATTGTTTTGAAATGTTTCAAAACTTGCCCTCAAGTTTTGGAATTTAAAAGTTGATTAAAAGTTGATTAGGAATGTTAAATTCTAAAACCCTAGTTTTGAAAAGTTCAAATACACCCTTATGTTTTTATTAATTAATTAAGGAGTATAATTAAAAGAGATTTAATAAATCCATAAAAGTTTAGGTTAACCATTTAATTGAATTAAAAGTGTAATTGTTAAAGTTAACCACATAGTATTTTAAAAGTATAAAATGCACCCTATACTATATATGTAACATTAAAAGTCTAACATTATATATATATATATATATATATATATATATATATATATATATATATATATATATATATATATATATATATATATATATATATATATATATATATATATATATATATGAGTAAAAGTCAGTCTTACCGTTAGTAGGCCTCATTCACGAAGCTGGTCTATAAGGGGTGTTTAAGGAAATTGCCTATAAAATGGCGATTGAATGGGTATCCACTCTTACCCACCGCACTCTTGACTAGTGGAGGGTCGTTAGCCGAATGGGTAGGATAGGACGAAACCTTCCATTATAAGTGTAATGAAATACAAAGTAACTAAATGTTTTTCTAATTCCCAATCTTAGTTACTTAGGTAAAAGTGAATTAATGCAATTCCATGAAATTACACTTTGTGCCCTTGCGAAGACGTTAGTGGAGCGTGTGTGGTTTACCGGCACACTAAATGGTTCTAAGAAAAGGTAGCAAATGGTGACTCAATGTTTGTCATAGTTCGGTGGAGCGTGTGTGGTTTACCGGCACATCGAATAGGTGATTGTAACATGTGAGGGCACCGTGTAAGTTTGCATGGTTATTCACACCCGCTTTGTGATCCTCGGCATCCCAGTCACAAACAAGAGGGGCATATCGAGATTTAAACATGCCATTGAAAGTTCAATGAATCTCAAAGGATCTAGGAATTTTCATAGATTTAAAACTTAAATTTCTTTTTCTTTTTTTGTGGTGGAAATTAGTGAATCGTCATTCACTTACCTTCAAATATTCTGCAATTCGGGTTACGGCATCCCTCTCCCGAGTTGTAGAATATTGTGTTGGGTCCTAGCCTTAGTATTTCATTTGGGTGATTTACTAAGGAATCAATCTATCAACTAACTTGAATTCGTTTTTCTCCCATTTTGTAGATGTCAAAGTTCGACAACTATGGTCTTCCCAAATCCCGTGGAACAAGCATTCCACATGAAGATGATATTGCACGATTCAATCGAGGAACAAGAAATCATGCTTCACTTCCTCATCCTGCTCCAATTATTCTCCCTAACCCACAAGATCGTAAAATTGAAAGGTTCAATATCACTCAAGCCCTTTTGGCAAGTAAACATAAAGAAGGAAAGTCGGTGTGTGCACACGTCCTAGGGATGAAGTCACACATTGATAGGTTAAGAATGATGGGATTCGTTGTTAGTGAAGAGATGGATGTTGATTGGGTTCTTCAGTTACTTCCCAACTCGTATAGTGAGTTCGTAAGAGAGTACTATATGATGAACCACGACGTGACCCTTATAGATCTCACCTACATGCTTATTGCTGCTGAATCAGGAATGGTTTGGCGCAATAGAAAAGCAAAGTTAATTGGTGAATCTGCCTTCAAGACCTCTATGGATATAGACAATGGCAATGAAAGACATGCAATGATCGAAAATTTTGATCACAAGAGAAAGGCGATGTCTGAAGTAGTTCCATGTGTTGTTCCAAAAGAGTCAATTTGCTTTTATTGCAAAGAGAAGGGGCATTGGAGACGAAGTTACCCTATTTACCTAAGAGATCTGAGAGATGGGAGAGTCAAAAGTATGACCACGCTTCAGGTAAAATCCACTATCTAACTCCGTTAAGTTCCTATTCATTGATTCTTAATACATGTTGTGATAAGATTGCATTTGAATGTTTTGAAGGATCGGTGAAAAGAAAGGAAACTTGATAAGAGAGCAAGATGAATCTAATCACAAGAGATGGATCTTGATCGCATGGACTTGAAGATTGGATTTTGAGCTTAGATAGTTATGATAGAGTTGTTCGAAATTTTCCTTTTACATAGTTTTTCAATAGATTTTGCGTTGTAAGGACAAATGTTTTTCCGCTGCTTTTATAAATAAAATAAATTTTGTTTGACTTATTTATTTATTTATTTACTTCCTTGCAATGAAATCGTTATGAAAATTGATGTTTGCATATTTCTACAACAAATGGATATGATTCTTAATTATGTTATTTATGGAATTGTCGAGAATTTACCAAATAGGGAGAGTTTCTCGTCGCCCAAAGTTTCAATTGGACAGAAATTTGGAATCACGCAACTCGGTTGCATGATGAATGAGAAATTTCATATTTGATAATTAGACTAATTCGTTGGCAAAGTGTCAAGTGAAGGACTAGGAGATCGAGTACACAAAGTTGTGTGTTGATCAAGTTCACCATAAGAGTAACAAAGATATTCGTCATGATTTACTAAAGGCTTAGTAAATATGATTACACTTACAAGATTAAGTGTAATTCTAAATTGATTAAAGGGTTTAGATCAATAATAGAACGAACAAGAAGAATCAAGTACGTAGAAAGATAAAAGTTTCTCCATTCTAAGAAGAAGGGAGAGTAGCTTTTATGCTTTATAATGGGTCTTAATGATTAAGAACCATGTCTCAATTGATCCTCTAAGTAAGTCTTAGTACAATTGTATGTTTAAGAAGAGGAATCAAGGATTGAAGAAATGGTTAAATCAAGAAGTCGATCATACTTCGTTCCAATAACAAGTCTTAAAGTTAAGATTGTGGCAATGAGTGAAAAGTATTAAAGGTTTATAACATTCATAAAATGTGGAAAGTTGTGATGTCTTGAATAAGACAAAGACCAACTTGGACCAATTTATGAAGTGTTTTGATAAAAGCTACACTAACTCTTGAATATTTGGTTGTCAACAAATGTTTATTGACAAGAGAATCTTATATGTCAAGGAGTCAGCGGGAGTCTTAATGGTCTTGAAAAGTTTCAAGAACAAATCAAATAAACCTTATCGATCATAACTAGCACACGACTTGAGTTTTCCAACCTATTGTGTTGACAATATTTTGATTCTGTGCTGTTCCAATTGAGTTAATTATGCATGCGAGTCCTATGAGTACTCATTTTGAACGCATAAAAGGCAAAGCACCTTGATCAATGAAAGGTACATTGATAGGAAAAGGGTGAGATGCTTAACTACTTGGAAGACGTGGTGGGCAGCTGTGCTACCATAAGGCAAGAAATCAAGATTAAAAAAAGTCTCGGTCCATATGAGTTTGAATTTGTCGTAAACTTTGGTTTTAACAAATTCACATGGATAGGAACAAATACACCATTTAAATCTAAGTGTCATAAGATTTCCTCCTTCATGAAAATGATTGTGAGGAAATGCTTTCACTAAGAAAGATTTTAAGAAGATAGTGATTGTAAAATTGCATTCTCGAATTCGATCATGGTTACGGTATCCCTTTCCATAATTTGAATTGTGAGGTTTGGCAATTAGTCTTAATTGTTGAGACACACATATGAACTATCTAAAGGCAAAGGTGTATAAGTTCAAGAAGCCTTGATAAAAGGTTATCAAAGCACTAAGTATTAGAAACATGGACTTAAGAAATTCAATAGGTATTGTCTCTCTGAAAGTTAAGATGTTTATGAATACATGTCGAAGCTAGTGGGAGCATAAGTGTTATGTTTTATAATAATCATCATGATAGTGGGAGCATAAATGTTATGATTGTATGATTATTAAGGAAAGTATTGCAAGTTGGCAATATTAATTATAGAAAACAAGAGTCATTCTTTGCAAAGTTGTAAGGATGGAATAGTTCTTTTGATATAATTAAGGGAGAGAATATTATGCTTCATTTCAAATCTAAAGGATTAGGTTGAGAAATGTTGATAAATTTAGTCAAAGGTACATAATGTGTTCTTAAAATTTCGATTATGATTACGACATTCCTCTTCACAATTAGAATTTTTAGAACATAGCAAATAAAACATTATGCGTTGTGTCCCATACGTTTCGGGTATAGGATCGATTGCAAATGCTTTAATGTTTGACCATTCTAAAATTTTCCAAATGTCTAGCGCATTTAGAGGGAAAAAGGGACTAGAATTGGTTTTGACTAAAATAATGAAACAACTATCAAAGGACAATCCAAAGTTTGATGATGATTGGTCGCTTGTGAGTAGTTGGAAGTATAGTATTGGAAAATATGGAAATGTTTCCATATTGGATGTACCATATCGACATCATTACAAATAGAAAAGATTCTATTAAGAATGAGTTGTCATGAGGAAAATATGGAAGCGTGTTCATATTAGGAAGTAAATATTGAAAATCTATGTCTAGATTAGAAACTTTTATGCAAAAGGATGTTCAAAGGAATGTACTTTGAGTGAGAGACATCATATCTAAGGAATTGTCTTGTAACAATCTCCGATAGAGGACTTTGTAATATCATTGACAATAGTCTTTGTGACTTTGGTGCAGTGACATTACGAAAGAATCCTTTGCATAGGATGTTAGAATCTAGCATATTCTATAAGTAGCAAGAATTTGATATTCTTTCACTTATGAAAATGGATTTGGAGTTGTGAAATGAGAATGATTGGAAATGTGTGCAATTTGTCTATTTCACAAAAGTAAGAACTATAGGTAAACATTGTGTGCATGCTAGGTGCATGAAACAAGTGTAATAATTCAAGTAAGAAGTTGATTACCCGAAACGACAAATAATGAGTAATCAATATGGTGATAAATAAAAGGCGTTTTATTTATACTCAAAGGTTTGAGGCCATATGGGATTAGTATTATTTTTGTGTTTCACATTTGCATGTTTTGACTTCCAGAATAATTGAGTTTATTAAGAATAATCGAATTATTCGAACGGGCCACAGTCATTCATATGTTGGAAGTAGATATGAATGAAGATTGTCGTGAATTGGTGTGTGGATTGTCTAGAAGAGTATTAGACATAAGCAAATGTTTGCTGCAACGTTCATGAGTGCTTATGAATATGATTTAAGCATTGGATTAAACCCACGCTCACTTGGATTACTCCATGAATTGTATCACGAGTGATTAGTGAGACGATAACATCTTATATTCTTGAAACTGAGATGTGTGAGTTGTATCTTGCGAATCGGTTGCACATTGATAATATGTAAACGCACTAGTAACTTGGTGTTATAAAACACATTGTTGTTTGTAATTCGGTGAATGAGTGCAAGCAAGCATTGTATCAAAGTTTATCCGTTACTTTTATCCAAAGAAGGATAAAAGCGGTATCTTTGGGCCCCTCGATGGTTTAGTGATGACAAATGTAAATGCTCGGCCGGGCTAGGGCTAATTTGATTTGTTCAATTAGTCTGTCGTCATAAATCGAAAATCGAGAAGTAGTACAAAGAGAATCATTTGAAATCATATCTCATACGATATCTAGAATGGAGGAATATATGATCCCGTATCTAAGGACACGCGTATCTGAGAGGATCAGAGTTGACAGCGGCTTCGGAAAGCTACGATTGCAGATCAGGATCTGAAGTCATACGCAGAATAGTTATTAGACTTATCCAAGTGGGAGACTATTGGATTAGTGTCTAAGTCCATAGCTATTTTGGTATGTACTTGACCCGATGGTGCATGGTCCTTTTGGGTTGCCTTCACCAAAGCAACTTGATTGGAGAAATAAATAAAGAGAGAGAGATTATTATGATTTATTAATATGTTATAAGAATAATATATTAAAGGAGAAATCATATGTGCTTAATTAAGATTGGTCAATAATTAATTAGGAATTAATTTTGTGATCAAGTGTAATTAATTAAACTAGAGGGGCTGAATTGTAATTATGTGATAGTTACAAAATATGGTAATGGTTATCCTAAATATGGGTTGAACGAATTCAAGGAGATAAGGATCCTTGAAATCGTCCAAAGGATAAAGGATAAGGGTTTTCAAGGCTTATCTTATGGTTGCTTTGTGGATAAGCAACTAGATAAGGATAATGATTGAAACCCTATCTCTACACCTATATAAATACCCTAAGGCCTTAGAATTCGTGTACTTGTTCCCAAGGAGTCCTAATGACGAATTCTAACCTCTGTCCTCTCTCTTTATACCTTCTCCATTTGCTTTTGGTGTTTGTAAGCCATTAGAGGAGTGACACTTGTGACTCTAAGCATTCCAAAGTCAAATCAAGGAGATTTGGGATTGTTATTGCTACATAACAATCAAGGTAACATTATAAACTCATTCTTATGTTAATATGATTATTTATATGCTAGAATTAGGGTTTATAGTCTTGGATTCAAAGCATGTACAATAGAGAAACCTAGATCCAAGCTTTAGGGTTT
Source organism: Lactuca saligna (assembly GCF_052625555.1). NCBI lineage: Eukaryota > Viridiplantae > Streptophyta > Magnoliopsida > Asterales > Asteraceae > Lactuca > Lactuca saligna. The sequence goes on from NC_136424.1 coordinate 251,527,101, forward strand.
GTATGAGCACATAGGATGTCTTCTGACCAAAAACCCATCAGTTAGATGGAACTCTTGTACATGCAGTCGTGCCTGCTGATGAACAAAGTTGCTACAGGGGAAGAGGAAAGGTGAATGCTTTCAAAATTTTGTAGGAATTTGTGATTTTGATATGATATTCACATTCGTATGGGCCAGTTGGGAGGGAATAACACATGATTCACGAGTTTTGAAAGAAGTTGCATGTAACCCGACTTCAGGCTTCTTGTTCCCTCCTCCAGGTTTGTAATTCTTTTTTAATTGATTAAAAAATATGATTTTAAATTTCTATATATAATACTTCCTTCACTCATGTGTACAGATAAATATTACCTTTGCGATATTGCATACACCAACACTCGTGGATTTATGACTCCTTACCGCAACACGAGGTTGGTTAGCCGATTATCGATTACGACGTCCGTTAACTAAGGAAGAAAAAATCAATTATGCACATGTGCAACTCAGAAATGTTATTGAATGTGCTTACAGTGTTTTGAAGGCGAGATTCCCAATCCTAAAACGAATGGCTCCTTTTCCTTTTTCATTGCAAAGAGATATAGTCATTGCTTGTTTTGCAGTCCACAATTTTATAAGGAAATGTGATATTCATGATGAGTTATTTATGGCGTTCTAGGAGAACAATGCTCAAGCACACGGGGGAGAGAATGATGGACAAAACGTACATGATATGGAATGGGGTTCACAAGGCAATGAATACATGGATAATTTGCGTAACCAGATTGCGAATCAATTGGGATAAAATTAAATTTGTAGGATTTTATTATGATTTTGTGGATTTAAAAATATTTATGTTTGATTTGGATTTGTGTTTAATTTTGATTTATGATAAATTTGGATTTTATATGGTGTTTATATTTTTTGAATACATATTTAAGAAATTTCTTAGGTTATTTTCTAAATAAACAATTGAATTCAATAAAAAATAAAACATAAGGGTAAAATGGTCATTTTAATAATTCAGCATAGCAATTCAGAGGTGCCAACCAAAAAGCATGTTAAACATTCAGCTCTTAAAATTTCAGACCCTCTTCGAAATTCAGATCTCTTAAAAATTCAGATCTTAGAAATTGAGATCCTGCTAAATAGCCCCTTACCCCATGTAATAACCTTTGCAATCCTTAATTAACATAGAAAAAAATAATAATGAACAAAAGCAAGAACTTGTACACCTAAGAAAAGAAAAGTTTAACAAATATTTAGAAAGAAAGACGAAATCAACAGACTGAGAGAGAGAGAGGGGAGAGAGAGAGAGAGAGTAGGAATCCGATGAACACCTATTTCTGAAGTCGACCTATAAATATAAAGATCTTCAAATCTTCAATTTATTGCTCCTATCATTTGGTGAAATTGTGATAAACCTATAAACATCAATGTTTTCAAATTTGTCAAAGTAAGTTGAAATTCACAGTGTCGTTCCAAAAAATAGTTTAAATTCACAACATAAAATATAAAAAAGTACCTAAATCAATATATTTCAAATGATGGAACATGAGAGAACCTGAATTGAAGCCCATCATAATTGCTCATGAATTTTCTTCATCTACTGAAACAAAAGGAAGAAATCATGTTTTGATTACTGATTTCAATGTTTCCTCAAAATTAATAGAATGAGATACCTCTTACGACTTTGGATTGTGGTAGAGAGAAAAAGCAGGGTCGGAAGCCTATGACATTGAGTGACTGTTGGTTGAGTATAGAGAAGAAGAATAAGAGGTGGGTTTTAATTATAGGATTTGGTCATTCTCGTAGGATTAAACCCTAGGAGATTCGTATGTTTGAATTTTGAATCAGTATCCTAATTTAGTTTCCAAAACTCATAACGAAATTGAGGGAGAAAGAATCAGGAATGAAAATTTCGGATTTTTAAATTTTTTACTGGATAAAATAGGCGGGAAAAGAAATTGAGGTTCTAAAATAATGATATGTGCAAAATTAGTAGCTTTAGAAAATGAACAAGTGAAGAAAAAGACTCTTTTGTTTAGAAAATAGATATTACCTTACATGTGATCACAACTGGTCCAAATGATTTTTAGGTGTGGGGCAGAAGTATATAGAGGCTCTTTAAAAATGTCTTTAAATTGTTGGGAAAATGATTTATAAACTCAATGAAGTTTTTATACTATTCAGAAAAACTATAATTATGTTTTGTTTGTTCAAGAAAACTCAACGAACTTAGCATTTTGTCTAAAAACGTAACTTACACTTTTGTTCAATTATCATTAGGGTCAACCGACTAATGACTTGTCAGACCAAAAAAGTTCAAAACCGTTCAAAAAACCCCAATCACGTTTTATCTATTCCAAAAAAAAAATAAAAAAAAAATAAAAAAAAAAATCTCTATGAACTTAACTTTTTGTCTAAAAAAACTCAACAAACTTACGCTTTTGTTCAGTTCTTATTAGAGGCACCCAAATTGCTTAACTATACAATTACTTGGCAAATGACATAACATTATATTTAATAACATGAAATAAATAAATTGGAATTTTCCTTTATATATCGATTTAGGACTTTGGGAAAAGAAAAATGAACAATGTCTGTGTTCAATTTCTTGTAATGGCTACTTCTTCCTCCTCTCAAGCTTGGATATCCTTTTTAAGATCTACAAAGAAAAATATTTTTATTAAAGATGCAAACGGGGGCGGATTTTCGTGGAGGTTGTAATTCTTGTTCCCGCACCCAAACTTCGATCCCAATACCCATCCCCGCCCTGTATAATCCGTGACGGGTTCGGGTAACAAAATCTTCATCAGGTACAGCGAACACAATGGATATCTATTTAGCAATAAAAAGTCAAGGTTTTTTTTGTAATTCTAAAATATTTATAAAAATAAAAAATTAAAATTAAAATCTTGAAAATTAAAATGTTCAACCGGTTATACTTCATTCTCTATTTTTTGTAGATATCAAAGTAAAAAAAGTGATTACAACATTCCCACATCTAATGTTTATTAAAAAAACAATAATTATAAATTTCACTCTCATGTTCTTGCTCAAAAAAAAAACATTGGCCTTTATTGCCATCAAATCCTTATGAACCAAGTATCAAAATCTACAAAGTTTGTAATGATATTGCAAGTGTGTGGTTTCATTCTAGCCTTTTCCACTTAATTTTTCCCACAATAGTTGCATACGACCACATTAACTCCAATCTTTTGCTTTTTAATATAAGTCAAAACTGCAAAAAATGAATATTCTGCTCGAAAACCCATTTTGTCGAGGTTGTTGAACTTGAGCTTCACCACAAAGTAAATGTGTAAATATAACCATATAAACAATCATAATAAAAATATATAAATAATAAACAAAATTAAAAAGAACTAACAATTAGAAAAGAGAAATTTTAACAGACACAAATAGATTCATATATAATAATATAAACAAGTTTGTGCAGAGTTAGATATACAATACATACATATTTCAGAAAAAAAAAAATAGATTACAGAGTTTTGTATAGATAAATATGATTACCCTGAAAATCAATATGATTATAGATTTGTGTAAACAAACTACACATTATACAAATAAATTCAATCACATAAAGACAAACAGATTCAACTTATAAAAGTGTTTTAATCAAAATAATATGTCTTAAAACATATGTAGAAAAATATATATTAATTTTAAATTAAATCGATAGCAACTCTTACTCATCTTCAACTTCTCTTTCAACACATCTTGATTCCTACATATAACATTATTTGTTAGTATCTTATACTAACAAAAAGTGAAAAAATATATCTTATAGTTAAACCTGACTAGTTACTCGTACCAACATTTCCTTTCTTTACCTCTACCAAATACACGAAACAGATCCGCTACTAACATCCTTTGATGTCAAAATGGAATAGGTCGATTTCCTTTGTAGGGTGCTCCGATTGATAAGCATTCTTCTTGGTAATCCCTTTCTCTTTATCATTCCATCTATCATCTTCATTTTCTTATGACCTTCCTTCCTTTTGATGTTAGATAGATCATTTCTACATGATTCCATCACAAAATCCAAATTGTGAATGTACTTATTCTAATGCTTGAAACAAAAACTAATTTGGAACTAAAGTAGATTTTCCATATAGATGGAACTTAAAGAAAGGATTTTATTAAAATAATCAACTTCATCTTTTATACATGAGACAAAAGACTCATAGAACAATTTCACTTCTTATGGGCATCTCATTGCATGTTGAAGCAACTCAACCAACTCAGATGAAACATATTAAAAATTTACATTCAACTTGTTAATTATCTCAGTGTATCATGATTCTCATAAAAAAGTTGAAAGTTGATATGTGCATATTTAATAATGTATTTTGTGCATATTTCTAATACTTTTAGCTACAATTATGCTTATTTTGGGATATAAGGTACTTAATATGTTTGAAATTTGTTTTGTAGTAACAAAGACATGTTCAGGATGTAAAGAAAGCAAATACGAAGCTGGAAGCATGAAAGATTGGTGATATGTGGGTATCTAATCATATATTTTGTTCATATTTCCAATACCTTTAGCTAAAATTATCTTTATTTTGGGACATAAGTTACTTATTATGTTTGAAATTTGTTTTGTAGTAGCAAAGGCATGCTCGGGATGAAAAGGAAGCAAATGAGGAGCTGGAAGCAGGAAAGAATGAGTTAAGACATTTGAAAGGAAAAAGAATACCAAATTCCTGAATCCCACGGCATGGTCACTCTAAACTACGCCATGGAAATTGGAAGATTTGCGATTAATGATGCGACTTGGAGAATATGGGACTTCATGGAAAATCACGACATGGTGCCTATTCACCACGCCATGGTGATCAGATTTATGGAAACTGTATATATTCAAGCATTAAGTCGAATGGAGAGACTTTTGGCTGATTTACTAAGAGGGATTGTGACTAAAATCCTATAGAAAACCTTGGGAAGATCATAAATCAGTTGGAGCTTAAGAGTTTAAGAGATTTAGAAAAATTCTACATAGATCTATTCGATTTGCTAAGCATTACTCGTGTCTAATCAAAATTGCATTGATTTAGTGTGGCTTTCTGTTATTATGAGAGGCTAAAAATCTTGTACTTCTGTTTGGTGAAGATGAGCCTGATCCTTATGTGTTGATTTCGACTTCTAGATGATTTATATTGATTTCACATGTGTTTGATAACCAAAAACCTAAAATGTTTTAGTTCTAGTTTATATTGCTTATTAATCAAGTTGTATGTAGTAGATTATCATTATAGTTGCTTGAATTTGTTACGTAATTGTTTGTTATCATTAAATAATTAGAGCTAGGATTAATCACATCTTAGATCAAGTAATTAAAGCTAGTAACTTTAACTTTGTTAGTATACTCCCGATATGTCAGGTAAAATATTAGCTACTTATTTTCTTTTATTTTGACTTAAGGACACTAGTATGTTGCGCGTACATAAGGTATGTTGGGTGTACTTCGAAGAATGCATTAGATAGGGTAGACCCCTAGTACGTTGGGCATACCCATTTGTGCGTTGGGCGTATGTTAGTCAGAGGTAAACCCTATTTTTTAGGGTTTTCACCCTATTTAAACACCTTATAACCCCCAAAGCTTTCTCCTTATCATCCTTCATTGCCTCTTTTGAGCTATATCTCAAAACCCTAACCCATTTCTCAAGAAATTGACATTTATGTGTGCTTTGGTATGTGTGTGGTGGATATTAAACAAGTAGAAGCTTTGTAGAGAAGCATTGAACAAGTGAGAGATTGTAGGTCCAAATTTTATTCACTCTTTCCGGTTTATTGGGGTTATAAATTCTTGACCTTGCTTATCCTATGTCTAGATGAAGAATGGGTGAAGATTTTAGCATATTTTGGTCCCATGGATGAATTATTGTGAGTAAATGCTACTCTATAAGTTATTAGATATTTTCTTTGATGTTTATGAGGTCCTTGGTCCACAAAGTTTACATCTTGATGGTTGTAGATCAACAATGCATGAGTTAGTGATCATTTAATGGAAATAGGATGCTAAATCTAGGATTTTAGTTTCCTTGAGCCATGCAAAGGTATCAAGATGGTAATTGCAACGCCTGCATCTCTGGCTAAGCAAGATTATGATGATGTAATAATTAAAGTCAACAATTGTAACCTATTTTGAAGTAATGAAGAAGAATTATTTGAGTATTATGTGATTTAAGTGATTTATGTGCAACATATGTGCTTATAACGATATAATAAATAATAATAATAATAATAATAATAATAATAATAATAATAATAATAATAATAATAATAATAATATTCAAAAATAAAATAATAGATAGGCCCAAAATCTATGAAGAAAGTTAAAGTAGTCATAACAAGGATTCTGGAGATATAAGGAACGCTGAAATCCGACTTATAACGAAAAAATTATGACATGTCGAAGTTTTACGACTAAGCCGACATGGCATGCGTATCATAAAAAGTGAATTTTTTATAAGCCACTTTTTAGCCTTAGAGATCTAAACTAAGTTCGTAGTGTACACTAAACCGAGAGCATGCATATACAGAACGTCCAAATCTGACTTCGTTTGAAGAAGTTATGATTTTTCTAAGATTTAGCGTAGCAGTGCACAACCTGGAAATTGAATTTTAGATCGATCGGTTTTTAGTTGACACAACCTAAATGAAAATTGAAGATCTCATTAATAGGAGCTCAACAATATAAATACAATCGAAAACGGAATTCGGATGACAAATTTATAAATTTTTAACGGACTTGAACAAATTTTTAAACGAAAATTGTAGATCCAGTCGATACCTACGCGTGGATATAAAGAACATCAAAAATAGAGCTTGTATGCGAAATTTACAGAGTTTAGAAGATAATTAGTTTTTGGAGTAACCAGTGAGTGAAACGTGGTGCGATCTGGGCTACACCTTCTTTCCCACGGCCTGGAATAAGATTGTGACACCTGGTACCGGAACGCCCCACGCTTAGCTCTTGAACTCCCTACGTTTGTGAGATTTCCAACTAATAAATAGAGCTTGTTTTTCACTCATTTCTCCATACTATTCTAATCCATTCTCTCTCAAATAGCCCCAAACCCTCTATTCTTTCTTCTAGCACCTCCTAGGTCTTAACAACGAGTACTGGAGTGCTAGAAAGGCTATACACCGAAATGGTCCAATTTCAGCTCAAAAGTTCTACCCGCGCAGAGTCCGATTGCTTGCTAAACCCCCTGTAAGTAAGTTATGCTTACCACACTTTAAGTATAACTTTTGTTTAACTTCATTATCGTTATTATGAACCTATAAACCAGATTTATCAGTGATTCAAAGTCACTATACTCATTGATCTACTTTTGGGAGAGGTGTCTAGAATGCTCACGTTGTCTTGGTTGTTGGATTTCAGAAGGGCTATACACCGAAATGGTCCTGCCTCCCAAACATCCTGTCTGGCTGATCCTTACTTGATAGATCATGAAAGTAGACTATGGGTTAATGATGAATCTAGACTAATAATTAGTTGCAACAAATATTATACTATAACTTAGTGATAATAATACTAGGTTTCGTCAATGGAAAAGATAATTGCTAGAAGCAAAGTTTTCCCGAATTTTAAGTCATCACTTTAACAATTGAGTGCATAGTTACTTTCATCTCACACATAGATATGAAGTATTTAATATAAATTACTTGCTATATGTGCCTATTATATGTGTTCCTAATATTTTTGCTAGATGATAGATTTATACATGTTTTACTCGATTTAAACTGTATATGTATTTTATACCTATAATTATGTTGGGGAATGTGACATCCCTAAATTCACGATCATTTTAAAAATTTTATTTATAAAAATCAGAGTATTCATTTTAAAGAATAATATCGCAGAATTTGTTCCCCGAAAAACATGATAAATATATTATCAAAGCATTTCCGAAGAAATGTATTTTGTTTGTATTAAAACTTTGGAATGTCATCGTCAATACAGAAACATAAGCATAAACAACCTTACATTCATTTACACTAGTAGTCTACATCACCTTTACTCTCTCAGTGTAATGTAGCTTCGTATCAACACTTGTGATACAAATAAATTGAGTGGGTCAAGTTGGGAAACCTGGGGAGTACATATGGTTTTCAAACCACAATAATAAAGTTATTATGTTTTATCATCAAACAATTAACATAGTTACCCATCCCTATTATCTTCTTTATTCTTAAGGATCTAGCCTAAGAATCATCTATTCTTTCATTCATTCATTCATAATATTGTCCTAAGTAATAGGCACGAAGTCCATCACAGCCAGGGCTCATCAAATAGGCACTAAGTCCATAGATGTCGATGTTATCTGTTAGCCACTAAGTCTATAGTTGCTAATGTTCATCAAATAGGCACTAAGTCCATAGATGTCGATGTTATCTGTTAGCCACTAAGTCTATAGTTGCCAATGTTCATCTATAGGGTATTAAATTGATAGCTACCAACGTTCATTTGTAAGGCACTAAGTCCACAGTTGCCAATGTTCGTTTATAAGACACCGAGTCCATAACTGCTAGGGTTTTTAGAGTACATCTGGTGAACACAGCCTTCACAATACCTACAGGTTGCAAGCCTGGTAGTGTTCCACCAGACTGTCTAGAATAGTTTGTGGTTGTCATGTATACTCTGTTAGATGATTGGGCCTATGCTTGGGTCAAGGCTTCTCATCATCTCCTACCTTTCATCATCATTCTTCATCTCTCCTCATCTATATCATCTCTCATCTCTCATCATTCATCTATTTTTTCATCTACCTATTTTTACCCATTATAATTATAGGTATAAAACACATATACAGATTAAATCGAATATGCACACAGATAATATTTTGTTCGTTCAGCATAGATATCAAGAACACAGATAATATGCACACATATCACGTAATTTATATTAAATACTTCATATCTATGTGTAAGATGAAAGTAATTATGCAATCATTTGTTTAAAGTGATGATTCCAAACTCGGACAACGCTTCGCTTCTTAACAATATAATTTCCTTCAACGAAACCTAGTATTATTACCATTATATTTTAGTCTAATATTTATCGCGACTATTAATAATCGATATTCTTTTATAACTGTTAAACAATACTTTTCAACCACTATGTCCAGACATGGGACTGACATGAAACACTGGAGGGCAGGACCATTTTGGCATTATAGCACTTCTGAAATCCAACAACCCTATGCGGCCCTTCAAACCAGATTCCGCATACCGCGAGTAGTTAAAAGATATTATTGTTGGGTTTTGAGCATTCTAACACTCCTAAGGTGTACATGAAACCCTATAAACCTTGGATCTATCTTTTACTATGATACATGCAAATTTGATTTCCAAGGTTATTAACCTAACTAACATGGCATGGGGAACTCTTAAACATAATAGCTAGTTGAAATAAATACCTTTTGTAATTTGGATTCCTTAAGAACCTTGTGAGCCTAGCACCTCAAGTGTGATGCCTCAAATGTCTCACACAACACCAAATACACTTGGAAAAACCTTGAGAGAAATAGAACACTTCTAAAATCGGCTATGCCCTCTTATTCTCACACTAGTGCCGATTTTGGTGTATAAAATATTCCTTTTATAGTGTGTCATAAGTAGGGTTACACCATGTAAAACCTAATTTGGCATGGCTCATCATTTCCATGATCCGTGGGTTCAAAGACACCATGGAGCATCCTTTGGGTTTTAGCCCAACTTGATAATCCATGGAGTATTATCCCACTATACAAGTAATGGGTGATTTACACAATCAACCCATATATTTAATTAGTCTTCTTTTGAACACTTAACTAATTTCAAATTAATTCTTGATCAATACAAATTAAATAATATTATTAATATATTAGAACTTATAATATATTAATAAACCTTAAGTGTTATTTCTCTCATTTTGGTCTATCCAAATGCATGATGCCATGCAACCCAAATGGACCATGCTAATTGGGTCAAGTACATTCCAGAAATAGTTATGAACTTAGACACCTAATCCAACAGTCTCCCACTTGGATAAGTCTGATAACTATATCTACAATAATAACTTCAGGAACCAATCAGCAATCGTAGCTCTTTCAAGTTCTCGCGGAACTGAGATGATGATGATATTCCATTCAAAATAAGTGATCATATAATCCTCTATTCTAGATATCAGTCGGAAAAATACATGGAACAATGTCTTACTTATTGTCCAGCAGTTTGTTTTTTGATTTTCGATTTGTTTGACATAGAACTTATTTGAACACATCAACTTAGTTCTGACCGGGCCCGGTAAATGGGTCACCACAAAATCATCGAGGGGCCCAGATGTCGCTTGTAATCCAAGAAGGAACAGATAAACTTCGAATCATATGCTTGTTCTACTAATTTTTGAATCATACACAAAGACACGTTTTATAACATTGAGTTACCAATGCGTTTACGTACAATCAATCTATAACCAACTCATAGGCAACAAGTCATATCTCTAGGTTTCAAGACTTATATGATATTACCGTCTCACGATCACTCGAGATAAATTCCATGAAGTGATATCAGTGAGCGTGGGTTGAATCCAATACTCATAACTTATGAGTACTCATGAAGTGTTGTAGCATGTCTTGCTATGTGTAACCACATAGCCCTCTACAAGCCAACCTCATGATAGTCTTAATTCATATTTACTTCTGACATAGGACCGACTGTGGATGGTTTGAATAACTTAGTCATTCAGGAAGAACGACTTAGTTATTCTGGAAGTCAAAACATACAAAGTGAAACACAAGAATAATCGAATGAAATATGGTCTCTCAACTTAAGAATATAAATAAAACATCTTTTATTTATCACCATATTGATTACCTATCATCCATTGCATACTATTTCAAAATATCAACTTTATACTAGAATTAAAACAATAGTTGTCCCATGCTCCAAGCATGTACACTATAGCTTTTTTTAAACACTAGTCATGCCATACACCAAGTATGCACACTATGTTTTTCCAAACATTAGTTATGCCATACACCAAGTATGCACACTAAGTTTGTCTATGATCTTTACTCTATGAAATAGGTCAATTGAACATAATTCCAATGATGCTCACTTCACAATCCCAAATCCTTACCTCAAATGAAAAAATTTCAAATTCCTTCCATTTACCTAAATCTGTTAGATTCTAAACTTATATGCATTGGCCCTCTTGTAATGATTATGCACAAAGTCACAAAGACATGTCAACAGACATTACAGAGTGTTCCAATGGAGATCAACTCCATGGAAACAAAGTCTCATATTCAAAGTTCATTGCTTTGAACATTCTTCTTGCATTAATTTTCCTAATCTTACACAAATTTAATAAATAAATTCCACTTATGATAACAGTTCCATATTCCCCTTTTGACTATTACTCCTGAACAAGAGTTGCCTCTTTTTGGAATATGTCAATATGCTCATTTCCAAAAATTTACACCATACTTCCAACTGTCCCTGAGCAACCAATCTTTGCTAAACCTTAGATTGTCTTCGACAATTGCTTAATCATTTTCGTAATATCCAATTATAGAATTTTCCCATCTTAATGCCCTGGGCATTTTGAAAATTTAGAAAGGATGAATATTATAGCTCATGCAATCGATCCTATATCCGAAGCATATGGGACACGATTCATAAAGACATGATACTACACCAATATTTTGCTATAATATTTCAATTTCTATTTTCCAAGTTCTCATAATTCGGATTATGAAAAGGGATGTCGTAATCATAATCGAATTGTAGAACGACAAATAATGGACCCATATAAAGAATTTCCTTATGTTGAGCCATTCCAACATAAAATTCATATATATATATATATATATATATATATATATATATATATATATATATATATATATATATATATATCCTTAACTAAAGATGATTAAAACCTTAATCTAAGCTTTTAGAATTGAAAAATAATTTCCTCTCCCTTAATTATAGCAAAACAACTTTTCCCCAGTTGAAACTCTTTGTTTTCTATAATTAACATTGCTAACTTACAATACTTATTATAATGATCATGCTCCCAATTGCATGATGATTATTAGCATAACACTTATGCCCACACTAGCTTTGACATGTACTCACAAATCCGCTGGACTTCTAGAAATCAATACTTTATTGACCTTCTTACCAAAGTTCATATTTCTGATACGAGATGCTTTGATAAAAGTTTATCAAAATACACCTTTCCTTAGATAGCACACATGTGTGTCTAAATAATTTCAGAACTTTGAAAAGGGATGTCGTAATCATAGTCTAAATTGTTTAGACCTATGCCATTTCTCACAAGTCCATGTTAGCTCGGTTAACCACATACGCTCCACTAATAACTTTGAGAATGCAAATATCACAATTGCTATCTATTTAAAATCTACATAGTGAATGTGTTTCCTCACCATCATTTTCATGAACCAAAGACAAACCTTATGACACTTAGATTTTATGGTGTATGTGTTCCTATCCATATGAATTTGTCAAAACCATAATCACAAAACAAGGTTAGTAACAAATCCAAACTCTTATGGATTGAACTTGTGATGTCTTAACTTCTTGCCACCTAGAAGCACAAGTTATTGCTTCCAAGTTGTTATGCAACCAATTGAGAACTCTTAGAACTCATATGCAAAGCCAAGTTTAACTGGAATGGACACAGAAATAGGAATATGTCAACACAATAGTTTATAAACCTCAAGTCGTGCTAGTGATAAACTATAAGTTTTTATTCTTGATTATATCTTGAAGCTTCTTCAAGATCTTTAAGACTCTCACTGTCCTCATGATATATAAGACTCTATTGCCAAATATTCAAGAGATAGTGCGGATTCTCTTTCAAGACAAACACTTCACACAATTGGCCTTAGTTGGTCTTTGTTTTTTCCAAAACATCACAACTTACCAATTTCAAATGTACAAGAGTAGGACACTTTTACTCTTACATTTGACAAGTGTTATAAACCTTTCTTTAAGATATGTCACTCAACTTACAGTCTTGGAGTATGACTCTAAGACTTGTTTTGGAACAAAATGTGAGTCATCTTCTTGATTCAACCATTTCAACAATTCATGATACCTCTTCTTAGCCATAAGAATGCACTAAGATGTCCTTAGAGGACCAATTGTGATATAGTTTCTTAATCATTAAGATGATCACAAAACATGATACTAAAGTACTCTCCCATCTTTTCAGATTTGAGAAACTTTTATCTTTCTACCTAATTTGATTCTTCTTATTCGTCCTGCAATACATCGAAACTTTTCCAATGTTTTAGAATTATACTTAAACTGGTAACTATAACCATATTTACTCAACTTTAGTAAATCATGACGAATAGTCTTATCGATCTTTCGTGGTGGACCTTGACCAATGCACAAGAATGTGTACTGGATCCCTTAGTCCTTCACTTCACTCACATATACATGTAAACATGGAATTAGTCTTAATTTTCCAAAGATGAAAATTCTCATTCATCATACTATACAACTTGGATGATTCCATGTTTCGGTCCAATTAAAACTTGGTTGATGAGAATCTTCTTTATTTGATAAATTTAGACACTACTACAAATGAAAGAATCAAATTCACATTTCCATTATTGCTAGAACGATACAAACATCAATTTTTCATAAAATGCCATTGCAAGGAGATATAATAAAATAAAAAAAAATTATTTTATTTATAAATGCGGCAAAAAAAAACTTTTTCCTTACAATGCAACTTTAAATGAAAACAATGCTATTACATATCTTATAGCAATCTATCATAGCTCCTAAGTAGTAGCTCAAGAATCCGATCTTCAAACCATGCTATTGAAATCCATCTTCGCAATCAGATTCATCATACTCTTTCTTTAAGTTTCCTTCCCTTTGCATGATCCTGACAAACACCAAAATGAGTCACATTTTGTATTAAGAATCATCAATAAGGAGCTTAACAGAGTCAGATAGTGGACTTACCTGAAGCAGAGTCAAACATTTTTGATTTTTCTTTTTCCTCTTAGATCTTTCAAGTAGGTAGGGAAGTTTCGCAACCGATGCCCCTTCTATTGACAATGAAAACATATAGATTCTTTGGGAATGACACACGAGACTATAACAGACTTAACTTTTCCCTTTACCTTTTGGTCAACCGGGTTGACCAAGGCCGATCCCTTTCCATTGGGAAGAGAAAGCTATTCTGGACTTCCAATGTTACCATTGTCAATGTTCATGGAAGTTTGAGAAATAGACCTTCCATCCATATTTGCTTGACCATTACGCCGCGTCATTTCTGACTTAGCAGCAATAAGCAAATAAGATAGATCTATTAGGGTCATGTTGTGATCTGTCACATAGTAGTTCTTAATGAACTCACTATATGAGTCAGGAAGTGAATAAAGAACCTAGTCAATAGCCAACTTCCTTGGGACAACGACACCTAACATTCTTAACCTGTCAAAGTGTGATTTCATTCCTAAGACATGAGTGCACACAAGTCTTCCATCTTTATGTTTCATTTCCAGTAGGGCTTGAGCGACCTTTAACTTTTCAAGTCTTCGAGCTTGTGAGTCAGCGAGAATAAATGGAGGAGGTGGGGGTAGAGTGTGACAACCTGATATTTCAACTCTTTGTAGTGACCTAAAATGTCAAGTATTGTAACCACTTTTGAGTTAATAAAATTAACGTTGATAATAAAATGTCCAAAAAGTTTCTATTTAAATTCTTCTATGTTTAAATGTCATTAAACCATGATCGTACGTAAAAAGAACGCCCAAATCCAACTTCGTATATTGAAGTTATGATTTTTCCAAGTTCGGCTTAGCAACAGACAACTAAAAACTCGAATCGGAGATCGAGCGACTTTTGGCCGGAATGACCTCAACGATAATTGAAGGTCTTGTCAATGGTAGTTCAGCGGTAAAAAGTCTGGCAAAAACCGACGTCAGATAAAGAAGTTATGAATTTTTAAAGAAATTCCTTAATCACGTCATTTTAATAAATAAATAATAAAAATAATTTCGGAATTTGCCAATGGAGTCTAAACGATAGTTGTAGAGTGTAGTCTCACCTACGCGTGGATACAAAGAACGTCGAAAATGGAGTTCGTATGAAGGAGATATGAATTTTAGAAGTTTATTAAAATAAATATAAATTTAAATATAAATTCTTGGTAAAATCCGAAGGGGAGTCAGCAGATAGGATCGGAGTACGCCCTGCGTACCCTCGTACGCCCCGCGTACTCGAATCAATGGCCTCGGATCGTCCACGTCGCCCTATGCGAAGCTACCGACCCGTCCCATCCGACCCGCCCCATCCGACCCATCCCATCCGAAGTACGTAAGCAATGACGCCCCAGTACGCGCTGCGTAGCCCCGTACGCCCAGCGTACAGAGGCGGTTCAGCACCGCTATAAAAGGGATGCGAGGCTTTCCGAAAATTTTGCTCATTCTCTCTCTTTCTCTCACGATCTTGCCTCGTTATCCGTGCCCGTTCAAACCCGAAGCTCTGGTCTTTTTGCTCAAGTCCCAAGGGTCGATTTTACTCTCGAGATTCCCGAGAATCCCAAGAAAAAAAAATCCGTTTCCCAAGACGAAACTCTGCCCGGTTTTCCATCTCGCTATCTTAAAACTTTCAAGTGAGTTCATACCCCTTAAATCAACCTTTGAAATAATTTTAAATGTTTAAATACTTTATTGGGGGGGGGGGGGGGGGAATACAAGTTAAATACTTATAGTTATTGCTTCAATCACATGTGATTGCATTAATCATATGTGATTAATAACTAGGAAACCAATGATTTTATCACTGTTCAAACTGTTTTACTTAAAAATGTTTTACAAACTCTTTTACTTATCAAATGCTTTTATTTAAACTTTGTTTTACTACTTATAAATTGCATGCCCATATATGTATAGATGTATAAATAATGTTTAAAGGGCTTAGGAAAGCCACCGGCCCTATTTCCTTTTCCTCGATTTGGATGTGGTCTGGTGGAATTTCGGGTGACCATCCGAAGGTCGTTTCCATATTAATTATATATCAAATATACATATATAGACATAAAAGTACTTCCATATTCATACGTACTAGACCCACCATTAGTAAGTTACCATCGGGGTAACACAGAATCATACTATTACAACTGCTAGATTAATGAGTCAGTTCATTCATGAGGCTATACTAGGAAGAGAATATATACAACTATACTATGAGAGCATATACAACTATACTAGAACGAGAAACATTTCATTACATATACAAGAATACGATAACAATTGTGATCCACTGTATCAGAGCATGCCTTAAATGTCATGACCCGAGCTGTAGCCAGAATTCTCTTGGAAGGAGAGCGTTGAGTTTGAGTATAGATCTATACTGGATTGACTATCCTACACCTTGCTGCTAGCTACAGCCGGACCTGCAAGTCTGCGGGTGCTAAACATCATTCCGTTTTTACGACCGTTCTTTATGTCGTTGTTATCAGTCGATAGTATGGTGCAATTATCACATTATACCTTAATATAAATCCGGTTTAAGGTAGTTAGTACAGCAGTAGTTCCTATAATACAAAACTACAGTACTACAATGATTTACCCATTACATTTTTAGTGATAACCTCCCTTAAACTTTAATGTACAAACTATATTTTGTTAAAAGATAGTTACACTTGGGAAATTACACACTTTTACATCAAACGAGCATACAAAACAGTTAAGCCCTGGGTAGAAGGCTACTTTAATAGAAAATATAGGTTTTTTTGAGAGATTCAAAGTTTTACAAACACTTACATAAATTTTACAACTTATACTTGCGACAGGTTCAAACGTTTTTAATAACAAACACCGACACTAAAACACTTATGAATTCACCAGCTTAATGCCGATAAACTCTTTCAAAATAACTTGTATTCTCAGGTCATCAGTAGACAGGTACCGATGCCAGCTTTTGAGAAGATGGAGCGCATTCAAGACTCCTCATATTAGTTTGATTCACATTATATTTTTGGTGTCTAAAACTGTACAGAACACGCTTGTATTAAAATTATATATTTAATGCAATGGATGATGTTGTTTGCTTATTTACATTTACTGTGTTGTGATACTTTACATGACGTCCTCCGCCGTTCTTGGTTTTAGGGTGTGACAGATTGGTATCAGAGCATTGTTTATAGTGAATCAAGTATATCAACCCATAGAAGATATACTAAACTATAAACCCATTTGGGATTTAAAACACTCTGACCAACAGTCTATACTTTAAATACTAAAATAGTTAATTAAGTGTACTAGTCTGCATTCATACTAAAACCAGTGTCACAACGACAAGAACAAAAGTATTACGATTGTTAAATATCACAGGTAAGCTAGGGGATGTATGGTCAGTCCTGGGAATGGCATAGCCTGATCAACTATGCTGGTCCGAGGAGTGATTAGCATATGCCCTAAAATGGTTGTGATGTGTTAACAAGTCTAAAAACTTACCAACAATGCCACAAAAAGATCAGTAGAACTTAAACTTTAAATACTATAGGTGTATTTTGTACTACTAGTTACACGTATACTATATTCTTATACCTCTCTTCTCACGTAGATCTAAATGGGTGGATTCCATCACGGCGACCCATACTTTCCAAATGAAGTCAATGTCGGGTGGATCGATGAAGAGCCCAAAGTTGAGCATCCAATCCCTTTGGATGATCACCTCGCAGAAGGCTTTTCTAATGGATCCGACTCTGAGCCTGAAGTCAACAACCTACCGCTCGTAGGTCAAGCCCCGAACAACAACCCTCGGCCAGCTTTTCCAGGTCCTACTCCCTTATGGGCAAACAACTTGAATCGTTGGAGTGATGAATAGGGTCAACCCTTACCATACTTTGGGGACCGAAGCTTTTACAAAGTCAGCGATAGTGGCTCTGCTGACCGAGCTCTACCTGTCATTATCCACAGAATAGCTCGTAATGTCGAGCAAGGTCGAGCAGCCATCGACCGGGTCATGGAGATTGATGCCAACTCAGGTGTCAACATAGTCCGCATCCGCCGTCTTGAAGAAGACATGGAACGGACCCGGAGAACCAATGAAACCCTACAACAACATCTGGTTGCCTCTCAAGCAGAAGTCATGGAACTCCGAGCTCGTCAAAGGGCTCATGAGCGACACCTTCAAGAGGTGGTCCGTCAAATGAGAGACCTCAGGGTTCTCCCGAGGAATACTCATCACCGTTAGATGATGTCTAGTACATCATTATCTTTTGGGTTAAGGATTAGCCTTTAACATCTGTGCTCTAAGTAGCACTTATCTGTAAAATATTCCTAACTTTCAGTACTCTGATTAGGAATCTAAGAACTGTCAAACTTTTCTATATGGTATGATGTAAGACCTACTGTTAGGTCGATTTTCCTTGAACTTATTACATCAGTAATACCAGTATTATTGAAATCTATCTCATCTGTGGGAAAAATCTATACACTTGTGCTTTCCTACTAATATTTCTTATTGTGATTTCAAACACTCCTTCAACTGTTGGGCTATCGTTAGTTAGTCCATGTGTCATTGTCACGTTGCTTACAAATTGATTCTTACCATTTTTCTTATCTTTATAAACTTATAGCTGAAAGATGCCTCCTCGCAAATCTCCCAGGAATAATCCTGCACCACCACCTCCTCCGCCTCCGGTCATCGATATTGTAGCCCTGAATATTTCCGTAGCTGCAGCAGTGGCAACTGCCATTACTCAGTATCACTCTTCTGATGCCAGCAGAGGTGGAACCCCTGTGGAATCAACCCCGGTTGAAACCCCTGTGCGCTCGAAAGAGTGCTCATACAAGGATTTCACAAATTGCAAACCGAAGCCTTTTTACGGCACCGGTGGATTCATTGCCCTCTCGCAATGGCTCGAGAAGACTGAATCAGTCTTCAAAATCTGTTCATGCCCTGCGGCGAGTAAAGTCAAGTACGCCGCATGCACCTTTGAAGGAAAGGCCCTGACATGGTGGAACGGCCATGTTAGGGCACTAACTCTCATTGTAGCCAACAACATAGGCTGGGAAACAATGAAAGACCTCATGACTGAGGAATACTGCCCGAGGGGCGAGATCCAGAAACTGGAGCAGGAACTTTGGAACCTGATGATGAAGGGCACCAACGTGGTTGCTTATACTGCCCGATTCAGCGAGCTGGTGTCTGCCCCAATATGGTTCCCACCGAGGGGAAGAAGATCGAGAGGTACATATGGGGGCTAGTGCCTCCGTATCAGGGGAATGTTCTAGCATCAAACCCCGCTAGCTTCGACAGTGCCAAACGATTGGCACAACGACTCATTGACCATGGAGTCAAAACCCCTGCAACCACAACCACCCTAGCCATCCCGGAACCCTCCAAACCCACTGATACTAAGCGGAAATTCTGGGATGAAAAGAAGAAGCAACAGGCTGCCAAAAAGCAGCAAATTGTGGCAATACATGTTGCAATAACCCCTGCTGCTGCTACTACTGCTCCGGTGGGTGGGTATGCTGGAAGTTCGCCCAAGTACAACAAATGCAACTACCACCACAACGGCCCCTGTCGTGAAATGCAGTGCTCTAACTGCAACAGGAAAGGACACAGCGTCCGTTTCTGTAAGTTCCCGGAACGACCTATCAACCAAGTCCCTGGCTCTGGCACGAGCCTGACCTGCTATGGATGTGGCGAAGCAGGCCACTATAAGAGGGACTGCCCCAAAGCAAAGAATGCTGGTGGAGTAGGAAGGGTACTAGCTATAGGCCACGGGGAAGCAGTTGCTGACCCGACAGTGGTGACTGGTACGTTCCTCCTCGATAACTCCAATGCATGCATTCTATTCGATAGTGGAGCAGAGCGAAGCTTCGTCAACCATAAATTTGCTCGCATGCTTAATCAACCACCGCACACACTCAAAGAACTATTCACAGTAGAAATGGCTAATGGAAAAAACTGAAAGTGCGAGTAGCATATACTTAGGTTGTACCCTAACTCTAGATAACCATTCATTCCCAATCGACCTCATGCCAGTCTCAATAAAAAGTTTCAACGTTATCATTGGCATGGATTGGTTAAGCCTTCATCGCGCTGACATCATGTGCTATGAGAAAGCAGTCCGTCTAAACCTTCCGTCTAACGAAACTCTTTTAGTCTACGGCGACAAACCCGGTGCAAGTCTTCGCATCATATCAAGTATTCAAGCACAGAAGTATCTGCGTAAGGAATACCATGCATTCCTTGCTCACGTCGTCGACACGAGCCTCGAAACGAAAGAACTAAAGAACATCCCTGTAGTGAGCGACTTCCCCGACATTTTCCCAGAAGAACTACCCGAGTTACCTCTGCAACGACAGGTCGAGTTCAGAATCGACTTAGTCCCAGGAGCTACCCCAGTAGCCAAGTCGCCCTATCGCTTAGCACCAGCTGAGATGCAGGAACACTCTGGTCAACTTAACGAACTGCTCAGCAAGGGCTTTATAAGACCGATTTTCTCACCTTGGGGAGCACCGGTCTTGTTCGTTAAGAAGAAAGACGGATCATTCCGTATGTGTATTGACTATAGAGAACTCAATAAACTGACGGTCAAGAATCGTTACCCTCTGCCTCGCATAGATGATCTATTCGACCAACTACAAGGGGCGAACTATTTTTCTAAGATTGATCTGAGATCCGGATATCACCAGTTACGAGTGCTAGAGGAGGATGTGCCGAAGACAGCCTTCCGAACTCGTTACGGACATTACGAGTTCGTGGTGATGCCATTCGGATTGACTAATGCGCCTGCAGTCTTCATGGATCTGATGAATAGAGTATGCCGACCTTACTTGGATCAGTTCGTCATTGTTTTCATTGACGACATCCTGATCTACTCCCGGAGTAAGAAAGAGCATGGCGATCACCTGCGACAAGTTCTAGAGACATTACGAAAAGAGAAGCTTTTTGCGAAGTTCTCGAAATGTGAATTTTGGATCTGGAGAGTCGAATTCTTAGGACACGTGGTAAGCGAAGAGGGAATCCACGTAAACCCATCCAAAATAAAGCCATTGAGAACTGGTCAGCACCTAAGATGCCTACAAAAATTTGTCAATTTTTAGGTCTCGCTGGCTACTACCGCAGATTCATTCAGAACTTCTCTCGAATAGCGAAACCTCTTACAAACCTAACCCAGAAAAGCGTGGCCTTTGACTAGGAAGAGAAACAAGAAAGGGCGTTCCAAACGCTCAAACGAGCCTTGTGCACCGCACCAATACTATCCCTTCCCGAAGGAATAGAAGACTTCGTAGTCTATTGCGATGCATCGAATCAAGGGCTCAGATGTGTCCTGATGCAGCGAGGTAAGGTCATTGCCTACGCCTCGAGACAGTTGAAGACACACGAGGTTAACTACACGACCCACGATCTTGAACTAGGAGCGGTGGTGTTTGCTCTGAAGATCTGGAGACATTACTTGTATGGAACGAAGAGCACTATCTTTACCGACCACAAGAGTTTACAACACATTTACGATCAAAAGGAGCTCAACATGAGACAACGACGGTGGGTCGAGCTACTCAGTGATTACGAATGCGATATTCGTTATCATCCGGGTAAAGCCAACGTAGTAGCAGACGCCCTAAGTCGGAAGGAATATTCTGGTCGCAAAGTCAAGTCCTTATCAATAACCATCCATTCACACTTGTCTAAGCAAATTCAGGAGGCTCAACTTGAAGCCATGAAACCTGAAAATGTGGTGAATGAATCCCTTAGAGGAAGGGACAAGAATTTAGAAGCCAAGGGTGACGGAACCTTATATTTCATGAGCCAAATCTGGACACCGAAACACGGTGGTTTCCGAGACTTGGTCATGACCAAGGCGCACAACACTCGATATTTCGTCCACCCAGTTTCAGATAAGATGTATATGGATTTTAAAAAGCTATATTGGTGGCCTAATATGAAAGCAGAGATTGCTACCTTCGTGAGTAAATGCCTTACTTGCGCAAAGGTTAAGGTCGAGTACCAGAAGCCCTCTGGTTTATTGCAACAACCAGAGATCCCGGAATGGAAGTGGGAGCGGATCACTATGGATTTCATAACCAAGTTGCCCAAGACAGCGGGTGGACTTGACACCATATGGGTCATCGTTGATAGATTGACCAAGTCTGCACACTTCCTGCCTATCAAAGAAACTAACAAGATGGAGAAACTTACGAGAACATACATTAGGGAAATCGTACGGCTACATGGTATACCTATGTCCATTATCTTCGATAGAGATAGTAGGTTCACCTCAAGATTTTGGCAATCACTACAACATTCCCTAGGAACAAGGCTGGACATGAGCACAACCTACCATCCTCAGACCGACGGACAGAGTGAGAGGACCATCCAAACTCTGGAAGATATGTTGCGAGCCTGCGTGATTGACTTTGGGAAGGCATGGGATACTCATTTACCCCTTGTCGAGTTTTCCTATAATAACAGTTATCACACGAGCATCAAGGCTGCTCCATTTGAAGCTCTCTACGGCCGAAAGTGCAGATCCCCTCTGTGCTGGGCTGAGGTGGGTGATACCCAATTAGCCAGGGGCAAGCTTCTGACAGTACTCTCACCGGTCTGGAGATCATTCGGGAAACGACAGAGAAAATCGTTCAGATCCGTGAACGATTGAAAGCCTCTAGAGACCGACAGAAGAGCTACGCTAATAAACGAAGGAAACCTTTGGAATTTCAGGTGGGAGACCGAGTCCTACTGAAGGTCTCACCCTGGAAGGGCTTGATACGCTGTGGAAAGCGTGGGAAGCTAAATCCAAGATACATAGGGCCTTTCGAGATTCTTGCGAGAATCGGTTCTGTAGCTTACAAACTCAATCTACCGCAAGAACTCAGTAACGTACATCCTACCTTCCACGTGTCCAACTTGAAAAAGTGTCTATCCGATGAGACTCTTGTTATTCCACTCGACGAGATCGAGATCAACGAGAGCCTCAACTTCGTGGAGGAACCATTAGAAATCATGGACCGAGAGGTCAAGCAAACCAAGCAAAGTCGCATCCCTATCGTGAAGGTCCGCTGGAATGCAAAGCGAGGACCTGAATTCACCTAGGAACGCGAAGATCAGATGCAACGCAAGTACCCACATTTGTTTCCCTAATCCACAAGTGTTTTCTTACTTTAAATTTCGGGACGAAATTCCCTCTAACGGGGGGATGATGTGACAACCCGATATTTCAACTCTTTGTAGTGACCTAAAAAGTCAAATATTGTAACCACTTTTGAGTTAATAAAATTAACTTTGATAATAAAATGTCCAAAAAGTTTCTATTTAAATTCTTCTATGTTTAAATGTCATTAAACCATGATCGTACCTAAAAAGAACGCCCAAATCTGACTTCGTATATTGAAGTTATGATTTTTCCAAGTTCGGCTTATCAACAGACAACTAAAAACTCGAATTGGAGATCGAGCGACTTTTGGCCGGAATGACCTCAACGAGAATTGAAGGTCTCGTCAATGGTAGTTCAGCGGTAAAAAGTCTGGCAAAAACCGATGTCAGATAAAGAAGTTATGAATTTTTAAAGAAATTCCTTAATCACGTCATTTTAATAAATAAATAATAAAAATAATTTCGGAATTTGCCAACGGAGTCTAAACGAAAGTTGTAGAGTGTAGTCTCACCTACGCGTGGATATAAAGAACGTCGAAAAACGGAGTTCGTATGAAGGAGATATGAATTTTAGAAGTTTATTTAAAATAAATATAAATTTAAATATAAATTCTTGGTAAAATCCAAAGGGGAGTCAGCAGATTGGACCGGAGTACGCCCTGTGTAGCCTCGTACGCCCCGCGTACTCGAATCAAGGGCCTCGGATCGTCCACGTCGCCCTATGCGAAGCTACCGACCCGTCCCATCCGACCCGCCCCATCCGACCCGTCCCATCCGAAGTACGTAAGCGATGACGCCCCAGTACGCGCTGCGTACCCCCGTACGCCCAGCGTACCGAGGCGGTTCAGCACCCCTATAAAAGGGATGCGAGGCTTTCCGAAAATTTTGCTCATTCTCTCTCTTTCTCTCACGATCTTGCCTCGATTTTCGTGCCCGTTCAAACCAGAAGCTCTGGTCTTTTGCTCAAGTCCCGAGGGTCGACTTTACTCCCGTGAATCCCGAGAAAAAAAATTCGTTTCCCAAGACGAAACTCTGCCCGGTTTTCCATCTCGCTATCTGAAAACTTTCAAGTGAGTTCATACCCCTTAAATCAACCTTTGAAATAATTTTAAATGTTTAAATACTTTATGGGGGGGGGGGGGGGGAATACAAGTTAAATACTTATAGTTATTGCTTCAATCACATGTGATTGCAATAATCACATGTGATTAATAACTAGGAAACCAATGATTTTATTACTGTTCAAACTGTTTTACTTAAAAATGTTTTACAAACTCTTTTACTTATCAAATGCTTTTATTTAAACTTTGTTTTACTACTTATAAATTGAATGCCCATATATGTATAGATGTATAAATAATGTTTAAAGGGCTTAGGAAAGCCACTTGCCCTATTTCCTTTTCCTCGATTTGGATGTGGTCTGGTGGAATTTCGGGTGACCATCCGAAGTTCGTTTCCATATTAATTATATATCAAATATACATATATAGACATAAAAGTACTTCCATATTCATACGTACTAGACCCACCATTAGTAAGTTACCATCGGGGTAACACAGAATCATACTATTACAACTGCTAGATCAATGAGTCAGTTCATTCATGAGGCTATACTAGGAAGAGAATATATACAACTATACTATGAGAACATATACAACTATACTAGAACGAGAAACATTTCATTACATATACAAGAATACGATAACAATTGTGATCCACTGTATCAGAGCATGCCTTAAATGTCATGGCCCGAGCTGTAGCCAGAATTCTCTTGGAAGGAGAGCGTTGAGTTTGAGTATAGATCTATACTGGATTGACTATCCTACACCTTGCTGCTAGCTACAGCCGGACCTGCAAGTCTGCGGGTGCCAAACATCATTCCGTTTTTACGACCGTTCTTTATGTCGTTGTTATCAGTCGATAGTATGGTGCAATTATCACATTATACCTTAATATAAATCCGGTTTAAGGTAGTTAGTATAGCAGTAGTTCCTATAATACAAAACTACAGTACTACAATGATTTACCCATTACATTTTTAGTGATAACCTCATTTAAACTTTAATGTACAAACTATATTTTGTTAAAAGATAGTTACACTTGGGAAATTACACACTTTTACATCAAACGAGCATACAAAACAGTTAAGCCCTGGGTAGAAGGCTACTTTAATAGAAAATATAGATTTTTCTGAGAGATTCAAACTTTTACAAACACTTACATACATTTTACAACTTATACTTGCGACAGGTTCAAACGTTTTTAATAACAAACACCAACACTAAAACACTTATGACTTCACCAGCTTAATGCTGATAAACTGTTTCAAAATAACTTGTATTCTCATGTCATCAGTAGACAGGTACCGATGCCAGCTTTTGAGAAGATGGAGCGCATTCAAGACTCCTCATATTATTTTGATTCACATTATATTTTTGGTGTCTAAAACTGTACAGAACACGCTTGTATTAAAATTATATATTTAATGCAATGGATGATGTTGTTTGCTTATTTAGATTTACTGTGTTGTAATACTTTACATGACGTCCTCCGCCCCAGAACATTTCTGCCGTTCTTGGTTTTGGGGTGTGACATAGAGAAGTTAGATTTCCATGAGATTTGGCAAGATAACAGTTGTCTAAACCAGGCATCTACAATGGGAGATATTCAAGTTAGTTGATTTAAAGTCCTTAATATAACACCCAATATGAAATATTAAGGCTAGGAACCAACACAATATTTTATAACTTGGAAGAGATATGTCGTAATCCAAGCTATAGAATATTTGAAGGTAGGCGAATGACGATTCACCAATTTCCACCATGAAAAATGAAATAATTATTAGGTTTTAATTGGATTTGAATCTCCTATATCTTTTTAGATTCATTGAACTTTCAATGGCATGTTTCAATCTCGAGTGTGCCCTTCAGGTTTTGTGACTGGGATGCCGAGGATCACAAAACAAGGTGTGAAGTAACCATGCAAATTACCTGGCACCCTTAATGTTTACCCCTCAGTCGATGTGCCGGTTAACCACACGCGCTCCATCGATACTATGATAAACATTAAGTTACCATTTTCCTACATTGTTAAGTCCAGCTAGTGTGTTGGTTAACCACACGCGCTCCACTAACCGACTTAAGAAAAGTGCAAAGTGTAATTTCTTGGGTTAGCACCTTATTCACATTTTTCCTAAAGTAACTAAGATTGGGAATTTATAAATATTTAGTTACTTTGTATTTATCATTAATACTTTTAATGAAGATTTAAAGTCATTGTCATACCCATTCGGCTAACGACCCTCCACCGATCAAGTAAGCGGTGGGTGAGACTGGACACCCATTAAGATGTCATTTTATAGGTAACAACCTTATACCCCTATTATAGACCGGCTTCATGAATGAGGCATACTAACAGTAAAACGACTTATTCTTATACATATATAATTATTATTAAACTTATAATATTATAAAGCATAAGGGTTGGATTTTAACTTTTAAAAATTCTAGAGGTTGGAACTAAAGTTTCTAAAGTGATTTTACATGTTCCAAAACTTGAGGACAAGTTTTGTAACTTTCAAAACTTTTCATCTTTCATAACTTATGAGTTAATGAATTAATAAAATGAGTGACTTTTCATTTCGTGTAACCTATGTGTTTAATAATGGACTTTAAAAGTGTGACTTTTGGTAATCCATAACTTGAGGAAAAATTATGGATTCCATTAAAACACTTAATGATCAAGAATTAAACAATCTAGCAAGTTACAAATAATTCCTATGATCTTTTAAACTCATAAGTTCATGAACAAAGAATCATAAATTAACCATATAAAACTTGAAAATTTGATAATAGCTATTGAAAATGGATTATCATAACCATTACACCATCTAAAACAAGTTCTAAAATACCAAAACAGTTTAGGGTAATGTTTCTAGTCCATTTCCAGCAACAAAAGTCAAAAATCTATAGTCAGAGGCTTCTACTCATTGAGTGCATGAACATACTCGATGAGTAGGATGAATTTGTGCTTGGACTCATTGAGTCCCCCCCCCCCATGGACTCGGTGAGTCCACTATCCAGACAACAAGATTTTCAGCTTTTTTTTGCCAAAATTTGCATCAAATATCAAGCAAACAAGCCTAGGCTCTGATACCACTGTTGGGTTTTGAGCATTCTAACACTCCTAAGGTGTACATGCAACATTAGAAACCTTGGATCTATGTTTTACTATGATACCAGCAAATTTGATTTCCAAGGTTATTAACCTATCTAACATGGCATGGGGAACTCTTAAACATAGTAGCTAGTTGAAATACACACCTTTTGTTGTTTGGATTCCTTGAGAACCTTGTGAGCCTAGCACCTCATGTGTGATGCTTCAAATGTCTCACACAACACCACATACACTTGGAATAACCTTGAGAGAAATAGAACACTTCTAAAATCGGCTATGCCCTCTTGTTCTCACACTAGTGCCGATTTTGGTGTACAACATATTCCTTTTATAGTGTGTCATAAGTAAGGTTACACCATGTAAACCCTAATTTGACATGGCTCTTCATTTCCATGATCCATGGGTTCAAAGACACCATGGAGAATCCTATGGGTTTTAGCGTAATTTGACAATCTATGGAGCATTAGCCCACTATACAAGTAATGGGTGATTTACACAATCAACCCATATATTTAATTAATCTTCTTTTTATCACTTAATTGATTCCAAATTAATTATTGATCAATCCTAATTAAATAATATTATTAATATATTAGAACTTATAATATATTAATAAACCTTAAGTGTTATTTCTCTCATTTTGGTCTATCCAAATGCATGATGTTATGCAACCCAAATGGACCATGCTAATCGGCTCAAGTACATTCCAGAAATAGCTATGAACTTAGACACCTAATCCAACAATTATAATAACTTTTTATATATTTTATTTTATAACACACACACACACACACACATATATATATATATATATATATATATATATATATATATATATATATATATAAGTTCATAATAACGATAATAAACTTAAACCTAAGCTATACTTAAAGTAGGGTAAGCATATCTCACTTACCGGGGGTTTGGCTAGGAACCGAGCTCTGTGGGGCAAACCTTCTGATCCAAAAAGCTCTTTTTCTCTGAGCCTTCGGGCGCTCCTAGGCTTTCCTCTAGCACGTTGAGGTTACTACGGCTTTGGGAGGGTTTTGGAGGCTTAGAGAGAATTTAAAGAGAAAGAGAGATAAATAGAGAGAGAGAGAGAGAGAGAGAGAGAGAGAATTGGTTTTTGGTGTGAGAAATGAAGGCACCATAACATGTTGTTCATAGGCTAAATTTTAGACCTAATGGTCGAGTTTTGGCCTCTAATTCATCGAGTTGGTGCCACATGTCACCCTCTGGTGGCAAGGCTTGGGGAGAAAGCAATGGTCCAAAGTAAGCCATGTCACCCCCTTCGTAGCAGCACCCTTCCATCTTGTAAATTCCGTAACTTTTGCATACAAGCTCCATTTTTTACTTCATTATATCCACACGTAGGTATTGACAAGATCCACAACTCTCATTTTGACTTTATCGGCCAATTATTGACCAATTTTAAATTTAACAGTATGATAAGATTACACTGATAATGACCGTGTAAAATTCAGAACTTCTACATACTGACTCCGTTTTCGAATATCTTTTTATTGTTGAGCTCCTATTATTGATGATATTTTATTCTCATTTAGGTTGTGTCGGCTAAAAATTGCTCGATCTGAAATTCAAATTATGGGTTGTATACTGCTACGCGAAATCTTATAAAAATCATAACTTCCTCATATGAAGTCAGATTTTGACATTCTTTTTATGCACGCTCTTGGTTTAACGTATACTAAAACATTCATTCAGATTTTGGGCTAGTTTGGATTTGGACCATGATATGTTGGGCCTATTAAGGGAAAGAGTAAAGTAGCCTTTTTATGCTAGGAGTAAGGATTAAGGATTTAGACTTTCGGTTTGGTTTAATAAGCGAATTGCTAATTAGGGTTCTATTATTCGTGATTTAGTGTGGGGATTTTACGATTCGACATCCCGAGTGTGATTTGGTTTATCTTTATATAGAGGTGAGTTCCTTCACTATACTCGTGGTCGAAAGCATCAATTCCAGCACACTGAATGATGTTTATAGGATGATAGTATCATCATAAAAATTTATTGTTATGCTTGTATATGCTTGTTGCCTCTGAGAGTCTTGCTGATATGATTGTATACTAGCTGTAGTAGGTGAAATAGACCCAATACTGGTTGAAAAAGACTGAAGGGGGTGAAATATACCCAACACCGGTTGGGAACCCAAAGTGGACAATATAGTGATACGTGCCAGAGCACCTGATCCCACATTAGCATGGAAGGAGAAAGAAATATTTCTTATAAGGGGTGTGGATACCTTCCTTGTAACCAAACATTTTAAAGTAGTGAGGGTGGCAGATCCCATAAGAACTTTGCAGGTAAGCATACCCAAGCGAGAGCAATCCAGATTGAATGACACCCCTAGGAAGTTTTAATGTCGGTAGCCTAAAACGGACAATATTATGATACGTGCCAGAGGGGGATGTTAGAAATCGTATCAGAGTCTTGGTTTGACAGATTTGGGCATACTCTTGGGTGTGCCTGAACTCAAACTGAGAGTTTGGTGAGATTTTTCATAAAAAGAAATATTTTATTAAGATATTTCTAATAAAAGAAAGGGGTATGATGTGTTCAATCAGTCAAGCTCAAGTAAGTCTTTCTAAAATACCCATACATGTTAAATGTTTTACGATATGATATGATAATCACAAGCTACATTAGGGCTAGGGATCTGTTCAGGATTGCATGATAGAATTCTAAGAGAGATGCCTTTATTTGCCTATTGTATGAGCTTATAGATCAGCATGCTAGTCTAATAGGATGGCTTGTGTAGGTTATGTTTTGATTTGAATTTCTTAATGCTCAGATGTTGCGAGCTTTGTGCTTTTAGGGATTCTCATTAATACCATCTAACTATTGGTTGAAAGTGCTTGGTTACATATTGTTAAGATTTGATAATTTTAGAGGGTTAGGTTTTACTCTATTGCACGACTCTTGTTTGAGTCAAGACGTTGTAGTGTGAGACCTTTCATTTGAAAAATTATCTAGTCCCGAAAGTATGTAATTGTAATTGGGTGGTAATTAGATGGTATTAGAGGGAGTTCCTTCTGGAGATGATAACAAAGAGGGGTGAGGAAAGAAATCCTAGGGAGTTCCTGGAATATGTCTTGGTGCATATGGCGCTCTATGGTATGAGATGAGTACTAGATAGAAAGAAAATGACTTGGAGGATTCGGGACAGTCCTTGGGGAGGGTATAGATATGTGTGGAAGGTAGTATTGTGTCGGTACTACTAGAAGCACGTGATATATACCCAATACAAGGAAGGTCATGATGAATTCGAGAAACCTCTAGAGTGTGAACGTCTTCGTGTGTATATTGATTGTTTATGTATTATGTTTCAGCATGGTGATGACAGATGGTAGGGAAGGAGATTCAGGATCTGGATCTGGTTTAGGCTCAAGCACCGATCCAATTGATGAGGGTTTACACTAGCTCATAGCGTATGAGATTACTGTATGCATCCTTGAGGTGACCCTGATGATGTTTGGGTCGATCAAGGAGGGTATCACTGAGTTTATCGCCTTTGGATATTTAGGGTTGATCTGGCTACTAGTCAGTATGGAGCCCACACTCTCTCCTTCAAGGATTTCAGGGGATGTGGGGCACCGGAATTCTTTGGGGCGAAAGAACCCTTTTCCACCAGACGATGAATAGCAAATATTGAGTGTGCCTAGATGACTAGCTTTTGTCCCGAGGGGTAGAAGGTGATGTTTGTTATGGGCTTTCAGAGAGAGCGAGCCTGACATTGGTGGTAGGAGGTGAGTTTTGTTGGATTAGGTGTCTAATCCCATAACAATAATTAATATATACCTAAATTGATAGTAGCACAGTCCTTTTAGGTTGCCCTCAAGACTAGCAACTAGACAGGATGATTTTAGAGAAAGAGGTGGATTTATTATTTGATTAATAAATTGAATTAATGATTTATTAATATATTATGAAGATAATATATTAATCAGAAATAGTAATATTTAATTAATATTTAATCAGAAATTAATTAGAATTAATTTTGGGATTAAAAGAATTACAAGTGCAAGGATTGAATTGTAATTGTTCAATATTTGAGCAAGATGCAATCTAGAACCCTCCACAGGCCATGGATAGTTTTCTTGTGCCTTAGGGTTTCTAGAATAATCTTTAGTAGATAAACAGGAGAGTGGATAATTTCCTGGTTTAAGATTATCTTGGATTAGGATTTAACTAGGATTTCCTCACTACACTATATAAAGAACCTAAACCCTAAAATTTTCGGCCAGTTGTTCTTTGGAAGACATAGCCAAAATTTTCAACCTCTCCCCTCCTCCTTAATCATTCTTCATTACTAGTATTGGGTGTGAGCCATTAGAGGTGTGATAATTGTGACACTTTCTTTCAAAGCTTCTACAATACTAAGGATTTAGATGGTTATTTCTATATAACAATCAAGGTATGTTTCAATAGCCCTAATTGTGTATTTTTTTTTTATTATATACTAGTGTTCTAGGGTTTCTACATTATTTTTCATATTGTATATTCAATTGGAAAAAACATAAATCAAAATGTAGGGTTGCATGCACACATAGGATTACATGTTTTGCATAATAGCCATCAAGTTATGCTCTGGGAGCCTAATCCATTGAGTCCATGACTTGGTCGGACTTTGTGACACCGTTTCAAGCAAAGTTTGCACCAAATATTGTGGTGTAACATATGGCGAGGGAGTTCCTGGATATGCGACAGATGACTGAGATCGTGGAGGAGATCACTGCCAAGGTACGAGATAAAGCTTTATTGGTTCCCCAGTACACTACAGAAGAGGAGATGAGGAAGACCCATTACCATGACATTATAAGATAAGATATAAGTGAGTTTGTTAGTTTTCCCGCATGTCCGACACTGGATGACATGATATCTAAGGCTTGGGAATAGGAGATCAATTTGTAGCATATAGGTAAGAGGAAGGCGAAGCATGGGAAGACGATTGAGATTTATGTGAAGAAACCCAATGGTTTCAATTCTAGATCAAGGCACCAACAAGATCGGGGTCGGTGTGGCAAGTACAACAAGGCGCATGATGGATTCTGCAGGGCGGGTGGTTCGGGTTGCTACAAGTTCGGCAAGACATAGCACTTTGGTAGGGATTTTACTACCACTACTACCACCTAGGAATCTGATATAATTCTATTCCATTGCAATCAGAAGGTACATAAGAAGGCCAACTACCAGAGTTTAGGAGCAGGAGGACCAGTAGCATCACCTACTTTGGCGACTCTGAGGATCAATGATGGCCTCCATGGAAAGGCAGAGGCGCTAGTTGTTCGGAGTATGGCATTTCAGATAACAGTTGAGGAGGCTCGTGTAACACCTGATGTGGTCACTAGTATGTATCTTCTCCCTACCTTTTTATTTATGTTATTTATCATGATTATATGCTTGTTTTTCTGTTTAGGTTCATTCCTTGTGAATGACATTCCTGCATTGGTTTTATTCGATCCGGGAGCTACATGACCTTTGTATTTCTTCCGCTTAGCAAGATGTTTGATGACATTATGGGGGAGCTGGATTATCCATTAGAGGTTGAGATTGTTGACGCTCGTCTGATGAAAGTATTGAGGGTTCATTGGGGATGCACTTTGGAGTTATTAAGCGAGCAGTATCTAATTGGTGTGATTCTAATTCCCTTGCGTGAGAGCAAGGTCGTTATGGGGATTGATTGGTTGAGCGCCAATGGGGTGTTGATTGATTGTGGGATTCATTTGGTGCATGTTTGAACCCCAAGTAAGGGAGAGTTAGTGATCCACTATGAGGGTGTTCAGCATCGGCCGACTCTTTGTTCCGCAGCAAGGGTTAGTTGTTATCTGCAGCAGGGATGTTCCAAGTTTGTTGCCTACGTGATGGATACTTGGGAAAAGGATATGGTGATTGTGTATGATGTAACGGTTGTTCGGGGATACCTTCATGTTTTCCCATAGGATCTTCCTGAAGTGCCTACGGAGAGGTAGGTGGATTTTCTGATTGACTTGGTCCCAGGTGCGTCTCTAATAGCCAAAGCACCTTATCGGTTAGCACATCCATAGATTTAGGAGTTGTCTACATAGCTGCAGGAGTTGTTAGATAATTAATATATTCAGCCGAGTAGTTCACCATGGGGAGTTCCGATCTTATTTGTAAAGAAACAGGATGGGTAGCATCGGATGTGTATCGAATACTAAGAGTTGAATAAGCTAACGATGATGAAACGTTGTCCACTCCCGAGGATTGATGATTTATTTGACCAACTTCATGGTGCATGTTGGTTTTCCAAGATTGATATGCATCTAGGTTATCACCATGTGAGGTTTAGATAAGATGATACGTAGAAGACGACTTTCTAGACTCGATGTGATCATTACGAGTTTGTGGTGAAACCTTAGGGCTCACCAATGCTCCAGTCGCATTCATGGACCTCATGAACCATGTGCAGGCCTATGTTGGACCGTTCAGTGATTGTGTTTATCGATGACATTTTAACATCCCAAAAATAGTGATAAATTTTTTCATTCAAATAGCATCAATATCATTCATTAATTTTTCCAAAAATCATCATCAAATATAATACTCAAAACATTAGAGTATAATTATTCAAAATGCAGAAAATCGTGAGGGGAGGATGTTGTGCTGTCACACCGGTCCCTTCCCTTTCAAACCAGAAGTATCTGAAACCATAAACATAAACTGCAAGCATAAATCCTAGTGATTTCCCTAAAGTGCCACATACCAAAACATACAACTGGGCTAAACCCTACGGTATTTCCAACCCAACATAAACATATGGGCCCCGCCCTGGGGTGTATTTCAACTCGTAAACACATATGGGCCCCGCCCTGGGGTATCTTTCAACCCAAACATACAATAGTGGGCCCTGCCATAAGGTTTATTTCAACCCAAACATACGGTAGTGGGCCCTGCCTTGGGGTCTATTTCAACCCAGCATACAAACATACATAAGCCACACAGTAGCTATCACCCTAGATACACAATAATGGGCCAACATTGGTGCCTTCGACCTATGGATATAGTGAGAAAACTCACCTCACAGACAGATAAAGGCTGAAATAATTCACTGCTCCATGACTAACTCTATCGGTCACTTTTGCAAATAACAGTGACCAAAACTCGAATTATAGATCAAAATACTCAAAATACCCCTAAGTCAAACTTAGTCAAAATCCTGGTCAAAGCCAAAAGTCAACTGTGTCTAATCCACTGGACAAAACCCTAATATAAGGTCTCACGTCGTGATCCTTCCTTGGCCACGTTGTGATATTCGACCGGGTTCGATTCCAGCGACATGCACCAAACTCAGACAACTTTGTCTTGGGTTTCCCCATTCTCACATTGTGAGAACCTCAGGTCTCATGTCGTAATTTCTATCTGAAGCTAAAATTCATGATTTTAAGTCCTTATTTCATTAAGCCATTGAATCCATCTCATTTAAAAGTTAAAGGGGGCCCCTAATGTTCATAAAAGTGTTAGCTTTATGGCCAGGCTTGAACCATGCATGACCCAACCCATTCATGCATGGCTCTTATACTTCACCAACTTCTAGATCTGTACAATATGATGATCAAGGAGCCCTTGGAATCCATAAAGTTGCTAACTTTATGGGTTTACTTCACTCAAGCATGTTAAACTTGAAGAAATATGGAAAAAAAACCTAGATCTACCCATTGCCTGAGTTCGTTGATGCCTTTTGAGTTGTGGATAAAGCGAGTGGAGTTGTATGATAGAGTGGTTTTATGTGCTGGTGGAGGTTATGTGATGCCCGAATGTTGTTTGCTTTGTGCTTTGTGGAATTCTTGATGATGAGATTCAACTACTAAGTGAATATGACGATATTCAGGAGGTAGATGGCTGACATCATGAAGAGTTCTTCAACGGTTAATGGCAGAGAAGTGTGAGAACCTAGGAAGAGCCTAGGGAGTGACCTTAGTCAGACGAGTACGTTGTTTAGAGGGTATTATTTGCTAGACAAAGAACATGTGTAACGGGATTGGTGATTGAGAAGGTTGAGCAGCTACATAGGAAATCTGGGACGATCTGTGTGGAAAGTATGGGTAGATGAGGCAGGTAGTATGGGCCCGTACTACTGAAAGCAGAGGAACCATACCCAAAATAGGGAGAATTCCAGGGGTTCTAAGTAGCAGATGGAGGGGAGATAACATGGTTTATGTACAATGATTGGTAGTAAAGGGTGCTTCTATCTTTACCAATTATCCCACTGTGATTATTCATACTCAAAATGGATATGGTAGATTGTGGGGCTAGAGGGACATGTCGGTCGAGCTTCAATGGAGTATACCTTGCGAGTAAAATTGAGTTTAGATCCCAAGGGGTTTGACTGGTGAGGTGCCAGTTGGAGTCGTAGGGCTCAAGGAACAGTGGAGATGATGTTTTATGGAGGATTGAGGTCTGGATTGAGTGATCATCCAATGGTTGAAATGTCACCTTCTGTGATGATAAGTACAATATTTCCGCTTCGCGTGTAGAGCAAAAGAGATAACGAGCTTCCGGTTTTAGAGTTTGGAGGTAAACCCAGTAGGGTAGCCTATAGCTATGATATTTTCACCAGAGTATTTTGTTGCGAGGTATTTCTTATACCATGAAAGAGTCATCAGTGGGGACTAAGATGGATGAGGATAAGGGTATGCCTTAGTTGAGTATAGTAGGGAATATTTTAGCATTAGTTCTAATTTGTCAAGAGGAGTATATCGGGGGCAGCCCTCGTTGTTTACATTATATATCGACTGTGAGATTGATGTATCTTGCTTCTATGATAATTCATACGATGGAATGTCGGCTGGGGAATCAGAGATGAGGTGTGTGTGATAGTTCATTATTCCTGACTGAGAGTTGTAACTAATTCGGGACAATTAAGATGTTCGGTGAGGATTTACTATGAGATTTTGGGGTGACTAGAGGCAGTCACATTGGTAGGATTTTGAGGTTTTCACCTAAGATTCTGGATACTTGGAGTTGTTGGGTCATTATATGGAGGGCCATAGAGTGTTGTGTGTATGTTCCATGATTCGGGAATCGTACATCTAGTAATCTAGAATGTAGTGAGGACTGCTGGTATGTCAATATACGATGGTTCGAACCCTGACTAGAAGAGAACTAGGTATCCTGTTGGGAGGATCTTCAGTCTGGCATGGTACAAAAGTTTGGCTTATGGTGATCTGCAGTCCGAATATATGAGGCTGAGTTCATGTGATAGTCAAGGCAATGTACAGAGCGAGATAATGCATGTCGCATAAACTCAGGAGAAAATGAGTGTCTTCATGGCAGGTGGCCGTTGGACTGGAATCTGATTTCGATCCATGTTTCTTTGGGTGTGTCAATGTTTGAGCTTCGAGGCGGTTGGGTTGCCGAGGTCAAGATTCGATTGCGGAGAGACTGATAGTTCGACGTATAGATTGTTATTTGTACTCCAGGAAGAGTAGCAGTTGTTTTGTCAGTCAACTTCAGAGTCGTTATGAGAAGTTTCACATGGGTTTTGATCAGTAGAGGATGGGGTTTCGGATTGTTGTCAATTCATTATCAGTCATGGACAATTCCTCCATGTTTCAAATTATGAGTTGGGGTACTTCAAGGTTTCGAGTTGTGTAAGCGGAAGAGCAGTGATCGTGACAAGCTATTGTGAGATTTTGTGATGTTGTATCGGGATATCCGAATATGATGCCTTAAATTGTTGGGTTACTATGAGGTTTGGGTTTGTCAGATAGAAATTGGAGCATCAAGCGATTAAATTTCTAGATGTGAGACCATCAGCTAATTGTCGCCAAACGCGAATTTTCCAAGGGTGTGACTTTACTAAGGAGAGTGCCTCGTCTAAGAGAATTTTCATCAAGAGTAGTTATGCATAATTTAGGAAGGTGTATGCACCTAACTATGTTAGACCGTGGAGCATGAGATAATGAACTCAGTGTGGTGATGAATTGATGATGAGATTGTGGGGTGATAAGAGAGTGAGTGGATCCGGGTGAGGTTATTCACTTAGGACTGTTAGAGAAAATTGTGGGGTGATCCCATGGCGAGTAAGATAGTATCGTATGAATGCGGAGAGCCATAGCATACATGAGTCGGAGAGAGAGTATTGTATGACCGCAGGGAGCCATAGCATACATGATTCAGAGTGAGAGTATCGTATGACTGCGTGGAGCCGTAGCATACATGAGTCAGAGAGAGAGTATCATATGACCACGAGGAGCTGTAACATACATGTGTCAGAGAGAGAGTATCGTATGACCGTGGGGAGCCGTAGCATTTACGAGTCAGAGAGAGTACCGTAAGACTATGGGGATCTGTAGCATACACGAGGTAGTGATAGAGTGTCATAAGACTGAGAGGAGCCGTAGCACTTATTAGTCAGCGAGAGAGTGTTGTATAATTATGGGGAGCCGTGGCGTTTACTAGTCATGGTATGACGCAGAGGGGTTCTTAGGCCTAGGTAGCCTTGTTAAATAAGCCTGTGGGAACCTGGTGGTTGAACCAGGGGTAAGACTAGTATCTCTGTAATGATCGAAAACCGTATTACCTCGTTTAAGGGAGAGGCTGTCGCACATCGAAGGATACAAAGAGTAATGTATGCGTGGATTCGCGTATCTCGGTTCATGAGTTGAGTAACATATTGGATACATGTGGTTCCAATTTTTTGTTGGGCCAAACTCTTGTATTGAGTTTAGGCTCTATCTATGTGGAGGACGGGCAGATTGGGATTTCAGAGTTTATAGATGGGTTTCATTATGAGTGCAGATGCTTCCCATCTGACATGTTAGACCTGGGTGGATAGGTTCATTGGTTTGAGGAGAACTGCGACTTGCATGAAATAGCAAGTAGTAGATGACAGAGGTCAGAGTTGAGGTGCGGCTTCAATTCAGTTGTAGTAATCGCTTAGGGTAAAGCGAACTTAGTGGCTGTGAGCTCGGTGTGATTGGTTGAGACAATGGCTGGATAGAATGACTATGAAGTCGTATTATCGTATGTTTTAGGGTAGCCTCAGAGATTCAACTCTTAGGTCGGGAGCTGACCTGGTACTCAGTGTTGGAAGGAACATATAAAGGGAAGCTGGGGCTTATGGTTATAAATATCAGTGGATATATCTGACCGGGCACGGTCATTCTTCTAGTGTCTAAGGGAAGAGTATTTAGATTCATTCTTCAAATTGGTTATGACAGTGCTATCGGCAGTTGATACTTGGTGAGGCGCGACCCCTCCGTTCCTTTTGAGCTATAATCTAGATCAACTAGTATGTCTGATATGAGTGATTATCAGTCAATTTTGGTCAGGGACTTGTTCCCATCAGTCTCAATGACATAATTAAAGTTACAAGTGCCTTATCAGTCTGTGATTCAATGAGCCGTTGACATGGTGATAATCTGCATGGGCGGTTAGTTTGGGAGACAGACAACTCCAGTTTCCGGGTTCTAAAGACTCAGAACTGATACTACAATGGAAAAGGGGTCCGTCCTTTTCGGGTTAGGAGTTCCTGTCAGTTTGGATGTCTTGGGAAGGAGATCGTTGTATGGTATGAGATTTTCCCGGTGGTGCTTCTCGGGTTATTTGTTTCGATCAATGTGTTGATAATGAGTGATTTCGAGGGTGAAATCTAATTCATGTGGGGGAGAATTGTAACACCCTGATTTCCAGGATGTGGAACTTGAGGATTTATTGTGAGTTGAATGGCCTACTTGACGATTTGGTTGTCCCTAACTCGTCGTGTAGGAGTTGAGATGGATGCGTGATTTTAGAGTCTACTCGACGAGTTGGAGGACCCCAACTCGATGAGTAGGAGCTGAGTATGAAAACCCTAATTTTAAGGGTTTGTACCCTATTTAAAGGACCTTGAGCCTTCATTTATGCCTCCCTTCTCAACCTCATAACCTGTAAGAAACCCTAATCGTGTGTATTTACTTGAGCGAGAGAGAGAGAGAGAGAGAAGCTAACTTTGGGTGTTCTATTTCACATTCGGAAGAGGATTGAAGAACATCAAGCATTGGAACAAGAATAGGCTTTTGGATCAAGTGTTTTTATGTGCTAACTTCAGTTTGGAGGTAAAAAGCTGCCACCTTGAGCAATTCTTTTGATAGATCTCCGTCTAGGGAGTTTTAGGGATTTTCCCCTTATCTTGT
This sequence comes from Lactuca saligna, assembly GCF_052625555.1. Lineage (NCBI taxonomy): Eukaryota > Viridiplantae > Streptophyta > Magnoliopsida > Asterales > Asteraceae > Lactuca > Lactuca saligna. The sequence goes on from NC_136424.1 coordinate 251,566,604, forward strand.
GGTTCTTGAGTTGTTGGAGCTTATCATGGAGTTGAGACTCCAGATCTGGATAAAAGGAGGTCCCATGAGCCCAAAGATCCAAGCTTTATCAAGCTTTGGGCAAGTCTCCATGCACGAAACCCTTTATGGAGCTTTTTTTGGCATGTTGAGCTCTAAATTCCATGCATGAATGTAAAGCTTACAGCTACACGTGATAAGTGAGCCTTAGAAGGTTAGATCTAGAGTATGGGACGTCATTTCTAACTAAAAACGTCTGAATGAGGAAACAGTCTGAAGGGACTTCACGAGTCGGTTAGCGTTTTCCCCGACGAGTCTGGACAGGTTGTAACTCGTTGAGTTGATGAGACAACTCGACGAGTTGAGTTGGACTTTCATGATATTTATGAGAAAATGAAGGAACTAGACGAGTTGAGTCAACATTGGGTTGTTGACTTGAGTACTGACTTCCATTGACTTTTAGGGTTTGGTCAACTGTGGACCTTGGAGACCATGGAAGGGTAAAATGCTCTTTTCACACTTTCTGAGATTTAGTAGAGGATTTAGCTTAAAATTATATAAATTTTAAGTTGATATAATTGTGATACGTGTAGGTGGAGCCTAGGCCAGGAGCTCGGGTCTAGGTTACACTGCTATATTCTACGAGGTGAGTCTTCTCACTATACTTACCTAAGCGGTAATATTGTGTGACCGGAGGGTCTTATTAAGTTATCAACCGGAGGGTCATATGTGCTTATAGTGAGTATGTGATATTATGCATTTTGTCTTTGTGATATATGCTATATTATTTTGTGCTTTACTGAGTTAGGACCGGATGGTCCAACGTGATTTGTGAGACCGGAGGGTCTTCACTGAGACACATCGATCGGAGGGTCTTTATCAAGATATAGCCATGAGAGGCTAATGATATGTGTGCAGTATTTTAGGGAACTTACTAAGCTTTGTGCTTACCGTGTTGTGTGATATGTGTTTTAGGTACTTCTCAGGATCGCGGGAAGGCATCGGCTTGATTGTACACACCTGTTCGAGATTATAAATGAAGATTACGGGATATTATCAGTTATTTTATTGAATTGTGGTCGGACAATTGACACATTGTAGTTTTCGAGAAGATATGATAGTGAGTTTTATGTGATTTAAAAATGAAAATTTTGTTTGAAAATTTACAGTGTTACACCAGGAGAGTATTGTGGCTGAGAAGCTAACCAACATCCACATTTGGGAGGTTGTGGCATGGCATGGGGTGCCAGTTTCCATGGTTTTTGATAGGGATGGTTGATTTACTTCTAGGTTCTAGAAGTGATTCCATGAGTAGTTGGGTACTCGTCTACACTTCAACACGACCTTTCACCCACAAACTAATGTTCAGACTGAGCAGACTATCCAAACATTGGAGGACGTGCTATACGCATGTGTACTCGATTTTGGCAAGATTTAGGATACATATCTTCCTTTGGAGGAGTTTTCATATAACAACAGTTATCACGCCGGCATTGATCGACCTTGTTTTTAATGGGTTTTGAGCAATATAACATCCCTATGGTTCACATACAGCCCTAATGATTTAGATCTAAGTTTTCTCAAGTTATACATGTGATTTCTATTTATCCAAAGAATATACACTAGTTAGCATGCAATTGGAGATATACAACATAAAAACTAGTTAGATTAATACCTCATTATTATAGCTTGTAGTTCTTGGCCTTTCAAGAGCTTAGTACCTCAAGTGTGATACCTCTAATAAGTCACAAATACCAAAATAAAATGGAGGAATATGAAATAGAGGTTAGGAGGGACCAAAATTGGCTGGGGTTTCTTCTTAGAACACAGGTGCCAATTTTTGGGAGTACAAGGGTTACTTTTATAGTGTTGAATTCTAAGGGTTTCATACATAAAACCCTAATTTACTTAAACCTTGAAGTATTCCAATGATCCATATGATAGGCCCTTTGGACTAACTATTCATGGACTCTCACATAGATTTAGCCCATTCCTAATCAACATGGATCATTAGACCAAACTATAAGTATTACTGATTTACCTAATCAGTCCCTACAAATTAATCAATCTCTTTTGATCACTAAATTAATTCCAAATTAATTCTTGATCAATACCAATTAGTTAATATGATTTCTCAATTAATATATTATTCATATAATATATTAATAAATCACAAATACCCTCTTTCTCAAATGTCCATCCTCTCAAATTGCTCTGGTGAAGGCAACCCAAAAGGACCATGTTACTATCAATTCAAGTACATACCAACTATAGTGATGGGCTTAGACACCTAATCCAACAGTCTCCCACTTGGATAAGTCTAATAACTATCACTGCTAATGTAACTTCAAAATCTAATTAGCAATCGTAACTCTCAAAATCCGTTTTCAAACTCTGATCTTATTAGCAACGTGTCTTTTAGATAAGAGATCAAATATTCCTCCATTCTACAAGATAACGTATGGATATGATACATCAATTATAATCATTCTATCTGTCCATGTGTTGTTTCCCAATTTCCGATTTATGATGACTGACAACAAACTATAATTGAACACATCAACTTAGTTCAAGCTTGGCCAAGCACTTAGGGGTGTCATCACTAAATCATCAAGGGGCCCATAGATATCGCTTTTATCCTCTTAGGATAAAAGGGACGGATAAACTTTGACTCATATGCATGTACTATTTACTCATCAAATCACACACAACAATATGTTTTATAACATCAAGTTACTGATGCGTTTACATATTATCAATGTGCAACTGACTTCTAAAGAACAATTCATATCTCTCTATTTCAAGAATATAAGATATTATCATCTCACAATCACTCGTGAAGAAATCCATGAAGTGATTCAGATGAGCGTGGGTTTAATACAATACTCAAAATTATATTTTAGGAGTACTCATGAACACTGTAGCAAACTTGTTCTATGTGTAAACACTTAGACAATCTACAGTCGGATCCATGACAATCTTACCTCATTAGTTACTTCCAAAGTATGATTAATTGTGGATGTTTGAATAATCTTATTACTCTGGAAGTAAAACATGTGAAGTGAAACACTAGAATAAAACAATCAAATATGGTCTCAAAACTTTTGAATATAAATAAAACATTTATTATTTAATCACCATAATGATTAGACATTATTCATTGTATAATGTTTCGAACAATCAACTAAAAACTTGAATTAAAACAATAGTCATCCGATGCTCCAAGAATGCACACTATGTTTATCTATGGTCCTTTCCTTGTGAAATAGATCAATTGACCACATTTCCAATGATGCTCATTTCACAAATCCAAATCCTTATATATAAGTGTAAGAATACCATATTCTTGCCACTACTAGAATTTGTTCGAGACTAAACTTACATGCAATGATCCTTTATGTAATGTCTAGGCACAAAAGTAAAATAGATTTGGACAATGATATTATAAAGTATTCCATTTGAGAATGTTACAAGACAATTCCCTGGAATTGAAGTCTCACATTCAAAGAACATTCCTTGCACATCCTTCTTGCATTAAAGTTTCTAACTCACAAATAGATTCTTAATATCCAACTCCCATTATGGAAAAATTTCCATAATTGCCACATGATTATCCATTCTAAATAGATTCCTGTCTATTCAGAATTATATCAATATGGTCCATCTATTACTATACTTCCAACTGTTCACAAGTGACCAATCCTTAGCGAACCTTCGATCATCTGTGATAATTGTTTAACTACTTTAGTCATATCAAGTTATATTCCTTTTTCCCTCTTAATGCCCTAGATATTTTGGAAAATTAGAATAAGTTAATATTATAGCGTATGCAATCGATCCTATACCCGAAGCATGCGGGATACAATTCATAATGTCTTACATAAAGACATGATCCCATTACCAGTCTCTTGCTATAATATTTCCATATGTAGAATTTCTCATATTGAAACATTTCAACATGTCATTCTTATATATCCATGACTAAGTTCGATTAATACTTCAATCCGAACTTTTAGATTCAAAATAAAGCATAAGTATCCTCTCCATTACTATAGCAAAACAACTTTTCAAACTTCGCAACTTTGAAAGCTAGAACTTTGTTTCCTATAAATGGCATTGCTAGCTTGCAACACTCAACGTAATAATTGTACTCCCACTAGCATAATAGTTGCATTCTTACAAGCATAACACTTATGCTCCCACTAGCTCTAACATGTATTCAGAAACCAGTTGGACTTCTAGAAATCAATACTTATTGACTTTCTTACCAAAGTTCATATTTCTAATATGTGGTGCTTTGAAAAGTCTGTATCTTGACTTATCAAGATCATACACCTTCTAGAAAGCTCATATGTGTGTGTAAACTATTTTAGAACTTATAGCGATAAGTCCCAAATGTTCAAACCATTTTCCATTTCTCACAATTCAAACTATGAAGAGGGATGTCGTAATCATAATCGAATTTGAGAACGCAATCAACACACCAACTAACTCTTTAAATTATTTTGTTGAAAGTATTTCCTCATAATCATTTTCATGAAGTAGAGAGAAACCTTTTGCCACTTAGATTTTATTATGTATGTGTTCCTATCCATGTGAATTTTCCATTTCCAACCATTATCATAAGACAATGTTTATGACAAATCAGAACTCATATGGATTGAACTTTCTTATCTTAATTTCTTTCCATTTAATAGCACAATGACCTACCATTGCTTCCAAGTTATTGAGCAACTCAACCTTACGGGTCGATGTAGTTTCATTGATCAATGTGCTTTGCCTTATGCAATTAAATGAGAACTCATAGAACTCACATACATAATTAGTATAACTGGAATGGCATAGAAACAAGAATATGTCAACATGATAGGTTACAAACCTCAAGTCGTGTGCTAGCGATAAACAATATGTTTTATTCTTGATTAGTTCTTGAAACTATTCAAGATCATTAAGACTCCCACTGACCTCTTGACATATAAGATTCTCTTGTGAAGAAACAATCCTTGACAACCAAATATTCAAGAGTTAGTGCGGGTTCTTATCAAGACAAACACTTCACATAATTGGTCTTAGTTGGTCTTTGTCTTATCCAAGACATCACAACTTACCAATTCTAAATGAGCAAGAGTAAAAAACATTTCTACTCCACATTTCATGAGTGTCATAAACCTTCTTAAACATGTTACTCAAGGTATAACTTGGAGTAACAAGAGTATAACTCTAAGAACTAATTTTGGAATGAAGTATGACTCATCCTTTTGATTTTAACCATTTCAACAATTCCCGATTCCTCTCCTTGGTCATATAAATGGACTAAGGTGTCCTTAGAGGATCAGTTGTGACATGGTTCCATAATCAGTGGATGATCATAAAACACGATACTAAAGTACTCTCATTCCCTATCAGATTGGAGAAACTTTCATCTTTCTGCCTAATTAATTCTTCTTATTTGTTCTGCTTATACTTTGAAACTTTTAAAGGTATTAGAATTATACTTAAACTTGTAAGCATAACCATATTTATTGAACCATTAGTAAATCATGACGAATAGTCTTTATCACTCTTGTGGTGGATTTGACCAGTACACATCAATGTGCACTTGAACATTTATTTCTTCACTTGACTCACATACATATGTGAACAAGGAATTAGTCCCAATTTTCTCAAGTACCAAGATTTTCATACATCATATAATTCAAATCACATGATTCCAAGTTTCTATCCAATTGAGACTTGGGCGATGAGAATCTTTCATTACTTAGAAAATTACGACACTACCACAATCGATATAACTAAGAAGCAAACCATTTTCAACCTTGCTATTAATAGAAATATAAACAGCAATTTTCACAAAAGCCATTGCAAGGAAACGTACAATAAGATAAAGAGTAAATTACACAAATATCTCTATGGTTTGGAGTAGTTTATGTGTTTGGTCCCTAACTTATTTATTTAACTCGGAAGGTCCCTACTATTTGTTTTTGTTATGCGTTTGGTCCCTATCTGACCTAAAAAGACTATTTTTCCCTTTATTTTTTTTAACTAATTTAAATAAACGCACCCCTAACCCCACCCCCTCACCTTACCTTACCTTACCTACCCCACCATATTCCCTATTTAAATAATAGTCTTTTTAGGTAAACAGGGACAAAATGCATAACAAAAACAAACAATAAGGACCAAGCGCATAACAAAAAGAAACAGTATGGACCTTCCGAGTTAAAAAAATATGTTAGGGACCACACATGCAAATTACCCCAAACCATAGGGACCATTCATGGAATTTACTCTAAGATAAAATCAAATTTTATTTTATTTATAAAAAGTGCAGAAAAACTTGTCCTTACAATGCAAATATAAACAAAAGCTACGTTACTAAATATTCCTAAGCAATTTATCATAACTTTCAAGCAGTAGCTCAAAATTTTGATCATTGAATCACGCGGTCAAAATCCATCTCTTTGCAACCAGACTCAACTTACTCTTCCTTTAAGCTTCCTTTCTCTTCTTTGATCCTACAAAACATCAAGATGCAATCTTATCACATCACGCATTAAGAATCTATAAATAGGAACTTGATAGAGTTAGATAGTGGACTTACCTGAAGTAGAGTCATACGTTTTGATTTTACTATCCTTGCGATCCTTCCGGTAGATATGGTAGTTTTGCATCCAATGCCCCTTCTCTTGAAAATAGAAAAAAAACAGACTCTTTTGGAACTGCGCATGGGATTATATCAGACTGGCCTTTCTCTTATGATCAAACTTTTCGACCACGGCAATTTCTCTCCCTTAGGAGAAGAAACCATTTCTGGACTATCATATTTTCCATTTTTAGGGTCCATGGAAATTTGGGATGTAGATCTCATTAAAATTTGCTTGACTAGTGGGCCAAATCAGTGTTGATTCAGCAACAATTAGCAAATATGTAAGATCGATAAAGGTCACGTCGTGATCTGTCATATAGTAGTCTTTAACATACTGACCATACAACGCGGGAAGTGATTGAAGAACCAAGTCAACAGCCAACTATCTCGGAAAAATGATACCCAACATTCCCAACCTGTCAATATGCAATTTTATATCCAATATATGACCACATACACATTTTCCATATTCGTGTTTGCTTGCCAGTAGGGCTTCAGTGACCTCGAACCTTTCAAGTTGATAAACATGTGGGTCAGGGAGAATAATTGGAGGAGGTGGAGGAAGTTAAGTATGCTTTCCAATTCCTTGATCAAAACATGGAACATCATCTTCATGAGGAAAGATTTTTCCAAAAGATTTGGGAAGACCATAGTTGTCAAAACTAGTCATCTCTAAAAGGTAGAAATTCAAGTTAGTTGATTTAGTCCTTAATATAACACCCAAATGAAATATTAAGTCTAGGACCCAACACAATAATTCACAATTCGGAAGAGGGATGTCGTAATCCAAGTGTAAACTATTTGTAGGTAGGTAAATGACGATTTACCAATTCCACCATGAAAACGAAATTTTAAACAAATTGGGTTTTAAATGAAATTCCTAGATCTTTTGAGACTCATTGAACTTTTCAATGGCATGTTTAATCTCGATTATGCCCTTCAATTTTGTGATTGGGATATCGAGGATCACAAACAAGGTGTGAATAACCATGCAAATTAGCTTAGTACTCTCAAAGTCATTTATCACCTAATCAATGTGTTAGTTAACCACACACGATCCATTGATCTATGATAACCTATGCGCTACCCATTCCCATGTTTTTTTAGTCCCATATTAGTGTGTCGGTTAACCACACACGCTCCACTAACGACCAATTAGGTGCAATGTGTAATTTCATGGGTTAGCATTAAATTTACATTTTTCCTAAATAACTAAGATTGGGAGTTTATAAAACATTTAGTTAGTTATATTTCATTATACTTATTAATAAAAGTTTGTGTCCTATCCTACTTGTTCGGCTAATGACCCTCCATTGGTTAAGAGTGCGGTTGGTGAGAGTGGACACTTATTCAATCGTCATTTTATAGGCAATTTCCTTAAACACCCATTATAGACCAAGTTCGTGAATGAGGCCTACTAACAGCAAGATTGACCTTTTACTTATACATATATAATATATTGAACTTTTAATTTTATATAGTATAAGGTTGTATTTTAAACTTTTAAAATACTAGGTGGTTTAATCTTTTAATAAATTAAGCTTTTAAGTTAATTAATTTTAAACCATGTCATTGTGGATTTATTAATTCTCTCTTTTAATTAAGCACTTAATTAATTTAATAAAACCATAAGGGTGGAATTTGAAATATTCAAAATATCAAGGTTCTAAATTTAAGATCACAAAATTAAGGCTATTTAATTAAATTTTAAATTACAAAACCAAGAGGTCCACTATTGAACATTTTTAAATTACTAGGGTTTTAGAATTTAATCTTTCATAATTAAGACTTTTCAAATTCCAAAAGTTGAGGATAAATTTTGAAACCTTTCATAAACCTCTTGGATCAATTTGATAACTATTAAGTTAATCATATAATTAATTATATCACAAAATTGACTTAATCTAATTTCATATAGCAAGATGATTCAAATCAAATTCTACAAATAATTAGTTTTTCACAAAATCAAGTAATTATCTTAAAATTTGACAATCATCAATCAATTGGATGAGGAAATCATTACCTTATCAGAAAAATCAAATTTTATCAATCTAAACAGTTTGCGGTAATGATCATAATCCAAAACTGGCAAAAATAACTCGAAAAAACTGCAAACAGATGATCCAACTCCTCAAGCCAGGTAATGAACTCGTCGAGTTGGCTCAACTCGGGATCAACTCGTCGAGTTCCTTCATAGGACTTAATGATTCTAGCAGTCAGTGGTCAAAAAATGAAACTTTTCCATCTTTAAAACAATACCATTACATCAATATAACAGAAAACACCCTAGGCTCTGATACCACTGATGGGTTTTGAGCACTATAACATCCCTATGGTTCACATACAACCCTATTGCTTTCGATCTAATTTTTCTCAAGGTATACATGCAATTTCATTTTATCCAAAGCACATACCCTAGCTATCATGCAATTGGAGATATACAACAAAAAAAACTAGTTAGATGAATACCTCTTTGTTATAGCTTGTAGTTCTTGGCCTTTCAAGAGCTTAGTACCTAAAGTGTGATACCTCTAATAAGTCACAAACACCCAATGAAAATGGATGAATATGAGATAGAGGTTAGGAGGCACCAAAATTGGCTAGGGTTTCTTCTTAGAATGCAAGTGCCGAAGTGCAATGGTTACGTTTATAGTGTGGAATTCCTAGGGTTTCATACATAAAACCCTAATTTATTTAAACCTTTAAGTATTCCAATGATCCATATGATAGGCACCTAATCCAATACTAACTCTTCATGGACTCTCACATAGATTTAGTCCACCCCTAATCAACAAGGATCATTAGCCCAAACTATAAGTATTACTGATTTACCTAATCAGTCCCTACAAATTTAATCTGTCTCTTTTGATCACTAAATTAGTTCCAAATTAATTATTGATCAATACCAATTAAATAATATGATTTCTCAATTAATATGTTATTCATATAATATATTAATAAATCACAAATAACCTCTTTCTCAAATGTCCATCCTATCAAATTGCTCTGGTGAAGGCAACCCAAAAGGACCATGCTACTATGCTACTATCAAGTCAAGTACATACCAATTATACTTATGGGCTTAGACACCTAATCCAATACTTTTGAGATGCTCTATGGGAGGAAGTGTAGAACCCCTATATGTTGGGGTGAGGTCCATAAGCAAGTCATGGGTAGTACGAAGGTACTTTAGACGACAAAACTGATTCAGTAGGTTCACGGCAGACTTCAAACAACACAACACCGACATAAGAGTTACGTAGATAGAAGTTGATCATACTTATAGTTCTAGGTTGGGGACATGGTACTCTTGAAGGTGTTATCTTGGAAAGGTTTCATCCGATTCAGGAAGCGGGTAAGATAGATCCCATATGTATTGGTCCTTTCATGGTGTTAGCCCGGGTGGGCAGGGTTGTGTACCGCAAGGATCTTCCATAGGAGCTCATCCAAATCCATAGCACTTTCACGTCTCTTATTTGCAGAAACGCCTGGTTGATGATTCCGCAGTGGTTCCATTTGAGGACATTCAGGTGGATGATCGTCTTAATTATTTAGAGAGACCAGTGGCCATCCTCGATAGGAAGATGAAGACTCTTCAAACCAAGGTTGTGGAATTGATAAAGGTGCAGTGGCATCACTGAAAGGGATTAGAATGAACATGGGAGCCTAAGGAGGAGATGGGAGAGCATTACCCAGAGTTTTTTGCAGAGGTGGACTTCAAGGATAAAGTCTGACTCAAGTAGAAGAGAGTTGTAATGCCCAATATGTCAGCTAAAATCTTAGCTACTTATTTTCTTTTATTTTGACTTAAGGACCATAGTACGTTGGGCATACATAAGCTACATCGATCGTACTTCAAATAATGCATGAGACGGGGTAGCCCCCAAGTACATTGGGGGTACCCATTTATACATTGGGCGTATGTTAGTCATGGGTGGACCCTAAATTTTTGGATTTGCACCTTATTTAAACGCCTTATAGCCCCAAAGCTTTCTCCTTATCATCATCCATTGTCTCTTTTGAGTTGTATCTTGAAACCCTAACCCATTTCTCAATTAATTGAGCCTTGTGTGTGTTTTAGTGTGTGTGTGTGGTGCATATTGAAGAAGAAGCTTTGTAGAGGAGCATTGAACAAGTGGGAGATTGTAGATCCAACGTTTATTCACTCGTTCCAGCTTATTGGAGGTATAAAGTCTTGACCTTTATTATCCTATGTCCAGATCTAGAATGGGTTGATATTTTAGCATAGTTTGGTCCCATGGATGAATTATTGTGAGTAAAAGCTGCTCCGCAAGTTGTGAGATGTTTCCTTTGATGTTTTTGAGGTCCTTGGTCCATATAGTTTACATTTTGATGGTTATAGATCAACCATGCATGAGTTAGTGATCATTTAATTGAAGTAGGATGCTAATTCTAAGGTTTGAGTCTCCTTGGAGCCATGAAAAGGTATCAATATGGTAACTTTATTATTTACGACGACCCTAGAGAGCTAGATCAGAAAGATGGACATTGTGCTTAAATTATTAAGTGCTTAATGAACATTTTAGCAAACTAGGGCATACTTCGAGCCTACGAATCTGGGATCCCAATCCTTGTCTAGCAATCGAGTACGTCGGGCGTACTATTGGTATGCTTAGCGTACTCACTAGGGAGCTTTTCGGGTTTAGAGTGTTGGGCCATTAGTAGATCTTATGTCTTTTGGGTCATGGTGGGCTTTAGGCCTCTTGGGCCTTTTTCGACTTTGGGCTACTTTGGATTTAGACCATGATATGTTAGGCCCATTAAGGGAAGGGTAAATCACCCTTTTTACTTTAGGAGTCGGGATTTAGGATTTGGACTCTCGTCTTGGGTTAATGACCTAATTGCTAACTAGGGTTCTATTATTTTTGATTTAGTGTGCGGATTTTATGATTCAGCAGCCCGAGTGTGATTTGGTTTATCTTCATACTGAGGTGAGTTCGTTCATTGTACTCGTGGGTTGCAGGCACTAATGTCGGGCCACTGAATTATGTTTATAAGATGATAGTTTCTTCGTGACACTTCCCCGTTATGCCTCTATATGCTTGTTGCCTTTGTAACTCTTGCTTATATGATTGTATGCTAGCTGTAAGGGGTGAAATAGATCTGATACCAGTTGAAAGATGTCAAAGGGTGTGAAATATCCCATGTACCGATTGAAAGAGACCGAAGGGGTGAAACAGACCCAGTATCAAATGAAAGAGACCAAAAGGGGTGAAATATACCCAGTACCGGTTGAAAGAGACTGCAGGGGGTGAAATAGACCCAATTATGTTTTGACTGATATGTATGTATGATATGGGGTATTTTGACAGAGCTCACTAAGCTTTTTTCTTACGGTTTTCAGTTTATGTTTCAGGTATTTCAACTCGAAAGGGAAGAGCCCGACATGATCGTACCGCATTCGCCCATGTTTTTTTGCTTATTGTGATTTTTGGATATTGTACTATGTTGACTTTTTCACTATGACATACTTTTGGTTAATTTGATATGATTATTGGATACTTTTGAATGAATTAAAAATGAAATTTTTATCTGAAAATGTAACATACATAAAATATGGTGCCAAAAATTTTATTTTTAATTATTAAATAAAAGAGTAAATTACACGAATTGTCCCTATGGTTTACGGTAATTTTCTGGTTTGGTCCTAAATTTATTTTATTAACTTAGAAAGTACCTATAGTTTGTTTTTGTTACACGCTAGGTCCCTATCTTATCTAAAAAAAACTATTTTGCCCTTAATTTTTAATTTACTTAAATAAACATACCCCCAATCCCACCACCCTCACCTTACCTTACCTACCCCCACCAATTTTCCTTCTTTAAATAATAATAATGTTTTAGGTAAGACATGGACGAAACATGTAACAAAAAAAACAGTAGGGACCAAGTGCGTAACAAAAACAAACAGTAGAGACTTTCCGAGTTAAACGAATAAATTAAGGACCATGCGCGCAAATTACGTCAAACCATAAGGACCATTCGTGTAATTTACTCAAAATAAAACCATGGTTATCAAAACCTCTCGTCAAAACATAATATAAGTATCCAAAACATCAGAATAATGTTTATAAAATAGAATATCCATAACAAAACATCAGAGTAAACATCTCAGGCTAAAACATCATGGTGTATGCAATGCAATCATCCCGAGCTCTTCCTTTTTGCTACCAGAAGTACCTGAAACCAAAACTAAAAATTGTAAGCACGAAGCTTAGTGAGTTTCCCCAAACTACCACATACCATACACATAATCACATATAAACATATAAACATATAAACATATCGTGGGCCTCGCCCAGCATCGGACAGTGTCCGGCATCGGGCTCCGTCTGCCATCGGGCCCCGCCCGGCGTCAAGCAAAGCTCGGTATAAATATAAACATATCAACAAATACACATAGAATAATCACATAACATAAGCATATAAACATTCATCGGGCCCCGCCCAGCATAGGACCGTAATCTGAAAAGCATACAAACATTCCTCGGGCATCTCCCGACATTGAACCGTAATCCGCAAACATACAAATACAGACACATGCAAGAATCATGAACACATCAAGCATACAAACATTTCTTGGGTACTACCCGACATTGGATCATAATCCGGAAAACATATAAACATACATTGGGCACTGCCCGACATCAAACATTAGTCCAGAATACATACAGTCATAAATACGGGCCGACATTGGTTCCTTTGACCCGTTAAAATAGGAGGGAAACTCACCTTGCACTGCTGATGTCCCACGAATAATTATCTATCTGCTGGCTGACAAATCCCCAAATTGTCAATCGTAAAAAAAAAAAAAAAAAAAACCCAATTAACATTGGGGGTTTCAATGCATAACCATAAGTCCTTACTTGGGGTGAGAAGATCATTTCACACCTAACTTAGCTTGGTCCAAGACCAAGGCCCAAACTCACGCTCTAAAGGCCTAAAAGCCACACAATTAACCAAAACCCAATTATGGCACAATTTTCCAAATTGGGCCCAAACCCCTCACATGGGCCATACCCTAAATCCTATCCAAATATTCTAGCCCATATACTTATTCTTGGATGGCCCATTAAGAACCCAAACACCTAAGCCTAAAAGAAAAGACCCAACTCGAAGCCCAACATAATTAGGTTTTTCACATAAAATGACGATTAGGGTTAAGTGTTCTTACTTAACCCATTAAGGACTTAATTCATTAGGTCCATCACTTTACTAGGCCAAACATACAATGTAATCAGCAATAATTCATAATTTCAATCCACCGGTCCAAACACGGGTCCAGACAAATCCACAACTAACATCTCCAAAATTAGGGTTTTTTAGGAAACAGGCCACAACCCTAGCAAAATTAGAATTACATTAGACTGGACAGCACCCACTGCCACCTCGGACGGTGGTTGTCGATGGTGGTTCACGGTGGCAGCCACCACCTCATGACAGTATTAGGCCCAAAAACATCACAAGCTTCTCACTCATCAGCCCAAACACATACACAAGCCCACAGCCACCCAAGGAGGCGGTTGGTGGCGACAGAATGGCGTTATAAGGTGGTAGCCACCACCTCATGGTGGTGGTGGTGGGTTTTCCCTGGTTTTCCAGCCACAAATTGCTCATACAGCAACACAATACCGAAAGCAACTTATACACTCGCACACACATACACACAACCACTTCCTATGCGGCTGACATCGTCGGAAAATACGAAAACATTGGCCAAGGGCCACAAGCAGCAGCATTATGACAGCCACCATGGTTGGCTGCCATGGTGGTTCCCATATTTTTCATCCAACAAGAAAAACACAAACACAAACGCCTTTAGCTAGAAGAAGCATCACGCCTATACAAGGCCCGTTGAAACGTGCCCTCAACACAGCCACATCGGGTGACATGTCACACCCCAGTACCAATGAGACAGCGGAAACATCCGGAGTGGATGATGGTATGTACAGTATCATAACAATTGAATAATTGAGATCAAAGTAGTACAATCATATTGATAAAGTATAAGTTTTTTACATTGTATTCGAATCGACATTTTTTTATTTCCAAATATATGCGACAAAATATGTAATATGATGATACCACGTCTCATCTTCAAATCCTTGTGAGTACCTGTTTACTGATTTCCTGAGAATACAAGTAGTCTGAAATGTGTCAACAATTAATTTGGTGAGTTCATAAGCGTTTGTATGAGAAAAGTTTTCCATTGTTCCTTGAAAACGATAGTGTGATTATCCAGAAAATCCAATATTTTCTTTTAAATGTAATGTAGTCTTAGATACCCTAAGACTGAAAATGTATAAATGTTGTTGTACTTTGAAGTAGTATGATGTAGTTTTAATCTTTATAAAACCATTTGAATGCTTGTTTCCAGAATGTAAGTTGTACTGTACTGGAAAATAGTGTATTGTAATTTTATATGTATAAAACCCTTTGAATGTATGTATCTGGAACTACCAGTTGTATTGTAAAATAGTGTAATGTAGTTTTAATAATTAAATAAAACCAAATGAAAGGATGTTTTCCCCCATAAACCAAATGTTTTGTTAATACTTAATGTGAGTGTTTATTATAATCATGCTAACGACTAGTGGCCTGCACAACGTTCTTCAAGCATCAGAATGGTACGATGTTTGTCACCCCAAACCTATCGGTCTAACTGTAGCTAACATTTTAGGTGCGGGATTTTCAGACTCATATAGATCTATACACAAGTGTCACACTCTCCCTACAAGAGACTTTGGTTATAATTCAGGACTTTAGTGTGTACTCTGGTAGGTACAATGAAGGTAGTGGCTCACAATCCTTTATTAACTGATTTACGTATAGTGTAATGAAATCCCCCTGTTCTTGTAATTGTATGTATTACCCTTTTCATAGTGTTTACATAGTGTGGAAATAATTATTCTTTTAAATAATTATTTTTGTGTCTCGAAGGGTAAAATAGTGTGAATGCCTCATAAACTATACCTATTATAGTTTATAAAACGTTTTGTTGAATTGATGAATCCTTTCTGTGTATCAATATCATTTTTCCATGATAAAATAATATGGAATGAAATAATTATATATGTATTTGTATATAATTATACAATTTTTTCTCAACATGTTATAAAAGTATTAAAGTCTTGTAAACTATTTTTATATAGTTTATTTATTAAAATTCATTTGTACCCATTTCATATATATATATATATATATATATATATATATATATATATATATATATATATATATATGTGTGTGTGTGTGTGTGTGTGTGTGTAAGAAAACCATAACGTAGTTATACAAAAACTTTGTATGTATACATTCCTGAATTTGGAGATAATGATATTTCGTGTATTTTAGCATTCTCGCATAAAATATAAGAAAGCATATATAATGATTTGTATTTTAACACAAGTATTCTTCTGTTTTACTTGTATCCCACCCCCCCCCCCCCCCCTCTAAAACATAGAAAAATCTTGAAAAATGTATGGGTATGAACTCACATCGAGTGTATTCTTAGCTAGATAACGAAGTGACGAGAATAATCTTCAAGTTAGAACACTTGAAAATAGTTGTATCCTAATAATTTTAAACACACAATAAAATGTGTACATTAGATGAACTAATAATTAAAGTGTTGTATAACACTAGATTATGTAAGGATACTTACAATATTTTCCTAAAAATCAACTTGAAGGATTTGTTTTCCTAGGAATTGTTTGAAGATGTTTCTGGGGATGTTCTTGATGATGCTACTGGGAATGTATGAAGATATGAAGATTTGAAGATGCACTCGTTCTTTGAGAGAAAAGTAGGAAACTTTGAAGATGTAAAATGAGAAATGGGAAGGGCTTTTGGCCAAGTATATATATATATATATATATATATATATATATATATATATATATATATATATATATATATATATATATATATATATATATATATATATGGGGTGTAAAGGTGATGTGAATTTTGCATTGGTTTGTGTATTATATCACATTGGGAGAAGCACCATCTAACCCAAATTGAGATTTTGGCCTAATTGTCACATCCCGATCGAAGGCGGAAATCGTCGGGGTTGCGACGTTATACAATTGGATCACAGTCAACCACATATATTGAATACTTAATATATTTGAATCAATATTTTACAAACCTTTAAGTTTTGGAATTGAAATTACATCTTCATATTAAACACACAACGGTAAACAAGGTAAGTCTATTCTCAAAAGAAAGGAACTATAATTTCCTTAGAACTGATTTCCTACTTCCGGCTTCTTAGTTACTTGAGAATACACATTTTTAAAATACATCAACAAAAATTATTGGTGAGTTCCACAGGTTTTGACTTCGTGAGTTTTATAAAAATAAATCTTTATAAAACGTGGAATGTTTAACAAAATAAATTGTGCAAAACATGGTCAACAATGTTACTGATATGCTTCGTGTGAGACCCGACACTTGAAATCCAATATGAGTATCCATGGTAAAATACTTATGATAAAAGTAAATATTAACATATTTTTGTGAAGCAAAATATTAAGTATTTATATAAATAGACACTACCAATCAGTTTAACAATCTACAAACAATATTTATACTACATAATGTCTTTATAAAACGTGGAATGTTTAACAAAATAAGTTGTGCAAAACATGGTCAACAATGTTACCAATATGCTTCGTCTAAGACCCGATACTTGAAATCCAATACGAGT
Organism: Lactuca saligna; assembly: GCF_052625555.1. NCBI lineage: Eukaryota > Viridiplantae > Streptophyta > Magnoliopsida > Asterales > Asteraceae > Lactuca > Lactuca saligna. The sequence goes on from NC_136424.1 coordinate 251,583,979, forward strand.
ATCCATGTTAAAATACTTATGGTAAAAGTAAATATTAACATATTTTTGTGAAGCAAAATATTTAGTGTTTGTATAAATAGACACTAACAATTGGTTTAATAATCTACAAGCAATATTTATACCACATACAACCTCATCCTAGTTTGTATTAGTATAATTCCCAATTGTTTGAGTTTGAAGAATTTTGATTGTGATGCTTAATAATGTAAAGCTACCAAAATTCTAACAGGACAACGGTCGTATGTGTCCCTATTCGAGTTTAAACAATTCGTCGACTGTAAGTGACCATATATATATATATATATATATATATATATATATATATATATATATATATATATATATATATAATATATATATATATATATATATATATATATATATATATATATAAATATATATATATATATATATATATATATATATATATATATATATATATATGTTTAGACAGTACTTCGACTGTAAGTGACCATAACCATTGTTTAGACAGTACTCCGACTGTAAGTGACCAACAAAGTTTATATAGCACCCCGGCTGTGAGTGACGAAAATCAACATAGTTCAAATCATCATATCTTATAAGGTTGTCAACATGATCATATTTGAAATATTTGTTATAATTTACACGTTTGTAACTCTTAAAGTATGTGTGAATTAAACAATATCATAATTCGTGTATTTCTCATTTACAACAAAACTTTGTATATATATTTGGAGTCTAACGTGAGATAGGGAGCAAGTGCAACCACCTACAATTAGGAAGTCTTAGAGTTAGATATTCGTTCAAAGAAACATCAAAGTTACGGTTATTACTTAGGATGAAGAGACAATGTATGGATTCATCATGTGAGCCCTGTTTCCTTGATGATTCCTGGGACGTAATCATCCTAATGGGGAGATAATTGTAACGCCCGTAGATCCTGGCTAGTCAATTTAGAGATAATAGGGGTCGAAAATGACTTTTTGACAAAATATTATTTAGAATAAATTATCTTAACCAAGTTGTAGAATACATCTCAAGGGTTCCGTACATACAACGAACGTTGAAATCCGAGTTATGACGAAGAAGTTATGGTCCGTCAAAGTTTTACGGCAAAACCGGCACGACACCGGGAGACGTAAATAGTGAATTTACGATGGAGGACTTTTTAGCCTTAGAAATCTAAAAAAAAAAAAAAACGTTGTAGTATACGTTAAACCGAGAAAATACAAAAAAAGAACGCCCAAATCTGACTTCGTATGAGGAAGTTATGAATTTTCTAAGATTTGGCTTAGCAGTGCACAACTCGAAACTCGAATTTTAGATCGAATGGTTTTTGGCCTACACGGCCTAAAGGAGAATTGAAGATATCATTAATAGGAACTCAACGGTAAAAAGACAGATGAAAACAGATTCTGTATGTAGAAGTTATGAATTTTGCGCGGACATTTAACAGTATAATCTTATCGTACTGTTAAACTTAATATTGGTCGAGAATTAGCCGATAGAGTCAAAATGGAAGTTTTAGATCTTACTTTTACCTATATTTGGATATAAAGAACGTCAAAACGGAGTTCGATTTCAGAAGTCGGAAGTGTGCTGTGCGAAAATGGGTGACGTGGCACAATCTTGGCCATTGCTTTCTCCCCAAGTCTTGCCACTAGATGGTGACATGTGGCACCAACTTCAGCCACTTTTCACCCTATAAATAGAACATCTCCCACCCTCATTTTCTTCACACCTTTCCCATTCTTTCTTCTCTTTACTCTCTCTCTAGAACCTCACTCTAGCCCCGAAACCCCCCAAAAAGCCTAAGGAACCTCCCTAGCACGGGGCGGAATCCCCAGAGTGCTCGATGGCTCCGAGAAGAAGAGCTTTTTGGCTTGGAAACGTTGCTCCAAGCAAAGCCCGGTTTTCTATAAAACCCATTGTAAGTGAGCTACGCCTACACTATTTTTTAATATAGCTTTAATTTAATTATAGTAACGTTATTAAGAACTTATAATAAGTACTTGGGCTATTATTATGGGTTATATAAGTATTGTTTAACGCTTATATAATAGTAATAATAGCTAGACTATTAATTAGTCTCGACGAATAATATACTAAACTCTAGTGGTAATAATACTAGGTTTCGTCGAAGGAAATTATTTTTAAGAAGCGAAGCGTTGTCTGAGTTCGGAATCACCACATTTTCAAGTGAGTGCATGGTCTCTTTCATATTACACATAGATATGAAATATTTAATATAAATTACGTGCTATGTGTGCATATTGTCTGAATACTTGCTGTCTATGCTGGGTGAAATATTTTTATACATGTTTTAAATGATTTAAACTGTATATGTATTTTATATCTACAAAACGTGTTGGGTAAAACATTGGTAGACGTAATAGTTGTTGTGTGACCAAATAAAATAATGAGAGGCCTTGATATAGATGTTATTGATGATCCAGTCATCTAGCGGAGTATAGATGACGACCACAGACTATTCTAGACAGTCCATTGGAATGCTAGCAGGCTCGCAACCTGTAGGTGTTTATTTGAATTGTGTGCTCACCAGCAGTACTCCATCCCCCACATGGTTGCCTTATTTGACATGAATTGCTGAGGAACCCCTGAATCATGTGTTGTCACCCCCGATGAAAGTCCTTAAACTAGGTCCCTTGTTTTAGATGTTTTAGGCACGTAAAGTGAGGATAACGGGAACAGGTAATCGGGTTTGTTTGGTTTGATAAAGTTAATAAACTTATTTATTGTGGGTTGAAAACCCTATGTACTCACTAGGTTTCCCAACCTGACCCACTCAGTTTATTTATATCATATGTGTTGATATGAAGTCACATTACACTCAGAGATTAAGGAGATATAAATCACTAGTGATAATGAATGTATGTTCTGTTTATGCTTATGTTTCTGTATTGACGATGACATCCAAAATGTTTTAAAATGAATAAAAATATTTTTCTTTCGAAATTCTTTGATAACGTATTTATCATGTTTTACTGGAAACAAATTCCGCAACATTTTTATTAAAAGACGTACTCTGATTTTTATAAAGCATAAACAAAAAAAAAAAAACCGGTCTTTTTTAGCCGTGAAAATAGGGATGTCACACTAGCCATCCACTAGATAATAATACATATGTACAAATACATACATGTATACTTAGTATAAAATAACAATGTAGTTTTTGTGTAATTGAACTTAAATGTTTATGTTTTATTCTTTTTATTCAAAAACACTTAAATACATTTTAATTATGCCTTATAATAATTCATTTTATATTTTTATTTATTTAAATATAAAATTTATTGACCAATGTATAATTTCGTGACATTTAACCGGTTAACCATATCATTAAACATGTTTCGTCACTTTGGTTCGTATATTGGTCAAATTTAGATCCTTCACAACTATTAAGCACAAGTTTTAAATAGAATTTAACTTACTTATCAACTGGAGACATGTTGATACGGAAATTAAGTTTGTTGCGTTCAAATGACATTATATGCTAATTTTCACAAACCATTGATGGTTCGTAGTCATACGTCATAACGGAAATTATCATTAGTTACTTGTTTTATATTTCACAAGAACTTATCTAATTAAAACATGTTAAATTCCATCAAACATTTTTGATAAAATACTCATATTGCTTAATAATCAAAATGATGAGAATAAATCTCTAGATCGCTAGATTGTTTAGATTTTTCACAGGTATAGTAATAAAGAACAAACTATTCAATAAAGACAAGACAAAGAACACAATATAGAATCAATATGAAGCTTATGATTCAAACGTAGTCACGCCTCAGCAGAGCTCGATAAAGAACTTCCACTGTAGAGGCGAGCTAGGGTTTTACAATGCAATGAAGAGAATAATAAAAGTGTTACAAACTAAGGATGCATGCATGCACCTTAAATACTAAAACCCTAGAATAAAATAATGCACGGTTAGACAGGCCCAAACCGACTGCAAAACTAGGTCAAAAGAAATGAGCCTAAGACACAACATCATAATCCCAACAATCTCCCCCTTTGTGTCAATTGGGGCGAGACCTTCACTTCGGTTGTGTGACCTTGACTTGCTTCACGACTTTGAACAACCGAGGAATAATGGCAAGAAGCATCTGCCGAGACTGAATATACCAACAAAGCATATCAGTAAACAACTTCTTGTCAGCTTCACTGTTCTGATTACACATATGGATGATCTCCAAAATATGCTCCAAAAAAGCAGTATATAACATGTGTTTTTCAATAAGAGCGAATAGGCATGTTTACCTTCGCCCCTAACGAACATCATAGTATGAAACTTAGAGTCAATCTTGCCCTTGATCATCATGTTTACATTGCCAGCTCTTCCAATTGCTTTGACAGTAGTAAGCTTATGAATGGTAGTTGCAATCTCTTGATCCATTTTTGCTACTTCATGAATGTAGCAAACAAGCATTCGCTTGATATGATCAATAATCGACTGATACTTCTGAGGTTTGCATAGCAAAATATTGTTGAGGAGTATCCAATCGTGTGGGTTTAGATTTGGAAGATCAGCTAGGGAAATGGTATGGATCGAGCTGTCTGAGCCACGAGTCACTTTGAATTTGACATTGATGAATTTCCCAATGAAAGAGGGCTTCAATACCCTGACCGTTGTAATCTTCTTCAAGCTCCAGGTCAGGTATTGTGGTTGAGCAAATTCCAGCAGATCCCGATCAACCTTTGGGTCTGGAGAAGGAACGACAGCAGTAGAGGCGAAGCAGTCAAAGATGAATGCCTTTCGGTTGATCGGCATGTCGAACTGAGCGTCCTTCGAGTTCTCAAGACTGAACGATAAAACAGGTTCAAGCCAATGAGTACTTGGTTCATCAATGACTTCCCTCTGGAGCGATTCAATAGTCCAATCGGGAAACATTGACTTCTTTTTATCAAGAAGTTTCTTCTCTTTTATTTCCTTCTCACACCGATCCATCTTCTCCCAAAGCTCTTGCTCACAAGGCTTATATTTTGGATTAGGCTTGGAAGGAGCTCATGTAACAATATCATCAATATCATCCTCTTCATCTTCATCATCTTCGCCAATGATCTTCATTTTCTTTTAACTTCTACTGGTCGAAGCTTCATTATCCTTCGGTCCATGTAACGCCCGCGTTTCCAGGCTAGGCATTATCATTGATCTAATAATCTAGGTTAACCCTTGTAACTCTTTTTGAAGTATTAATGATGAAATATTTGAGTATTATGTGAATTATGTGAATTATGTGTTTATTTTCTTAATTATTATAATTTAATGAATTAAGAATAAAATAAGCATCAAAATTAAAGTATGAGATAAGCCCGATATCTTTGCATAAATATGTAGTGGTTGAAACAAAGATTCTGAAGATATAAAGAATGCCAAAATCCGAGTTATAACGAAGAAGTTATGACCTGTCGAAGTTTCACGCCAGAACCGGCAACGCTGAATGACGTAAAAAGTGAAATTTACGTTAGAGCGATATTTAGCCTTAGTGATCTAAATGAAAGTCGTATAGTTCGTTAAACCGAGAGCGTGCATAAAAAGAATGCCCAAATCTGACTTTATATGAGGAAGTTATGATTTTTCGAAGTTTCGACTTAGCAGTATGCAGCCCGAATACTCGATTTGAGATCGAGCGGTTTATAGTCGTAACAATCTAAATGAGAATCGAAGGTCTCGTTAATAGTAGTGAAACAATGAAAAGATAGGCAAAAACGGACGTCGGATGAAGAAATTATGAATTTATAACGGAGTTTTCCTGTCCCGGCCTACTGAAAATAAAGAATAAAAATAAATTCAAAATTAGCCGATGGTGTCTAAATGAAAGTTGTAGAGCGTAGTCTCACCTACGCGTGGATATAAAGAACATCAAAAACGGAGTTCGCATGGGGAAGATATGAATTTTTGAAGTTTATTAAATATTTTCGATATTTAATTTAAATATAAATTATCCGATATTATCCAAGAGGGGGAGTCAGCGAGCTGATCCTCATTACGCCCAGCGTAATTTCAGATTACGCCCAGCGTAAATCGATGTTCCAACCCCTATAAAAGGATTTCGAGGGCAACCGAGTTCTTTGCTCATTTCTTCCCTTTCTCTTGCGTTTTTGCATCGTTTTTTGTGCAAGAATTATCCCGAAGCCCTGGTATCATTCCCGAGCCCTGAAGCAAGTCCCAAAGCCCCGAAGATCCCCAGAAGTGCAATTCCCGAGCCGAAGCTCTGCCCGCAAGGAGTTCGATTTTTGTGAAGATCTTCCAGATCTACCGAAGAATACTACTTCTACAAGTCATAATGTTGTCCGATCATCTTCTGATCAAGTGAGTGTGTGGTTACTTTCTTCTAACGCATAATTATGAAGTATTTTATACGAAATACGTGTTATGTGTATATTTTGTTGTTATATGTGTCAATATATATTCAATTTCTTCTGTCTCATAGATATTATTTATTCAATACGTGTTATGTGTATGTGTCTAATCTGTTTTTTGGAATATGTATTGAATGAGAATGCTATACAGGTTTAGATTATATATAAAAATATATATTTTTATCTACTAATATGTTGGGTAGAACATGGGTAGATAGTTGTGTGACAAACAGATGAGAGGCCTCGATGTTGTTTTTAATTCAGTCATATAGCGGAGTTTAGATGACGACCACAGACTTTTCTACACAGTCCTGTGGAACGCTAGCAGGTTCGCCACCTATAGGTGTTAATGAACTTGGGTGTTCATTCGCTGTACTCCATCCCCCTCATGGTTGCCTTATTTGACATATATTGTCGGGAAACCCCCGAATGCATGTGTTGTTGCCCCGATGAAATATTCTTAGACTAGGTCCCTTGTGTTAGTTAATTTAGGGACGTAAAGTGAGAACAACAGGAATGGGTAATTGGGTTATTGTTGGTTGATGAAAATTAATTTAATTATTTATTGTGGGTTGAAAACCCTATATGCTCACCAGGCTCCCAAGCCTGACCCACTCAGTTTTATTTGTATTACAGGAAGTGGCGCAAGGGCATAAGATAGATGAATCACCAAGTTGTTTTGTTTACAAGTCTGTATATGTATATATTTGTTGAATGACTTGTAATGTTATCGTTTATGCTTTATGGTCTGTATCAGAACATGACATCCCAAGTTTTGATTATATAATGAAAATACATTTCTTTTATGAAATGCTTTGGTAAATATTATTTTATCACGTTTTGATTTTTGGGAACAAATTCCGCAACTCTTTCAAATTAAAAGGATTTACTCTGAAATTATTTTAAACGCATAAATGAAAATCGGTCTTTTCTGGCCGAGATTTTGGGGATGTCACAGTTGGTATCAGAGAATTATTTTAAGCGAACTAGGAATTTGTAGGATTTCTAAACGTAAACTTAAAATGCTAAGTGAAATTTTCAGATGTGTGTCTGTTATGTTTTAGACACGAGCACTAGTTTATTTTAGGAAAATTGCCTAAAATGTTTTTATGTTCTAAATGTTATATGTTGCCATATATGATATTATTTGTTCGGATCTATGGTCTGTTGCCGACCGGATCTAGAAACCTTATGTGTGTAGGATTCTAAGCGTATGTCTACGATATTAGAACTAGCATGTAAACGTTTCGGAGTGAGAAAGATGATTTGAATATCTATCGTAAATGAGGATCTACTTTCACCTTATTTGGTGTGTAGATCAAAAATGGTGAGAACGAGGAGTGGAGTTGGAAATGCTGATGAAAATAGGAATCAACCACCAGTGATTGAACAATTACCTGTTGTAGTTACAGCACCGGAGCCAATAACAATGGCTGGTGTACAAATGATTCAAACAATGTTGGATCATCAAATGGAGGATACTAGGCGGTTGCTTCAACAGAATCGTGAAGAACTGTCAATTCATGTGGAAGAGCCCGAATTAAATGAAGGGCACTCTAAAGGTGGAAACTTCAGTGGGTCTGTTGGTCAAGCCAAGCCACCGATAGTTAGGCAAAACAACCATGATGGAAGGAATGATGGAATGGGATGCAAGTACTGTTGGGTTTTGAGCAATCTAACACTTCCTAAGTGTGCATGCAACCCTAATAAACCTTGGATCTATGTTTGTCTAAATACATGCAAAATAATAATTTTCCAAGGTTTATAACCTATCTAACATGGCATGGGGAACATTTCAACATAAAAGAGTTAGAAGAGATTACATACCTTTTGGTGAGTTTGGTTCTAAGGAGTTTGAGGGCCAAGCACCAATAGTGTGAATGCCTCAAATGGAATCACAAACACCATAAACTCTTGGAAAACTTTGAGAGAGTATACACCTTGTATAAAATCGGCCACACACATGCACACACACACACTAGTTCACTAGTTTTCTCTTTTTCTCCATTTCATGCTCCATAAGCATGCTTATACAGTGTGCATGGTTAGGGTGAAACCCTAATAACCCATGTCTTTTCCTTTTCCAAGGATCCATGGGTTAAAAGCTCCATGGATCATCCATGGACTTCCACATAAGCCTAGCCCATTAACAAATGAGTATTAGCCCACACTATATAAAACAAATAGCCCATAATTTAATTAGTATTCCTTTTAATCTCTAAATTAATTCATAATTAATTTAAGACTAAAACTAATTAAATAACGTAACTTCATATTAATATATTATAACTCATAATATATTAATAAACATATGTGTATAACTCTCATAAAATTATCCATAATAGTTTGGATGAGATGCAACCCAAATGGACCATGCCGGTCGGGTCAAGTATATACCAAATAAGTTATGGACTTAGACACCTTATCCAACAGACTCCCACTTGGATAAGTCTAATAACTATATTTGCCTATAACTTCAGGAACCAACCAACAATCGTAGCTCTCGAAAACTCCCTCGAACAATGAAGACTCTGTCGAACTATGAAGCGCCATTTTAGATAAGTGATCACATAATCCTCTGTTCTCATGATATCAGCCGGACAAACACATGGAACTATGTCTTGCTTATTGTCTAGCAGTTGCTTCTCGATTTTCCGATTTGTTTGACGAAGAACTTCACTGAACACATCGGTTTAGTTCTGACCAGGCCTGGTACATGGGTCAACACAAAATCATCGAGAGGCCTAGATATCGCTTCTATTTCTAGAAGGAACAGATAAACTTCGACTGATATGCTTGTTCTACTACTTATTGAATTGTACACAAAGGCACGTTTTATAACATCAAGTTACTGATGCGTTTACGTGCAATCAATGCACAACAAACTCATAGGTAACAACTCATATCTCTAGGTTTAAAGATTTATATGATGTTATCGTCTCACGATCACTCGAGATAAATTCCATGAAGTGATACAAGTGAGCGTGGGTTTATACCAATACTCATAACTTATGAGTACTCATGAATGTTGTAGCAACCATTGCCATGTCTAAACACCTTTAAGGCATCTACAAACCCAATTCATGACAATCTTGATTCATACCTACTTCCGACGTATGATCGATTGTGGAGGTTTGAATAAATTAATTATTCTAGAAGTCAAAACATGCAAAACTAAAACAATAGTAAATAATTGACAATGATAGTAACACTTTACTCATAAATAAATCACAAATTTTATTCATCATCAAACGTCGATTACATTTTACAAGTTTCAGGAAAACTATCTAATCTGTAAAACTAATATCGTCCCTCAGCCCGATGCGTCTCGCATGCTGAAAATGCTTAACCCTCGTCAGTCCCTTCGTAAGGGGATCTGCAGGATTCTCATCCGACGATATCCTCCTTGTCACAAGGAGTCCTTCTTCAATCTTGTGTCTTATGAAGTGATATTTTCTGTCAATGTGTCGGGATCTGCCATGATCTCTTGGTTCCTTGGCTAAGGTAACCGCACTATTGTTGTCACAGAAAATTTCTATAGGTTCCTTAATAGCTGGTACAACTCCAAGGTCTCCGATGAAGTTCTTTAGCCATATCGCCTTCTTCGCTGCTTCACTCGCTGCTATATACTCTGATTCACAAGTCGAATCAGCCACCGTCTCCTGCTTGGAACTCTTCCAAGAAATTGCCCCTCCATTTAAGGTAAAGATCCAGCCCGACTGAGAGCGGAAATTATCCCTATCAGTCTGAAAACCAGCATCACTATACCCTAATATTCTCAAGTCATCACTGCCACCAAGGGTAAGGATCCAATCCTTAGTCCTCTGCAGGTACTTGAGAATGTTCTTTACCACGGTCCAATGAGCCTTGCAAGGGTTCCCCTGATACCTGCTAACCATGCTCAAAGCAAATGCCACATCAGGACGGGTACAAGTCATAGCATACATGATCGAGCCAACTGCGGAAGCATATGGTAATTGGCTCATCTCAGCTATCTCTGCCTCTGTACTCGGACTCTGAGTCTTACTCAGTTTGGTATTGCTTTGGATCGGTAAATCTCCTTTCTTGGAATTCTCCATGTTGAACCTTTTCAACACCTTATCCAAGTAGATACTCTGTCTAAGTCCAATTAGTCTTCTACTCCTTTCTCTTAATATCCTTATCCCTAGGATATAGGTAGCCTCCCCTAGGTCCTTCATAGCAAAGCACTTCCCAAGCCAGGACTTAACCTCCTGCAAGGTTGGGATGTCATTTCCTATGAGTAGTATGTCATCCACATACAGTACCAAGAAGCTAACTATACTCCCACTAGCTCTGACATACACGCAAGACTCATCTTCGCTTCTCAAGAAGCCAAACTCTTTTACCTTCTCATCAAAACAAAGATTCCAGCTACGAGATGCTTGTTTTAATCCATAAATGGATTTCTCAAGCTTGCATACTCTATTAGGGTACTCTGCATTGACAAAACCCTCTGGCTGATTCATGTACACATCCTCAGCCAACTTTCCATTAAGGAAAGAGGTTTTGACATCCATTTGCCATATTTCATAATCATGAAATGCTGCAATGGCTAACATAACCCTAATAGACTTAATCTTTGCTACCGGGGAAAAGGTTTCATCATAATCAACACCTTGAGTTTGAGTAAAACCCTTCGCAACCAGTTGAGCCTTATAAGTATGCAATTTTCCTTCCATGTCTGTCTTCTTCTTGAAGATACATTTGCACCCGACTGTTTTACGGCCTGGTATATTGTAAACCAAGTTCCAAACTTGATTGTCATACATGGACTGTATCTCGCTGTCCATAGCCTCCTTCCATTTAGCAGACTCCGGGCCTGCCATGGCTTCCTTAACACTGCTAGGTTCATCCAAATTTACTAGTGTACTATCACTAATAAACGTATCACCTTCCGTAGTAATATGAAAACCATAATAAAATGAAGGTGTGTTCCTAACCCGTGTGGAACGCCTCGGAGGTACAGACTCATCAGCTGGATCAACAGGAGTTTCCTCCTCAGGTTGATTGCTAGTGTATGAGGTTCCTTCACCAATTGATTCTTGAATTTCTTCAAGATCAATCTGCCTCCCACTGTCTCCTTGGCTTATAAATTCTTTCTCACGAAAGATCCCTCTTCGTGCTACAAAGACCACATTCTCACTGGGTCTGTAGAAGAGGTAACCGAAGGATTTCTGTGGGTAGCCGATGAAAATACACCTTTCACTTCGGGGTTCAAGCTTATCATGAGTTTCGCGCCTCACGAAGACTTCGTAATCCCAAATTTTGATGTGGTCCAAATTGGGAACCTTCCCAGTCCACATCTCATGAGGTGTTTTGGTAACCTTCTTTGTAGGGACTAGATTAAGGATATGGGCGGCAGTCTCTAAGGCATACCCCCAAAAAGAGATTGGTAACGAAACTCGACTCATCATAGAGCGAACCATGTCCAACAAGGTTCGATTACGCCTCTCAGCTACACCATTCAGCTGTGGTGTCCTGGGAGGAGTCAATTGTGAGACAATCCCACACTCCTTAAGATAGTCAAGGAACTCGGTGCTAAGATACTCACCACCTCGATCGGATCGAAGCATCTTAATGTTCCTGCCCAATTGATTTTCTACTTCCTGTTTGAATTCCTTAAACCTTTCAAAGGTTTCTGACTTATGTTTGATTAAGTAGAAATACCCATATCTACTAAAGTCATCAATAAAAGTCACATAATACCGATTAGCATCCCTTGTGGCGGTTTTGAATGGCCCACAAACATCAGTATGTATTAGGTCCAACAAACCCTCACCCCTCTCACAAGTTCCAGTGAAGGGTGATTTTGTCATCTTTCCAAGTAGACAAGATTCACAATTATCATCCGATTTAAGGTCAAATGATTCCAAGACTCCACTCTTTTGGAGTTGGCCTATGCGTTTCTTGTTTACATGTCCAAGATGACAATGCCACAATGATGCCTTATCTAGGCTAGTAGAAGAATCAATATACAACACATTATTTCCTAAGTTGTCTACAATCGACACAGTTTCATACACACCATCACAAGGTAATGCTTTAAAATAAAACACATTATTAAAGAAAGCATTAATACCACCACATTCATTATCAAACGAAAAGGTAAAACCTTGTTTGTACAAAGCATGAAAAGAAATAATATTCCTCGCCATTTCAGACGAGTAAACATATTTATTCAAATCTAATTTTAACCCATTATTAAGCAACAAAGTATAAACTCCAATCTTGGAAATAGGTGAAGCCTTCCTATTCCCCATGATTAAGTTTATCTTCCCGTGCTCCACATCCTCACTTCTTCTTAGGCCCTGCAAATCAGAACATATGTGAATACCACATCCTGTATCAAGCACCCAAGAGTTAGAATATGTTGAGTAATTAGACAATATAGTGTAAATACCTGCATAGGTGGGTTTCACTTTCCCATCCTTTAGATCCTGCAAGTACTTAGGGCAGTTTCGCTTCCAGTGTGCCTTTTCATGGCAATAAAAGCATTCAGCATCCTTGGGAATGGCAGAAGGAGTGACAGAACTGTTCTTAGTCTTTGATGAGGAGCCTTCAAGAGACTTTCCCTTGGTACCCTTCGAAGGGTGCTTCCTCTTTTTCCCTTTTCCTTGCCCAATAGCTAAAACAGGGGTAGAAGTTGGAGTAGGAGTAGTAGAGGTAACACCCGCTTTACCCTTAAGACCAGTTTCAGCGGTCTTCAAGAGTCCTTGAAGCTTGTTGAGGGCAACTTCCTCCTTGTTCATATGATATGTCATTCGAAAATGATCATAACAAGAAGGCAAGGAGTGCAAAATGATGTCAATTGCCAACTCCTCGGGGATGTTAACATTCAGCTTCAGCAAACGGTCCACATACCTTTGCATCTTTTGCATGTGGCCCGTGACGGATTCACCATCCTTCATGCGGGTAGTTATTATGGAGGAGATTATTTCATAACGCTCCTGACGAGCACTCTGATGGTACCTTTCCATCAGGTCTTGGTGCATCTCAAAAGGGTAGAAATCTTCATACGACTTTTGGAGCTCGACTGTCATCGTGGCCATCATGATACATGCCACCTTAGTAGCATCTCTCTCATGAGTCCTGAATTCAGCGATCTCCTCAGGAGTAGCAGTAGACTCATCAAGTTCTTTTAACTCCTTATCGAGGACATATTCCTTGTCCTCGTAACGAGTAACCATCCTGATGTTCCTAATCCAATCCATGAAGTTGGAACCATCAAAGATGACCCTCCCACAAAGATTCATGAGAGAGAAAGAACCAGTTGGGTTAGAGCCTGAAGCATTAGTGTTGGAAGACATCTGAAAGAAGAAAGTAAGTTTAGATTAGATATTTAGGATCCCTAATAAGACACCCAAATGTAATATTAAGGCTAGGATCCAATCACAATATATTACACTTAGAAGAGGGATGTCGTAATCTAAGTAATAATATATTTGAAAGGTACGTGAATGACGATTCACCAATTTCCACCATGAAAACGAAATGATTTATTAGGTTTAATTGGATTTGAAATTCCTAGATTCTTTTGAGATTCATTGAACTTTTCAATGGCATGTTTCAATCTCGATTGTGCCCTTCAAGTTTTGTGACTGGGATGCCGAGGATCACAAAACAAGGTGTGAATAACCATGCTAATTCACTTGGTACTCTTAATATTATCACCTAATCAATGTGCCGGTTAACCACACACGCTCCATTGATCTATGACAAACATTAAGTCACCCTTCGTGATCCTTACTAGTCCTAGTTAGTCTGTCGGTTAACCACACACGCTCCACCAACGACTTGGTAAGGTACAAAGTGTGAATTCCATGGACTAGCACCATGTTCACATTTTTCCTAAAATAACTAAGATTGGGAATTAAAAGAGTTTAGTTATTTTATAATATTCATTATACTTTTAATGAGGATTTAAAGTCATTGTTCTACCCGTTCGGCTAACGACCCTCCACCGATCAAGCAAGCGGTGGGTGAGAGTATACACCCATTAAGTCGCCATTTTATAGGCAACAACCTTATACCCACCTTATAGACCGGCTTCGTGAATGAGGCCTACTAACGGTAAAACGACTTATTCTTATACATATATATAATAATTAACCATTAATGTTATAAATAGTATAAGGGTTGAATTTTAACTATTAAAACTCTAAGGTTTGGAATTAAAGTTTATTAAAGTGTGTGAAACTTTACAAATTCCAAAACCTGAGGGCAAGTTTTGTAACTTTGCAAAACTCTTCATTTCATAACTTATGAATTAAAGGTTCATAAAAATGAAGACTCTTCATTTTCATGTAACTTATGTGTTTTAAGTGTGTGTTAAATGAAAGTGACCTTTGGTAATCCATAACTTGAGGACCAATTATGGACTCCATTAAAACACATAAATGATAAAGAATTAATCCTAAACAATTCAGCAAATAATTCCTATCATTTTCTAAATTCATAAGAACATGAACATGATCATCAAAAATTCAAGAATTATATGAACACATAAAATCATGGAATTTTGATATATGCTATTGTAAATGGATTAGAACAACCATTACACCAACTAAAATAGGTTTTATAACACCAAAACAGTTTAGGGTAATGTTTCTAGTCCATTTCCAGCAGCAAAAGTCGAGAATCTGCACTCTTTCGATCTTACTCGTCGAGTGCATGAACTTACTCGCCGAGTAGGTTGAAGTTTGCCTTGGACTCGTCGAGTCCCCCCAATGGACTCGGCGAGTCCACCATGCTGACAGCAACGATTTTGACTTTTTTCACTATTTTACATCAAGTATCAAACAAGCAAGCCTAGGCTCTGATACCACTGTTGGGTTTTGAGCAATCTAACACTTCCTAAGTGTGCATGCAACCCTAATAAACCTTGGATCTATGTTTGTCTAAATACATGCAAAATAATAATTTTCCAAGGTTTATAACCTATCTAACATGGCATGGGGAACATTTCAACATAAAAGAGTTAGAAGAGATTACATACCTTTTGGTGAGTTTGGTTCTAAGGAGTTTGAGGGCCAAGCACCAATAGTGTGAATGCCTCAAATGGAATCACAAACACCACAAACTCTTGGAAAACTTTGAGAGAGTATACACCTTGTATAAAATCGGCCACACACATGCACACACACACTAGTTCACTAGTTTTCTCTTTTTCTCCATTTCATGCTCCATAAGCATGCTTATATAGTGTGCATGGTTAGGGTGAAACCCTAATAACCCATGTCTTTTCCTTTTCCAAGGATCCATGGGTTAAAAGCTCCATGGATCATCCATGGACTTCCACATAAGCCTAGCCCATTAACAAATGAGTATTAGCCCACACTATATAAAACAAATAGCCCATAATTTAATTAGTATTCCTTTTAATCTCTAAATTAATTCATAATTAATTTAAGACTAAAACTAATTAAATAACGTAACTTCATATTAATATATTATAACTCATAATATATTAATAAACATATGTGTATAACTCTCATAAAATTATCCATAATAGTTTGGATGAGATGCAACCCAAATGGACCAGCCGGTCGGGTCAAGTATATACCAAATAAGTTATGGACTTAGACACCTTATCCAACAAGTACAAGGACTTTCTGACTTGCAAACCATCGACCTTCACTGGAAGGAGGACCCGATCGGAGTGATGGATTGGATCTCCGAAATGGAGTTAGCATTTATGACTTGTGGCTGCAGAGGCAAGTTGCAAACTACCTATGCAGTGAGTCAGTTCCGAGGTGGAACTGTTCATTGGTGGAACACTCTAGGGAAGACTTTAAGCCCTAATGAGCTACTGCAATTGACATGGGCAGAATTCTTGGTGCAGTTCAAGCGCAAGTTTTACTCAGCTCAAAATCTGTTGGAATTGGAGAACAAGTTTCTGACATTGACGAAAGGCAGCATGTTAGTTGGTGAATACACTAATAACTTTACAGACAAGATGGAGTTTACCTTGCGCATCGTTCCAGATGAGCTGACAAAGGTTGACCGGTACGCAAAGGGACTCTCATGGGAGTACGCAGTGCCAGTTTTTCAGGCACCTACTCTAGAGGCGGTTATTTGGGCTGCCAAGTCTGTTGAGGACATGATCAAGGGAAGATCCGCCAGCAAGGTTGAAGTTGGCGAGAAGAGAAAGTTTGAAGGAACTTCAGGTTACAATAAGAAAAGCAAATTTTCGAAGTCTGATTCGAAAAAGTTTGGAGGAAAAGGAGGCGAAGTGAAATGGTGTGAAAAGTGCAAGAAAAAGAACTTTGGGAAATGTAGTAAGGATGTAACCTGCTACAAGTGTGGAAAAATTGGGCATTTTGCCAATGAGTTTCCGTCTAACAAAAGGATGTGTTTTGGTTGCAATGAAGAGGGGCACATTTTGAAGGGTTGTCCGAAGAAGAAGAAGGAGGCAGCTAAGCCTAACATTCCACCAAAGCCGAAGGCGAGAGCCTTCCAAATGACACTTGAGGTTGCGAAGGATGAAGTTGATGTCGCTTCAGCTACCTTTCTCATAAACAAATTACCTGCTCAATTTTTGTTTGATTCTGGAGCCAACTACTCCTTTATTTTGCATGAGTTTGGTAGAAAACTAGCTTTGCTTGTTAATAGACTAGATAATGCTTTATTAGTCGAAGTTGCTAGTGGCAAGTTTGTACCTGTTAGCCATCGCATGAAAAACATCTTAATCGACTTGAATGGGAATAAGTTTCACGAGGAATTATTACCTATAGAACTAAATGGTTTCGACGTCATTATGGGAATGGATTGGCTTAGCGCCAATGACGCCGAGATATTATGCAAGAAGAAGGTAGTTAAAGTAAACCCGCCCGGGAAAGAGTCATTTATGGTGTACGGAGACAAACGCCGAGTAAATTCTGGAATCATTTCCCTAATGAAAGCCGGAAAGTGTTTGACCAAGGGATGTACATCATATTTAGCATTCGTGATCGATGCTAAGAAGGAAAAGTAGGTGATGCAGAGTATTCCAGTGGTGTGTGATTATCCGGAAGTATTTCCCGAAGATCTTCCTGGATTACCACCTGATAGACAAGTGGAGTTTAGAATAGACTTGTTACCAGGGACCACGCCAATAGTAAAAGCACCTTATCGATTAGCCCCGATGGAGATGAAGGAGTTGATGATGCAACTTCAGGAGTTATTGGAAAAAGGTTTCATTAGACCTAGTTCATCACCCACGGGAGCTCCGGTGTTATTCGTGAAGAAGAAAGATGGAAGTATGAGAATGTGCATCGATCACAGAGAGCTTAACAAGGCAACAATAAAAAATAGATATCCGTTGCCGAGGATTGATGACCTATTTGATCAATTGCAAGGTTCGAGCTATTTCTCGAAGATCGATCTAAGGTTAGGATATCATCAGCTAAAAGAGAGAGAACAAGATATCGAGAAGACTGCATTCAGAACTAGATATGGACACAACGAGTTATTGGTTATGTCGTTTGGACTAACCAATGCTCCAGCAGCATTCATGGATTTAATGAAAAGGGTTTGTAATTCGTTCCTTGATAAATCTGTGAGAGAGTTCATAGATGACATTCTAATTTACTCGAAAAGCCAAGAAGAGCATGATAGACACTTGCGAGAAGTGTTATAAGTCTTGAAGAAGGAGGATTTGTATGCAAAGTTCTCCAAATGTGATTTTTGGATTCGTGAAGTCCAATTCTTAGGTCACGTGGTCAACCAGGAAGGGATAATGGTTGATCCAGCAAAGATTGAAGTTTTGATGACGTGGGAACAACCGAAAAGTCCTACGTAGATCCGAAGCTTTTTAGGATTAGCTGGATATTACCGAAGGTTTATCCAAGGCTTTTCTTTGATTGCTACTCCATTAACAGATTTGACCCACAAAGGAGCTACTTATGCTTGGAATGATAAGCATAAAGAAGCATTCGAGAAGCTAAAGAAGAAGCTATGCGAGGCACCAATACTTTCTTTACCCGATGGAGTTGAAGACTTCGTTGTTTATAGTGATGCGTCTGGGGTTGGATTGGGTTGTGTTTTGACCCAAAGAGAAAAGGTGATAGCATATGCGTCTCGACATTTGAAGGAGCATGAAAAGAATTACCCAACTCATGATTTGGAGTTGGCAGCGGTGGTTTTAGCTCTGAAAATATGGAGGCAATACCTCTATGGCACAAAGTGAAAACTTTTCACTGATTATAAGAGTCTCCAATATCTCTTTAATCAGAAAGAATTGAATATGAGGCAATGACGCTGGCTAGAGTTACTCAAGGACTACGATTGTGACATACTTTACCATCCCGGTAAAGCTAATGTTGTCGCTGATGCTCTCAGTCGGAAAGTCAATCTTGAAAGGAAGAGGCCAAGAGCATTAAGAATAGAAGTCGTCTCGACAATCGTGGAGAGTATAAAGAAAGCTCAAGAAGAAGCTTCTGAGAAAAATAACCGAAAGGAGGAACGTTTGGGAAAAACATTGGTGTTCGGTATAAACAGTCATGGACTGAAGGTGTTCCATGATCGGATTTTGGTACCTAAGTCAGGAGGTATTAGAGATCTTCTGATGGAAGAAACTCACAAAACCATGTACTCGATTCATCCTTGTAGCACTAAAATGTATAGGGACCTGAAACCCTACTATTGGTGGCCAACGATAAAGCTTGACGTTGCAAAGTATGTGGCTGAATGTGTGACTTGTGCGAGACTCAAGACACAACATCAGAAACCATATGGGAGTTTAGAACCTTTACCTGTGCCTATGGGTAAATGGGAATACATTGCTATGGATTTTTTCACTAAGCTTCCCAAAAGAAAGAATAGTCATGACATGATTTGAGTGGTCGTTGATCGCTTCACTAAGAGTGCACATTTCATAGTAGCCAATGAGAAATGGTCTATGGAAAAGCTTGCGAATTCTTATGTAATGGAAATTTTGAGGCTTCACCGCGTTCCGTTAACGATTGTATCGGACCGTGAAAGTTGTTTCACCTCGAGATTTTGGAAAAGTCTACAAGAGGAAATGGGTACCAAGTTATGTTTAAGTACAGCTTACCATCCGCAGACTGATGGTCAGAGTGAAAGAACAATACAAACACTTGAAGATATGCTGAGAGCATGTACCCTTGAATTCCTAGGTAATTGGGATGAGCATTGACTTTTGGTAGAATTTTCCTACAATAATAGTTTCCACTCGAGCATAAAGATGGCACCTTATCAAGCTTTGTACGGACAGAAGTGTCGTACGCCGTCTTGTTGGCTTGAGGCTGGGGAAAAGCAGTTTATGGGTCCCGAGATGGTCCATCAAACTGCTGAGAAGTTGAAAGTGATCAGGGAAAGAATGTTAGCAGCTCAAGATCGTCAAAAGAGCTATGCTGACAAGAAGTGAAGGCCGGTGACTTTTGAAGTTGGAGATTCGGTTTTGCTTAAAGTCTCACCGTGGAAGGGACTTATAAGATTTGGTAAAAGGGGAAAGTTGAGTCCAAGGTTTATTGGACCATTTAAAGTTCTTCAGAGGGTTGGGAACCAAGCTTACAAGCTCGAATTACCAGAAGAACTAAATGGTATTCATAACACTTTTCATGTGTGTTATTTGAGGAAGTTCACGGGAGAAGTTCCCGATATAATTCCAATTTATGAATTGAGAATTGATGAAAACAAGAGGTTAATTGAAGAAGCAGAGGCAATTGTTGACCAAACGACTAAGAATGTAACGACCCAATTTTCACGTCCAAAAATTTCGTTTTTAAAACATTACTTTAGAAAACGTTAATAATTAAAAACATTGTTTGATCAAACTACATCACAACGTAAACCATGTCTAAAATCCAAATCATACAACCAATCGAAATATCAGAGTTTAAATCCCAGAGAAATCTAATAGATGCGGAAACCAGTGTGTGTGCATGATGTGCCGCTACCGTGCCAGCTCCTTCCCCTTTGATGAAGAGGTACCTGAAACCAAAACTGTAAACTGTAAGCAAAAAGCTTAGTGAGTTCCCCCATCGTACCACATACCATACAGTACATAACATACATACTGCCAGGCTATTTTGGGGTGCCTAGCTACCCGGTACGGCCATTCTGGGGTGCCGACTACCTGTGCGGCCATTCTGGGGTGCCGTCCTACTCGTATCAAGCCATTCTGGGGTGCTGACCTACCCATGTTGAACTATTCTGGAGTGTTGACTACCCTTCGGTCCTAACAACCGAACCTCGGGGACTATTTCATCCCCTACTACTACCATCACATATATCATAACACAAACATAATATCAGACATATATGGGGTGTCTGACTACCCTTCGGTCCTAACAACCGAACTCTACTACTATCACATACAACATATCATGCTAGCATATAACATATCAAGTAGTAGCGAACCTAGATGATATCACAAAGACAATCATCTATCCTACATCTCCTACTGGTGGGTCGGCATTGTGGCCTTAGACCCACCGCTACTGGAAGGCAACTCACCTCGGAGTAGCTGCTGATCTGATCGGGAACTGACTGTCTACGGCTGCTGATGCTGCTCCGGAAATCCTCCGGCTGTAATTCCCACAACTTACTCAATCAAATACTGCTAACTGTCCTTTGGGTAAAAAGACCATTTTACCCCTGATCATGCCCTAAGTCAAAGTCAGAGTCAACTTTCAGTTGACCCTGTCCAATCTACTGACCTGGATTATGTTTCTACTCGTCGAGTTAGGCGTTGACTCAATGAGTTCTCCATCCAAACTGATGTTCAAGTCCTTCATCCTACTCGCCGAGTTGTATGAACAACTCGGCAAGTTCATCTTCATCCGATGAACACTTATGCTGCGACTCGCCGAGTTGGATGAACAACTCGCCGAGTCTGATCTTGATCTAAGGAGATTGCCTTGAACTCGCCGAGTCTGGGCATCGACTCGCCCGAGTTCCATTATGGGTGAGTTTTGGCTTCCAACTCACCGAGTCCACCCTGGACTCACTACACAACTCGACACAGTTAAAAGGGGACAATCTCGGAGACTCGCGACTAGACTCGCCGAGTCAGATGAGCGACTTGCCGAGTCTGCTTCATGCAAGAGCCATATACACGATTTTGCTCGAATTTAGTCCATGCCATTCATAGATCTGGGTTCCTAGAGCATGAATAACATGTAAAGTTTCCAACTTTACGTGTAGATATTCATCCATGAGGGTTTTAGGGTTCAAAATGCACCAAAAGAGTAGATCTAAGGTCTTCATGCAACATGGGTCCATAAAGGTAATAGATCTGAGCTCTTGGAGCTCAACCATGCCTAGATCTAGAGGCCAATCAACTTATTACGAAATATAATGCACATACAAGCTTGGGGAAGGGCTCAAGGAAGACTTTAATGGAGTTATAAGCATAGAGACATGGGGAAAACGAGTTTTACCTCAAAGAAATCACTGACAGAACACTAAGATGCTTGGCTTCCTTCCCTTCCTCTTGATCTACTCCACCTCCTTCTCAAAATCTTCAAGAACACACACTAAAAAGCCACAAACTCACAAGAACAAGAGCTAGAACGTATGGAGAGCTTCTGGGGGTGAATGGGGCGGAGTTGGGGCGCAAATGGTTGTTTAAATAGGGTGCAAACCCTTGGAAATTAGGGTTTCATCAGACAGCGCGGACTCGCCGAGTCCATAATATGGACTCGTCGAGTCGCCATCTTAACCACGCCCCAAAGTCTCGTCTCTACTCGTTAAGTCGGGCCTCCAACTCGCCGAGTCCAGGGCCAAAAACACAAAGTACTTAGGCAAAAATCATGTACCAGGAACCAGGTGCTACAAAGAAGCTTCGACGCAAGATGGTCAAATTAGTGCTAGTCCGTTGGAACCATACGAATGGGTCAAATGTCACTTGGGAAACGGAGAGTGACATGATGAGTTGCTATCCGCATTTGTTTGTTGATGTGTGATTCCGGGGACGGAATCATCCTAAGGGGGAGAGAATTGTAACCCCCGCGTTTCCAGGCTAGGCATTATCATTGATCTAATAATCTAGGTTAACCCTTGTAACTCTTTTTGAAGTATTAATGATGAAATATTTGAGTATTATGTGAATTATGTGAATTATGTGTTTATTTTCTTAATTATTATAATTTAATGAATTAAGAATAAAATAAGCGTCAAAATTAAAGTATGAGATAAGCCCGATATCTTTGCATAAATATGTAGTGGTTGAAACAAAGATTCCGAAGATATAAAGAATGCCAAAATCCGAGATATAACGAAGAAGTTATGACGCGTCGAAGTTTCGCGCCAGAACCGGCAACGCTGAATGACGTAAAAAGTGAAATTTACGTTAGAGCGATATTTAGCCTTAGTGATCTAAATGAAATTCGTAGAGTTCGTTAAACTGAGAGCGTGCATAAAAAGAATGTCGAAATCTGACTTCATATGAGGAAGTTATGATTTTTCGAAGTTTCGACTTAGCAGTATGCAGCCCGAATACTCGATTTGAGATCGAGCGGTTTTTAGCCGTAACAATGTAAATGAGAATCGAAGGTCTCGTTAATAGTAGTGAAACGATAAAAAGATAGGCAAAAACAGACGTCGGATGAAGAAATTATGAATTTATAACGGAGTTTTCCTGTCCCGGCCTACTAAAAATAAATAATAAAAATAAATTCAAAATTAGCCGATGGTGTCTAAACGAAAGTTGTAGAGCGTAGTCTCACCTACGCGTGGATATAAAGAACGTCGAAAACAGAGTTCGTATGGGGAAGATATGAATTGTTGAAGTTTATTAAATATTTTCGATATTTAATTTAAATATAAATTATCCGATATTATCCAAGAGGGGGAGCGAGCGAGCTGATCCTCATTACGCCCAGCGTAAATCGATGTTCCAGCCCCTTTAAAAGGATTTCGAGGGCAACCGAGTTCTTTGCTCATTTCTTCCATTTCTCTAGCGTTTTTGCATCGTTTTTCGTGTAAGAATTATCCCGAAGCCCCGGTATCATTCCCGAGCCCCGAAGCAAGTCCCGAAGCCCCGAAGATCCCGAGAAGTGCAATTCCCGAGCCGAAGCTCTGCCCGCAAGGAGTCCGATTTTTGTGAAGATCTTCCAGATATACCGAAGAATACTACTTCTACAAGTCGTAGTGTTGTCCGATCATCTTCTGATCAAGTGAGTGTGTGGTTACTTTCTTCTAACGCATAATTATGAAGTATTTTATACGAAATATGTGTTATGTGTATATTTTGTTGTTATATGTGTGAATGTATATTCACTTTCATCTATCTCATAGATATGATTTATTCTCTATGAAATACGTGTTATGTGTATGTGTCTCATCTGTTTTTGGAATATGTATTGAATGAGAATTCTATACAGGTTTAAACTATGTAAAAAAATTATATTTTTATCCACTAATATGTTGGGTAGAACATGGGTAGATAGTTGTGTGACAAACAGATGTGAGGCCTCGATGTTGTTTTTGATTCAGTCATCTAGCGGAGTTTAGATGAAAACCACATACTTTTCTAAACAGTCTTGTGGAACACTAGCAGGTTCGCCACCTGTAGGTGTTAATGAACTTGGGTGTTCATTCGCTGTACTCCATCCCCCTCATAGTTTCCTTATTTGGCATACATTGCCGGGAAACCCCGAATGCATGTGTTGTCTCCCCGTTGAAATATTCTTAGACTAGGTCCCTTGTGTTAGTTAATTTAGGGACGTAAAGTGAGAATAACGAGAATGGGTAATTGAGTTATTGTTGGTTGATGAAAATTAATTTAAATATTTATGGTGGGTTGAAAACCCTATATGATCATCAAGCTCCCAAGCCTGACCCACTCAGTTTTATTTGTATTACAGGAAGTGGCGCAAGGGCATAAGATGGATGAATCACCAAGTTGTTTTGCTTACAAGTCTGTATATGTATATATTTGTTGAATGACTGGTAATGTTATCATTTATGCTTTATGGTCTGTATCGGAACATGACATCCCGAGTTTTGATTATATAATGAAAATACATTTCTTTTATGAAATGCTTTGGTAAATATTATTTTATCACGTTTTGATTTTTTGGAACAAATTCCACAACTCTTTCAAATCAAAAGGATTTACTCTGAAATTATTTTAAACGCATAAATGAAAATCGGTGTTTTCTAGCCGAGATTTTGGGGATGTCACAGTCCAGAAGTAGCTTTCGGTTCTGGAAGAGGTGGAGGTTGTATTTTGTTAAGTTTACCTCCTTGGGATTTCTTTTCTCCCCATTGTTTCGGAAGAACGGCAGTGTCCGAAACACCTTCAACTCGACTGAGAATATCCAAGGCTGGACGTAGTTTCTCAGCCAAGTCACAGCGAATAGAGATTGTTAAGATTGAGTCATGAGCGTCTAGAAGATGAAGCAGGATTAAATGGACATCACCAACAGAACTACGAATCACTTCTCTTTCAGATTTTAGATCATTAAGTTCTTGAGTTGCAGTACGGAGCTTTAGGTTCTGAATTTTGAGCTGAGAGGTTCACTTGTCCAACATATCCATAATTTTTTTTTCAACTGCTAGCTCTGCCTCAAGAGTAGTTAACCGTTCATCAACTTTGGTGTGAAGCTCTTCATTAGCAGCTTCAATAGTTGTACGAACCACACTAAGTTGTGATAGTTCGGCCTCTGGTGAGCGTTTAAGAGAATCAACCGAAGCCGTCACGGTGTGTGCATTTTTCTGTGCAGCAGCTTGAAGGGAATCTAGAAAGATTTAAGCTTCTGAGATTAGTTTTTTGACTTTTTCGGTCGCATCCTTGCAGTCATTAGTAGAGGCTTCCACTGCAAGCGAAGCCTTTTTACATTGAGAAGTGGAGGCATCAATGACCTTCGTTGCATTGGAGATAGAGGTGTCATGCTCCTTAACTGTAGAAGAGAAGAGGGCCTTGAGAGCAACTTTTGAGTAAGGATTAGCAGAGGCAGAGGAAAGTAACTAATCAAGCTTATCAATCAAAGCCTTTAGATGTCGCTTGGTGATAGGAGCATCATCATTGTCGTCGCTCTGAACACGATAAGGACTGAAGTAAGTGGAATCAAACTCCAAGTCCTCACCTCCAAGAACAGTGTTGCTTTCAGTTGGAGATGGTTGTTTAGTAGTGACAGGGGTTTCGGGTGGAGAAGAACGAACCCCCGTATTAGATACGTTGGTCTGAACTCCTTTTATGGTAATAGTAGTAGCGTCGATAAAAATGGGTGTTGGGATGGGAATCGTGGAAGAAGGTTGAGATGTGATAACAGGGAAGGTTGTGGGTAGGGAAATAGGAATAGAAGCAGGTGGAGGAGAGCGTGCTTTAGATCGAACAGGTACCTCTAGAGTCGGCGAGCGAGGAAAGGTATCACCACGAACCGAAACCTCCTCATCAGAACTTTCGCTCCCAGATGCAGTAGGAGAGGGTCGTTTATGTCCAATAGGGACGTAATCAGAATCTGAATCACTCGAGGACTGAAGAATAAGCCTACGAGCAGGTTTCTTTGCCTTTTTCTGCTTAGTCTGTGAAGGTGTTGCCTTTTTACTCTTTCGTTTCTTTGGAGTTTGCCCCTTAGCTCCTTTGATTACCAGTCCTTCATTCGGTTTATCCTGTTTCTTTCCCCTCTTGGATGGTTTATCTGCTTCCTCAATGAAACGAACCATTGTTGGTGTGAGTTCCCTTGGGCCCGTAGATGGAAGTTTCTTATATTCTTGAATGATTACACTTTTTTCAGATACACAGGCATACATGGATGCCGGAATCGATCCAGCAAACAGATACTTGGACGGATCAGTAACCAGAATCTTGGTTGTATAAAACATGGCAATAGAATAGAGAAGCGAATTTGCCATGATTGGGACATGGAGACGATCCATCGCCTATATTTTGATAATAGACCATAACCTTCCACGAGAGACTTCAGAATGTCGTGAAGAAGAAGATAAGCTTTGAACAAGTTCTTGCCATAAAACTGAGCCATAATCCAAATGTACTCCATTGTACAAACCATAAAGCATGGTCATAAAGGACTTGCTTGCACCGTCAGATCCAGTGCTTCGCTCAGAAAGACCTTTGAATAAGATAGTAAAGAGGTTGTTCCATTATGGGGGAAGGCAGGACTTTTTGAATTTCGTGACAGTGGTTAAGGTTTCGTGTACCCTATACTGTAGAACATGAAGAACAATTAACCAGTGGTGATGGAATCGGGGTTTACCATGGTGGGTTCATGAGCAAGACCTAGCAGGTTGCAGAAGCGATTCTTTGAAATTGAGGTCTTCTCGTTGTGAATGTCGAAGTGTAGTCTCTCAGCAAGTTTTTCATA
This sequence comes from Lactuca saligna, assembly GCF_052625555.1. Classification (NCBI taxonomy): domain Eukaryota; kingdom Viridiplantae; phylum Streptophyta; class Magnoliopsida; order Asterales; family Asteraceae; genus Lactuca; species Lactuca saligna. The sequence goes on from NC_136424.1 coordinate 251,610,645, forward strand.
GTATGAAGTGGAGTAGATGTGAGAAAGGCAAGACATGGGAACAACTTCCACTTGAGATAGAGCGACAACAAGTGGAGAGTATTTGAGGCACTCCACAATTTGCAGCATGTAGGGTTCATAGGCTGAATGTGTAAGGTCGATAATGAGATTCTGGTTGGGTTTAATGGCCAGAAGGTTAGAGTGAACAGAGGTGTCTTAAACAGAAGACGATTCCGCCATCGATGAAGCTTGAGAGGAAGAAGATGAACAGTGAGAGAAATCGCCTTTTGCTTTTAGAAGATTTGTGAGTGGTAAAAGAGTAAAGTTGATCGTGAGAAACCCTTTTATACGTGAGAGTATGAGAGAGAAAAATCCGCCTAAAATCTTGTCCTTTTGTGAAACAGTTCCAGATGCGATGGGGAGTAGACAGTTGGCAACCCCGATGATGACGCAGGAGAGAGAAAATACGTTTCACTTTTTGTGCGCCTTTCCATATAAGGTACCTTTTTCAAATCGACAAAACAATTGGATAATTGCTGACTCATCCAAGTGCTTTATTCGAAACGTCACCCACATAATTTACATGAACCATCGTCACCTTTATCTTATCGATTAAAAATCACCATAATGCTTTTTAGAACCCAAGCTGTAAAAAATAGGTCATATTAATTAGAACCAGACTTTTGAAAAATCAAATATTTTCGTCCATAGAGTGTGAATGATAAAGAAATAAATCGAACTTTATGGGATATTGTGATGTCAATTAATACATGAAACAGTAGATCCCGGGCACGAATCTCTTCCTTTCAAGTCAAGAGAGACTTCAAAGTATCTGGGTGGTTTCCCATTAGAATACGATCAAGTTCATGTTAAGAGGCAATGAAAGGTATCTGATAGAGATAAGGCTTGTAAGGGTGGCTTGCTCTTCAATTCAAATTTCAGTACTCAATATGAGACCAAAAGAGAATGAAGTACTTGTGATACCAATGTGGCCTATTGAACAAGTAGGTTTGATATGTATTTAGTAACTTGTTGAAACTGAGAAATCTCAAAAATATATATATATATATATATATATATATATATATATATATATATATATATATATATATATATATATATATATATCTGGATCCTTGGGGAAGAAAAGTCTTGGTGATATACATTTTCAAAAGGATCTCTCAAAATAAAAAGAGATTTCATTGGTGAAAGCTAGAACATAGTAATTTTTCACCATCAATGCATTAAGGGTATTGAATTGAGGGTTTCACTTAGTACGTAGTGACACAAAACTAAGATTATAAACACAGATTTTTGTATAACCATAAACCTCAGTGGTAAGTGCTGAGAGTCTCAAGGGCTACATGAATGAGATGAAGTGTAATGGAGAAATATGATGGAGGTGGTTTAAGAAGCGAGTGTACCTCTGCTATAAAAGAGTGACGAAGCAGAAAACTCTAAACTCAATATGTAACGCCCCGGTTTTTCTCGGTACATTTGGTTATTATCCTTGTAACTTTGGGATAATTTATTTAACCAATGTCTGATTTCTTATATTATTAGACTCTTTTGATCATCTTGTAAACTCCTTTTATTGAAGTCCATGGGCTATGGGCCTACTTGCAAAGTCCATCTAGTAAATAGTACTTAATGTGTTAATTGAGTCATTTGGAACACACACAAGAAAAAACATTCTAAACCCCTACTCTCTCTCTCTCTCACACACACACATCATCCTCTCTCTCTTTAGGATCAAGAGCAGCCAAGGAGTTGTTGTTTGGAGCTTAATTCTTGTTCATTTCTAGCCTTGATTCATATTGGTATGAACCTCCTTATCATTTCTTACAACTTGATTCATAACCTTGTTCTAGTTTTATGATTTCATCTTCACTTCTTCTCCTTCTTATTTGATTTGTATCTCTTTTCTTATTTGCAAATAATTCTATGTGATACATCATATCAAGACCCTATATTCACCCCATATATGGTGGATGATGGATCTAAGGGATTACATGTTGCAAAAGATCATGGAACCCTAAAAGGGAGAATGGTGATTTTATATGCTTTATGTTCATTTTCATGTTGATTACTATTACAATCTTGTGGCAAAATGAAATCCTAATGATACCTAACCCTTTTTAGTACCACCATGATCATGCGGACTAAATTGGGATGATGAACACATCTTAAAATGTGTTTCAAAGGGAGAAGGATGGATAAGCCAAAAAGGAATCACGGGTGGCTACGATTCTATTTTCCATCCGATTTGTAGTCATTTTGTAAAACTCATATCTTGAGCTCTAGAGCTCAAACGGACCCCAAACCAGTTCCCAAAGTTCAAAATTTGAGTTGGACTTTATTAAGCAGCCCAACCTCACTTATAAGGACTTTATCTATGGGAAAGAATGGCATCTTTGTTGTTAGGTCTGATCCGGGTCTGTTCTGATATGTCATTTTGTTTTCATCATTTCTAATGCTTGTAAAAGGATCTAAAGTGATTCCAAGTTTCTATATGTTCCTGATATTATGAATTTAAGATCTGGAGTAGATGGGGTGTTATTTCCAATTATAAATTGGTTAGAATGGATCCACATTCCAGATCAGTGGGCAGTCACCAGCTTTTGCTAGTGCTGTGATTGTCCACATTGTGAATTTTATATCTAGAGTTTGGGAGATGATTTTCATTCAATGCCAACTCTGAGACTTTCATTTGTATGTACTTTACTTCTCTGAATTTTGGTTTGGACGAATTCTACTAACAAGTTGGGTAGAATTGGCCAACAACACTTGACTATATTGTTGGAGACAGAAGTGACACACCATTTTGTAAAATTCATATTTAATTCATCTTTTGGATTTAAAATGAGTTCTTTATAGTTGTGGAATCCCGAGCAATCATAGCTTCCTATAAAATTTAGTTAAAGCTATGTTTCAATTTTAGATTTTGGGGTAAATCCGTTTTGAACAGCAGGTTTGTTTTAGAGACCTTGCTGTGATTACTCTTTTCTCAACTCATAGCTTCATTACTTCTCCTTTCTAACCTTTAGTCCTTCTTAGGTGAGGTTTTGAAGTTTGCTCAAGCTTGGTAGCATTATTTGATTGTTATCTATACTTACTACTCACTCAAGGTGAGTTCTCCCACACCGTTGTATTGATGATTGTGTTTACTAGTTAGCTCGTGTGTGATTATTTGAATTTATTATAAATGCATGCTATATAAGTATTGTTTTAATTCGTACATGTGCACTGTACATAACTAATAATGGATATGGGGACACCACCAAAGGATACAGATTTACCAGTGTGGTCGGTAGGTAAGATCACCAACGTAATACACATCGTGAGGTGCGGTGATTAGGGCCAAGTGATACAGGATGTCCCGGTGCGGTTCAAACCTACAAGTCCTTCTTGTATTATTGGCGTTGATTCGTTCTTTGCCCTTATTATACAAATATAATTGGAAAATGGATTAGGGTTAGTAAATATGAATATTAGTACAATGTATGTGTTTGAATTCACTAAGCTTTGTGCTTACGGTTTCCCTTATAACTTTTCAGGTGTTAAGATTAAAGAGTCTAAGGCTTTACATGGAGCACCGGGACATCGCTACTAGTTATTTTTTTTGGGACCATATTATTATTACTTGCGCACTTATTTTATATGATTATTAAGTTGACGGATTATGTTATGACTATTTCAGTTGTTTTAATTTAATTTAAGATGGGTTTTAAAGCTTAAAATTTTTGCAAAATTTGGGTGTCACACAATATGAGAAGAGTAAGGTAGCTCACGATTAGAGTGAATGTAACAACCTAGTTTGTGAAAACATGATTTGTATATATCACATTATTAAGGCTTCACTGAAAATCTGTAGAGGCTTTGGTCAACATGCAGTAGCATGCATCTAGGGACACTTAACTAATTCATAGAAAAGAATTTATACCTACTTGAGCTTCACCATCGAGAGTAGCATTTATACAAAGAAAAGTATGAGAAAATGAAATAAAAGGAAAGATATTTTTTTTATTTTGTGAAAAAATTTTAATAAAACAAAAAGAAAAATATTTTTGGTTTTTATGAAAAGAATAAAAAAATGAAAAGAAAAACATAAAAATGAGTACGGAAAAGAGTATACAAAAGAATACAACCGAAATCCCTTTTAATGAAAAAGAAACGAACAAGTTCAGAAGGACCGAACCCGAAATAGACCGAGCGTTCGCTCTATGTCGCTTCTTACCTTTAGTGAAGCGAAGGCGATCTTGGTACTGATTCTGCTTCCATTATTCCTAGGCCTTGTAAGATCTTATTCAAATTTGCTTCAGGTAAAGCCTTAGTGAATATATCTGCTAATTGATCAGTGGTCCTAACGAAATGAATTTCTACATTACCATATTCCACATGATCCTTGATAAAGTGATACTATAGTGTTATGTGCTTTGTCTTCGAGTGTTGCACTGGATTATGACAAATCCTAATTGCACTTTCAGAGTCGCAATATAGTGGGATTTTCTTCATGTTCAGCCCATAGTCCCTAAGCTGACTCTGTATCCAAACAACCTGAGATGCGCATGAGGCGGCGGCTATATATTCAGCTTCAGCCTTGGAGAGAGAGACACAGATTTGTTTCTATGATTGCCAGCTAACCAATTTACCATTAAGAAATTGGCATCCTCAAGTAGTGCTTTTACAATCCAATCCACAACCCCCTAATTCATCATTTGAGAATGATTGGACAAAGAAACCTGAGTTGGTTGGATACCATAGACCGAGAGAGGAAGTTCGCTTTAGATAGCGAAAGATGTTCTTCACTGCTAGCATGTGAGGTTCGCATGGGTTAGCTTGGAATCAGGGACAATAGCAGACTGAGAACATGATGTCTGGCCTATTGGCTATGAGATACATCAGTAACCCAATCATTTGAAGATAAAGCATCTTGTCAGCAGCTGGCTTCTCCAAAGATGGTGTAAGCTTAGTTCCAAAAGCCATAGGGACTTCACCCATCCTGGTACTACTCCCTCCCGAGCACGCTTAACTGTAGAGTTCTTATGGGATCTGCTGCCCTCACGGCTTTCAAACGCGTTGTGATAGGGAAGGTATCCACACCCCTTATAAGGAATGCTTAGTTCTCCTTCCCAGCCGATGTGGGATCAGATCTAACCCACTTTCACCCCCCATTATAGGGTTCGACGTCCCCGTCGAACACATCGACCCGTGCCCTGTCTCTGATACCATTTGTAACATCCCCCTCTGGCACGTATCACAATATTGTTCGCTTTGGGCCACTCGGCACGAGGACTTCCCAGGGGGTCACCCATCTTGGTACTAATCCCGCCCGAGCACGCTTAACCGCAGAGTTCTTATGGGATTTGTTGCCCTCACGGCTTTAAAACGCGTTGTGATAGGGAAGGTATCCACACCCCTTATAAGGAATGCTTAGTTCTCCTTCCCAGCCAATGTGGGATCAGATCTAACCCACTTTCACCGTAACTCCTATCTTTCTGGGCCTGTCATTAATGTTAATATAATAGTCTAGGTTAACCTTTGTAACCCGTTTTGAAATAATAGAAGTGTATTATTTGAGTATTATGTGTTTTGTGCTTAATTGCTTAATTATGTGGTTTGGTTAATTAAGAATAAAAATAAGCGTCAAAATTTAAGTATAAAATAAACTTGACATCTTTGGATAATGTTGTAGTAGTTGAAACAAGGTTTCCGAAGATATAAAGAATGTCGAAATCCGAGTTATAACGAAGAAGTTATGACATGTTGAAGTTTCGCGATAGAACCGGCAACGTTGAATGACATAAAAAGTGAAATTTACGTTAGAGCGATATTTAGCCTTAGTGATCTAAATGAGAATCGAAGATCTCGTTGTTAGTATCGAAGCGATAAAAAGTTAGGCGAGAACGGATGTCAAACGAAGAAGTTATGAATTTATAACGAAATTTTCTGTCCCGGCCTATTAAAAATAAATAATAAAAATAAATTCAAAATTAGCCGACGGAGTCTAAACGAAAGTTGTAGACCGTAGTCTCACCTTCGTGTGCATATAAATAACGTCGAAAATGGAGTTCGTATGAAGAAGATATGAATTTTCGAAGTTTATTAAATAATTAATAATTAAATTTAATTATTAAATCCCGGTATTATCCGAAGACGAGTCATCGGACTCATCCGAAGTACGCCCTACGTACACCGAGGTATGTCGACACTCGCACTCGAGGACTTCGGATACGTATGAAATGACGTTTCGGAGGCAGTACGCCCCGCGTACTCCAAGGCTCCAGCCTCCTATAAATAGGATGCGAGGCTGCCGAGTTCTTTTGCTATTTTTCTCTTTTCTCTCTCCCGTTTTACCTCGATTTGCGTGCCAGAAGTACCCCAAAGCCCCGGTAATATTCCTGAGCCCCGAAGCAAGTTTTCGAAGCCCCGAAGATCCCGAGAAGTGCGATTTCCGAGCCGAAGCTCTGTCCGCGAGAAATTCGATTTTTGTAGAGATCTTCCAGATCTGCTGAGGATTACTACTTCTACAAGCCGTAGTGTTGTCCGATTATCTTCTGGTCAAGTCAGTGTGTAGTTAGTTTCTTCTAACGCATAATTATGAAGTATATTATACGAAATACGTGTTATGTGTATAATTTTGTTGTTATGTACGTGAATGTATATTCACTCTCTTCAATCTCATAGATCTGATTTGTTTTCTATGAAATACGTGTTATGTTGGTATGCCTCATCTGTTATGTGAAATATGTATTGGATGAAAATGCTATACAGGTTTTAAACTATGTATAAAAATATATATTTTTATCTACTAATATGTTGGGTAGAACATGGGTAGATAGTTGGTGTGTAATAAACAGATGAGAGGCCTCGATATTTTTGTTGTTGACCTAGTTATTCAGCGGAGTATGTATAACAATCACAAACTCCTTGTAGACAGTCTCGTGGAACGCTATCAGGTTCATAACCTATAGGTGTTGTGAACGATGTGTTCACCCGTGTACTCTATCCCCGTGTTGAGGAAACCCCTTAGCAGTTATACTAGATTAGGTCCCTTGAGATAGATGTTGTTTTAGGGACGTAAAGTGAGGATAACAGGAATGGGTAATCGGGATAGTGATTGGTTGGTGAAATTAAATATAATTTATTTATTGTGGGTTGAAAACCCTATATGCTCACCAGGCTCCCAAGCCTAACCCACTCAGTTTTATTTGTATTACAGGAAGTGGTGCAAAGGGCGTAAGATGGATGAATCATCGAGTTGTTTTGTTTACAAGTTTGTATATGTATATATTTATTGAATGACTTGTAATGTTATCGTTTATGCTTTATGGTCTGTATCGAAACATGACACCCCGAGTTTTAATTATATAATGAAAATGCATCTCTTGATGAAATGCTTTGATAAATATTATTTTATCATGTTTTGTTTTGGGAACAAATTCCGCAACACTTTTAAATCAAAAGGATTTACTCTGAAATTATTTTAAAAAGCATAAATGAAATCGGTCTTTTCTGGCCGTGATTTTGGGGATGTCACAGTTGGTATCAGAGCATTAGTTTAAGCGAACTAGGAATTTTGTAGGATTTCTAAACTTAAACTTATAATGCTAAGTGGAGATTGCGAGGTGAGTGTCTGTTAAATTTTAGACACAAGCACTAGTTTATTTTAGGAAAGTTGCCTAAAATGCTTTTATGTGCTAAATGTTATATGTTGCCATATATGATATTATTTGTTCGGATCTACGGTTTGTTACCAACCAGATCTGAAGGTTTATGTGTTTAGGATTCTAAGCGTATGTCTACGATATTAGAACTAGCATGTAATCGTTTTCGGAGTGATAAGGATGACTTGAATATCTATCGTGAATGAAGATCTAAATTTCACCTTACTCGGTGTATAGATCAAAAATGGTGAGAACAAGAAGTAGTGTTGGAAACGCAAACGAGAACAGGAATCAACCGCCTGTGTTTCAACAAATAGTTGTTGAAGCTGCTGCACCAGAACAGATCACCATGGCTGGAGTGCAAGCCATGATTCGGGCTATGTTAGCCGAACAAACGGAAGAAATGTGACATATGTTGCATGGAAATAGGGACGAACCTATCATACCTAACGTGGAACCCAAACCGATTCCCGAACAATCGGAGGAAGGGAACAATAGTCACATTGTGAGTCAAATTGGGACTCAAGAAGAACGAAGGAACGATCTGGAAAGGAGAAACAACAACGATGGGCGAATGTACAAGAATTTCTTGGGTGCCAAACCGCCAAGTCTTTCTGGGAGCCCAAAGCCTGTTGAAATTATGGATTGGATCTCCGAAATGGAGATGGTATTTGAAAGTTGCAACTGTAGCAACAAACAGAAGACTGTCTTTGCAGTTAGGCAACTGAAGACTGGAGTCTTGAGCTGGTGGAAGCTATTGGCAGATACTATGCCACGAGGAGAAGCTTTGAAAATGTCATGGGAAGAGTTCTTGGAACAGTTAAGGGTGCAATATTGTTCAGAGATATATCTGATTGATCTGAACAATGAGTTCTAAAACTTGAAGAAGGGTAGGATGAGCGTAGACGACTATGCTACGACATTCACTGAGAAAATGAAATTATTTCCGTACCTAGTGCCAACGGAACTCTCCAAGATTGAGAGGTTTGCTAATTGACTGCCTGCCGACTTTGGTCCGACAGTCAAGATGGCAACTACTCTGAAAACGGCTGTTCGTGCAGCTAAGAATGTGGAGGCCCAGCAGAAGGAAAAGGGTCTGGAAAGGATAGAAGTTGGTGAAAAGAGGAAGTTCGATGGAACTTCAGGGTCCAATAAGAAAAACAAGTTCTCGAAGTCTGGTTCGAGGGGAAGTGGAGGCGAAGCGAAATGGTGCGACAAATGTAAGAAGAAGCATCATGGAAAATGTGAGGTAGTGGCCACATGCTACAAGTGTGGAAAGCCAGGTCACTATACCAATGAGTGTACCCTCACTAAGAAAATTTGTTATGGTTGTGGTTAGGAGGGACACATGTCGAGGGACTGCCCGAAGAAGAAGGAGGCAGCTAGACCCAACATTCCGCCAAAGCCAAAGGCGAGAGCATTCCAGATGACACTGGAAGCCGCTAAAGATGAAGCTGATGTCGCTTCAGGTACCTTTCTCGTAAACAAATTGTCTGCCCAAATTTTATTTGATTCTGGAGCCAACTACTCCTTTATATCGCATGAATTTGGAAGAAAGCTAGCTTTGCCTGTTGATAGACTAGATAATGCTTTATTAGTCGAAGTTGCTAGTGGCAATTTTGTACCTATTAGCCATCGTATGAAAAAAAATCTTAATCGATCTGAATGGGAATAAGTTCCACGAGGAATTATTGCCCATCGAACTTAACGGTTTCGACATTGTTTTGGGAATGGATCGGCTTAGCGACAATGACGCCGAGATTTTGTGCAAGAAGAAGATAGTGAAAGTGAACCCGCCTGGGAAGGAATCGTTTATGGTGTATGAGGACAAACGCCAAGTGAATTCTGGAATCATTTCCCTAATGAAAGCCAGAAAGTGTTTGACCAAGGGATGTACATCATATTTAGCATTCGTGATTGATGCTAAGAAGGAAAAGAAGGTGATGCAGAGTATTCCTGTGGTGTGTGATTATCCAGAAGTATTTCCCGAAGATCTTCCTGGATTACCACCTGATAGACAAGTGGAGTTCAGAATTGACTTGTCACCAGGAACAATGCTAATTGCAAAAGCACCTTATCGATTAGCACCGACGGAGATGAAGGAATTGATGATGCAACTTCAGGAGTGATTGGACAAAGGTTTCATTAGACCTAGTTCATCATCCTGGGGAGCTCCGGTGTTATTTGTGAAGAAGAAAGATGGAAGTATGAGAATTTGCATCGATTACCGAGAGCTGAATAAGGCAACAATAAAGAATAGATATCCGTTGCCAAGGATTGATGACCTATTCGATCAATTACAAGGTTCGAGCTATTTCTCGAAGATCGACCTAAGGTCAGGATATCATCAGCTGAAAGTAAGAGAGCAGGATATAGAGAAGACTGCATTCAGAACCCGATATGGACACTACGAGTTTTTGGTTATGTCGTTTGGACTAACCAATGCTCCAGTAGCATTCATGGATTTAATGAACAGAGTTTGTAATTTGTTCCTTGATAAATCTGTGATAGTGTTCATAGATGACATTCTGATTTACTCGGAAGGCCTGGAAGAGCATGGCAGACACTTACGAGAAGTGTTAGAAGTCTTGAAGAAGGAGAAGCTGTATGCTAAGTTCTCCAAATGTGATTTTTGGATTCGTGAAGTCCAATTCTTGTGTCACGTTGTCAACCAAGAAGGGATAATGGTTGATCTAGCGAAGATCGAAGCTGTAATGAAGTGGGAACAACCGAAAAGTCCAACGGAGATCCAAAGCTTTTTGGGATTAGCCGGATATTACCGAAGGTTTATCCAAGGCTTTTCTTCGATCGCTACTCTGTTGATAGCTTTGATCCACAAAGGAGCTACTTATGCTTGGAGTGAGAAGCATAAAGAAGCATTCGAGAAGCTAAAGAAGAAACTATGCGAGGCACCAATACTTTCTCTACCCGATGGAGTTGAAGACTTCGTTGTTTATAGCGATGCGTCTGGGGTTGGATTGGGTTGTGTTTTGACCTAAAGAGAAAAGGTGATAGCATATCCGTCTCGATAGCTGAAAGAGCATGACAAGAACTACCCGACTCATGATTTGGAGTTGGCAGCGGTAGTTTTCACTCTGAAAATATGGAGGCATTACCTCTATGGCACGAAGTGCAAACTTTTCACTAATCATAAGAGTCTCCAATATCTCTTTAATCAGAAGGAATTGAATATGAGGCAACGACGCTGGCTAGAATTACTTAAAGACTACGACTGTGAGATACTTTACCACCCTGGTAAAGCTAATGTTGTTGCTGATGCTCTCAGTCGGAAAGTCAATCTTGAAAGGAAAAGGCCAAGAGCGTTGAGAATTGAAGTTGTCTCGACTATTTTGGAAAGTATAAAGAAATCTCAAAGCGAAGCTTCTAAGAAGAATGACCGAAAGGAGGAATGATTGGGCAAAACGCTGGTGTTCGGTGTAAACAGTCATGGACTGAAGGTGTTCCAAGATCGGATTTGGATACCTAAGACAAGAGGAGTCAGAGATCTTCTGATGGAAGAAGCTCACAAGACCATGTACTCGATTTATCCCGGTAGCACTAAAATGTATAGGGACCTGAAACCCTACTACTGGTGGCCGACGATGAAGCTTGACATTGCGAAGTATGTGGCGGAGTGTGTGACTTGTGCGAGAGTCAAGACACAACATCAAAAACCGTATGGGAGTTTAGAACCATTGCCTGTGCCTATGGGTAAGTGGGAAGACATTGTTATAGATTTGTCACTAAACTGCCCAGAACAAAGAATGGTCACGACATGATTTGGGTGGTCGTCGATCGATTCACTAAGAGTGCGCATTTCATAGCAGCCAGGGAGAAATGGTCTATGGAAAAGCTTGTGAATTCTTATGTGAAGGAAATTGTGAGACTTCACGGTGTTCTGTTAACGATTGTGTCGGATCGTGATAGCCGTTTCACCTCAAGGTTTTGGAAAAGTCTACAAGAGGAATTGGGTACCAAGTTGTGTTTAAGTACAGCTTACCATCCGCAGACTGATGGTCAGAGCGAACGAACAATACAAACACTTGAAGATATGCTAAGAGCATGTACCTTAGAATTCCAACAATACAAACACTGGGATGAACATTTACCTTTGGTAGAATTTTCCTACAATAATAGTTTCCACTCGAGCATTAAGATGGCACCTTACCAAGCTCTGTATGGACAAAAGTGTCGTACGCCGTCTTGTTGGCTTGAGGCTGGGGAAAAGCAGTTTATGGGACCGGAGATGGTTCATCAAACTGCTGAAAAGTTGAAAATAATTAGGGAAAGAATGTTAGCAGCTTAGGATCGTCAAAAGAGCTATGCTGACAAAAAGCGAAGACCGATGACTTTTGAAGTTGGGGATTCGGTTTGGCTTAAAGTCTCGTCGTGGAAGGGACTTATAAGATTTGGAAAAAGGGAAAAATTAAGTCCAAGGTTTATTGGACCGTTTAAAGTTCTTCAGAGGATTGGGAACCAAGCTTACAAGCTCGAACTACCAGAAGAACTGAATGAAATTCATAACACTTTTCATGTGTGTTATTTACGGAAGTTCACGGGGGAAGTTCCCGACATGATTCCACTTTCGGAGTTGAGAATCGATGAGAACAAAAGGTTGATTGAAGAACCAGAGGCAATTGATGACCGAAAGACTAAGAAGTTGCAACGCAAGATGGTCGAGTTAGTGCTTGTCCGATGGAAACACACGAATGGGCCGAATCTCACCTGGGAGACGGAGAGTGACATGATGGGTCGCTATCCACATTTGTTTGTTGATATGTGATTCCGGAGACGGAATCATTCTAAGGTGGAGAGAATTGTAACGCCTGTATTTATGGGCCTATCATTAATGTTAATATAATAGTCTAGGTTAACCTTTGTAACCCGTTTTGAAATGATATAAGTGTATTATTTGAGTATTATGTGTTTTGTGCTTAATTGCTTAATTATGTGGTTTGATTAATTAAGAATAAAAATAAGCGTCAAAATTTAAGTATAAAATAAACTTGATATCTTTGGATAATGTTGTAGTAGTTGAAACAAGGTTTCTGAAGATATAAAGAATGCCGAAATCCGAGTTATAACGAAGAAGTTATGACATGTCGAAGTTTCGCGCAGAACCAGCAACGCTGAATGACGTAAAAAGTGAAATTTACGTTAGAGCGATATTTAGCCTTAGTGATCTAAATGAGAATCGAAGATCTCGTTGTTAGTATCGAAGTGATAATAAGTTAGGCGAGAACGGACGTCAAACGAAGAAGTTATGAATTTATAACGAAATTTTATGTCCCGCCCTATTAAAAACAAATAATAAAAATAAAGTCAAAGTTAGCCGACAGAGTCTAAACTAAAGTTGTAGAACGTAGTCTCACCTTCGCGTGGATATAAAGAACGTTGAAAACGGAGTTCGTATAAAGAAGATATGAATTTTCGAAGTTTATTAAATAATTAATAATTAAATTTAATTATTAAATCCCGGTATTATCCGAAGACGAGTCATCGGACTCATCCAAAGTACGCCCCGCGTACACCGAGGTATGTCGACACTCGCACTCGAGGACTTCAGATACGTAAGCAATGACGTTTCGGAGGCAGTACGCCCCGCGTACTCCGAGGCTCCAGCCTCCTATAAATAGGATGCAAGGCTGCCGAGTTCTTTTGCTATTTTTCTCTCTTGTCTCTCCCGTTTTACCTCGATTTGCATGCCAGAAGTACCCCGAAGCCCCGGTAATATTCCCGAGCCCCGAAGCAAGTTTCGAAGCCCCGAAGATCCCGAGAAGTGCAATTTCCGATCCGAAGCTCTATCCGCGAGAAGTTCGATTTTTGTAGAGATCTTCCAGATCTGTTGAGGATTACTACTTCTACAAGCTGTAGTGTTGTCCGATCATCTTCTGATCAAGTGAGTGTGTAGTTACTTTCTTCTAACGCATAATTATGAAGTATATTATATGAAATACGTGTTATGTGTATAATTTTGTTGTTATGTACGTGAATGTATATTCACTCTCTTCAATCTCATAGATTTGATTTGTTTTCTATGAAATACGTGTTATGTGGGTATGCCTCCTTCTATACAGTCTCGTGGAACGCTAGCAGGTTCATAACCTGTAGGTATTGTGAACGATGTGTTCACCGGTGTACTCTCTCCCCCTCATGGTTTCCTTTAGGATATCTATTGTTGAGGAAACCCCTTAGCAGTAATGTCCGTCCCGATGAAAATCCTAGATTAGGTCCCTTGAGATAGATGTTGTTTTAGGGACATAAAGTGAGGATAACGGGAATAGGTAATCAGGATAGTGATTGGTTGGTGAAATTAAATATAATTTATTTATTGTGGGTTGAAAACCCTATATGCTCACTAGGCTCCCAAGCCTGACCCACTCAGTTTTATTTGTATTACAGGAAGTGGCGCAAGGGCGTAAGATGGATGAATCATCGAGTTGTTTTGTTTACAAGTCTGTATATGTATATATTTGTTGAATGACTTGTAAAGTTATCGTTTATGCTTTATGGTCTGTATCGGAACATGACACCCCGAGTTTTAATTATATAATGAAAATGCATCTCTTGATGAAATGCTTTGATAAATATTATTTTATCATGTTTTGTTTTGGGAACAAATTCCGCAACACTTTTAAATCAAAAGGATTTACTCTGAAATTATTTTAAAAAGCATAAATGAAATCGGTCTTTTATGGCCGTGATTTTGGGGATGTCACACCTAACATCCCAAACTTGGAAAGTAACATCTTTGTATATGCCTCCTAATTGATAAAAATGCCTTCGGGTCCCTGTCTAATATTTAAGCCAAGGAAAAAGTTAATTGGACCCATTGAGCTCATTTCAAATTTAGTTTCCATCAACTTCCTAAATTCAGCTGTTAGGTTGGGATTCGTGGAGCCTAGGATGATGTCATCAACATAAATTTGGACTATCATAAGGTGGTTACCCTCTCTCTTACAAAAGAAGGTTGGGTCAACCGAACCTTGTTTAAATTTGGACAATTTTAAGAATCGAGTGAGAGCTTCAGGCCATAAACTACTTTGTCCATAATATAGCAGTGATCTATATGCTTTTCATTCACGAAGCCTGGCGGTTGCTCTATGTAGACAGTTTCTTCAAGATATCCGTTGAGAAAGGCACACTTTATGTCCATTTGATAGACCTCAAGGTTCTTGTGTGCAACATAAGCAAGAAAGATTTGAACCGACTCTAATCTTGCAACTGGAGAGAAGGTCTCTTCATAATCTATACCTTCCTATTGACAGTATCTTTTCACCACCAACCGGGCCTTGTTGCAAATCACATTCCCTTCCTTGTCCATCTTATTTTTGAATACCCATTTTAGACCGACAACCGAAGCATCCTTTGGAGTTGGAATTAGATGTCATACTTTGTTTCTTTCAAACTCCTTCAGCTCATCTTGCATGGCTTGAACCTAATCAGAATGATCAAGAGTTGAATTCACTGTCTTCGGTTCAATTTTGGAGACGAAAGAGTTGAACATGCAAAATTCTACTTGATAGAATAGTGCAGGTTGTTTCGCTTTCAGCTGTGATCGAGTTAATACCTTTTAAGAAGATTCCCCAATGATTTGGCTTTGAGGATAGTCTTTGGTCCATTTAATGAGAGGAGGGTAATTTGGATCACAAGAGGGATCCAGTTCTGCATTGACTTCTTCTTCCAATTCTGATTGTGTATCATCATCATTGGCATTCGTATCATCCCACTCGAATGATGATACGAGTTCAATTTCTGGATCAGAATGCTCCCCTTCGTTTGGACTTCCGGTTGAACTTGATGATTGCGATGATGAATTCTCCCCCTGAAATGATGAACCCGAATCATTTGGTAGAGACGAACCCTCCCCCGGGATAGAAGAACAGTCACCAGAAGGTTCGCTTGAGTCTGGCCTTTCAGTTGCCTTTGGTTGTTCATTTGCCATCTTCTGTGTGGCATCGTCAATAATTTGCTTCAAACTGTCAACTGTGTTATCTTCAGCCTTGGATTCAGAATCAATAGCTTTTTTTGGTTCTTCGAAGAGAAGCATATATTGCTCGAAAAGATTTGAGATAGGCACAGTGACTTGACTAGACTTTGGAAAGATTTCCTACATTGCACCTTCAGTTGTCTTCAACTTCTTAACATAACCGTCATCGAAAGTGACATAGTATGTCTCTTCAATTCAGAACTCTATACACCTTAGAGTTCAACGAGTAGCCCAAAAATATCCCTTCATCGGCCTTAGCATCAAACTTGTTTCTGTTCTCCTTTGAGTTGAAAATGAAGCATCTTGAACCGAACACGTGAAAGAACTTCACATTTGGCTTACGGTTGTTCAAGATATCGTAAGGAGTGATTGAGAATCGTTTGTTTAGATACGATCTATTCTGAGTGTAACAAGCAACAACAATAGCATTAGCCCAGAAATATAAAGGCAAGGAAGCGAAGCTCAGCATAGTTCGAGTCGCTTCACACAGAGAACGATTTCGCCTTTCTACGATTCCATTATGTTGTGGAGTATATGGAGAAGATAAATTGTGATTCGTTCCCTTCTCATCTAGAAAATCTTCGAAATCCTTATTCTTAAATTCCAAGCCATTTTCGCTTCTCATGTTACGAACCACTTTTCATAGTTGAACCTCCACTTGCTTTATGAAGTGTTTGAGCTTGGGATTTGCCTCTGATTTTTGCTTCAAGAAAAATACCCATGTGAAGAGAGAGAAGTCGTCTAGGATGACAAGAATGTATTTATTTCCACCAATGATTTCAACCACATAGATCGATATGTAACAGCTCCAATGGTTCTATCACATTTGTGTTGATAATAGAAGGATGAATTTGTCGACTTTGCTTTCCCATTTCACAAGCTACACATAGATGTTCTTTGTCAAATTTGAGAACTTGAAGGCCTCGAACGTGATCTCCAAGTACCAGCTAGTTGATATCTTTGAAATTGAGATGAGAAAGCCTTCGATGCCATAACCAGCTTTCGTCTGAGTGTGCCTTCGTTAGCAAGAAAACGGATGGTTTCCCTCTAATTGGATTGAGATTTAAAGGGTACATTTCTCCCTTTCGCTTCGACTTCAGCAGTATATTATTTGACTTCTTTTCGATAATCTCTGAGCCTTCGTCATCAAAGGAGATCTTTAATCCAGTCCCAACTACCAGCTATGAGATATTGATGAGGTTGTGCTTCAATCCTTCAACATATGCAACCTTTCTGATTGAGAAGTCGCCATTAGTAATCATTCCATAGCCTTTGATAGTTCCAAATGAATTGTTTCCATATTTCACCGTTCCACCATCCTTGAGAGACCGAAACTCCCTTAGTTCTTCTCTTCTTCCTGTCATGTGACGCAAGCAGCCACTATCAATGTACCATTCTTTGCAAACTGTTCGTCACGAATAACCTGCAAAATATCAAGCAGATTTAGGAACCCAAAGTTTCTTAGGTCCTTGTGATCCTTTTACAGGATAGGGAATAGTAAGAGAAACATCAACCAGATAAGTTCTTTTTATTAGAGTTGTTTCATCTTTTCTTTTTATTGTAAAAACTTTGATTTTGTTTGACTTAGACTCATTTGATTTAGACGTAGGATTCGTAGTTTGACGTCTGCATGCTTTTAGGTCTCTTTCGGGCATCTACCATCTTCTGGAAAAAGATTTCCTTTCCCCTTTGAATCTTTAGAAGAATGAGAATTAGAATAAGAGTGAAAAGAATAAGGTTTAGAAGCAAAATTAGAGCATCGATTATTGCTCTTCCTTGGTTGAGAATGAAAACATTCTTCCCTTCCGTTCTTCTGATTGAACCTGGGACTGAACCCATCCTTTCGGCTGCTATTATGTTGTGGACTTAAACCTTTTTTTAGGTTGCTTACATGTTGAGGACCGTAACCTTCCTTTTGGTTGCTTACATGTTGAGGACCGAAACCTTCCTTTCGGTTACCTACGTGTTGAGGATCGAAACCTTCCTTTCGGTTACCTACGTATTGAGGACCGAAACCTTCCTTTCAGCTACCTACGTGTTGAGGACTGAAACCTTCCTTTCGGTTGGCTCTTGGTTCTCCTCATGACTTATTTGTCTTTTCATACCTTACGTAATGAGGATTCTAGGATTGCCAAAACTGTTTTCTTTCTGAGAGATTCTTCTTGTATCTCAGGTTACGTTGGTGTTTTCATTCTGCCACCTGTTTTGGATTTTTATGAATATTGGCCTTTTTCTTCGGTACTTGAGCATGGTTTTCGCTCTTTGACGAACATGTCTCACTGGACGCTGTCACTGGTTCACCCGAAGATGTTTTGGTGCCGCTTGTGCTTGGTACATCATATCGTGTAAGTTCATTAAGTGGTTCTGCCACATACCTACCCTTCACTCTCCATGAGGTCTTCTGAGATAAACCTCTTGTTTCATCAGCGTTATCTATAGGTGCTGACCAGAAAAATTCATCACAACCATTAGCATTATCTTCTTCTACCAATGTTGTCAGTTCGGCTGTTTGTTGTGGTGTGATTCCTTGAAC
The DNA here is from genome assembly GCF_052625555.1 of Lactuca saligna. Classification (NCBI taxonomy): domain Eukaryota; kingdom Viridiplantae; phylum Streptophyta; class Magnoliopsida; order Asterales; family Asteraceae; genus Lactuca; species Lactuca saligna. The sequence continues at coordinate 251,628,814 of NC_136424.1, forward strand.
TGCATAAACTTGATTTGGAGTGGTTTGAACCTTTTGATATACAATAGATTTTGCCTTGAGAACTTTGGTCTTGTCTGTCAATGAGCGATCGAACTCAACGGAGTTTTAAGAAATTAGATTTTTACTAGTTTCGGGTTCGCTTTTGACAAATTCAGAACAGTCCACCACGTCCTCTATAGAGATTTCACTCATTTCATCATCCTCATTAAGTTCAAATGCATTTTCAACATGAATTTTATTTTCTAAACTTAATTTGGCATTCAACGAGCCAAATTTTTGTACATTTTCGGTTCTCAGTTTCAATTTATCATTTTCATCTAACAGATTTTTGAGCATGTCCTTATGGTCTTTTGACTTTATGTAGGACTCTATTTTGCCAAGACCAATTTTGTAGGGAGGAGAGATTTTGTCAGAAGATACAACATTTTCACAGTTGTAAGCTTCGGCATCGACTTCATCCTCCTTTAACTCAAGGAAGGGTAAAATCATGCGATGTATCTTCTTTCCTATTTCACAATCGAGATGTAACTGAGTGATATTAAAATATAATCTTTTCGCAATCAAACAAAAAGCGTTTTGCTATTTTAAAAGCTTAAGATTGTCTTGTTGCAAATAGATTAACTCATCCCTAGACCTAATTAATTCTTTCTCCTTCTGTTCAATCCAGATCCTCCTCTCCTCACTCTTTGGCGATATCCTGCTAATTTGATCAGTCAGGTTAGAGTTTGTGACACAAGTTTGGTTAAGACTACTACTTAAACTAGAAAATTTAGATTTTAAGCTATTCGGTTCCTTTTCATAGTTAGTAATAGGAATTTTTAGAGAAGTGAGAATATTTTGTACCTTCTTGATCAACTCATCACATTCGTTGATATGTGCACTGACAGGTTTCGCAGCGAAACACCTGTCCTCTCACTCCTTCTCGTCATCCAGCCTACCATCTGTTGTGTATCCTCACATCTGTGATACACCTTCAGTCACTATCAAACATCTTCCCTTAACCTTTTCTTCTTTCACTAGTAGAGCCTTGCCATGAGTGGGCTTTCTTACTTCTTCATCCTCTAAATCTGTGGACCACACCTGAACTCCACCAAATTCATCATTATCACCTGTACCCTGCACAATTAAAGCATTCATGGTATTGTTGTTAGTTGCTGATTTCTTTTTCTTGATCTCTTCCAGTCGTCTCAGGAGGTTCGCTTCCTCATCATCTTCATCAATTCTTTCAGACTTTTTCTTCAGCATGCAGTCTTTGGCAAAGTGATTCTTGCCTCCACAATAACGGCAATCAAAACCTGAGTCACCACCAATCTTCGTCTCCTTCTTGGATTCTTCTGACTTTGAACCCATCTTTGGTTCCTCCTTCACTTTTTTGGAACTATAACTTCCCTACCATTTTCGGTTCTTGTTGGTTGGGAACTTCCTTTTGATAAACTTTCTTGGATTGGAAACCATCAGGGCATACTCTTCACCAGTTAGATCATAGTCAACAAGATCTAATTCTTCTTCTTCTTCAACAACAGTTTTTCCTTTTGAAATAAGAGCTAACGAACCCAAGCTGGAAACCACGTTCGTTTCCTTTGACACTGCACTTTCATGGGACTTCAGAATTCCCACCAGTTTCGCCAGAGATTATGATTTGAAATGTTCATGTGCCTTCACAGTGGACACAACTACCATCCATTTGGGTCTAAGACCATTCATGAAGATGACTTTTTGCTCAATAACCTTCCTTTCGATCCCATGCTTTATCATCTTACTGAGGAGATGATTAAACCGATTAAAGCCCTGAATGAGTTTGTCTGCAAGCTTTTGTTTGAAATCACCAAATTCAGAAAGCGGCAAGGTTTGAATCGAATGTTCCAGATCTTCATCAGTAGAGTACAATTCCTTTAACATATCCCATATTTCTTTTGTTGTAGCACATGAACTCACCAATCGAAACGTATCCGATTGTAAACCAAACCTAATCATTCTTAAGGCTTTAATGTTGCACTGAAAATTTCTTTCTCGTCTTGAGGAATATCATTCACATCATTCACGAGTTGATTGTACTCCTTTTGAGTTTTGACAATCTTTGAAGTGCTTGAGTGAGCAAACGGACCAACTGTGATTGCTTCCCAGATCAAGTACCTATTATCCTCTGATCCGATTACATAATCTTCGAAGTGGTGCGTCCAAACTTCATAATCCTGAGTGTATAAGATTGGAATCCTTGTGGTTGATCCAATACTGTTGGAGATGTTGATTGGATTGGTTTCTGAATCGTCCATAGACATTGTGATGATGTTTGATCGATAACCTATTTAAGATCAGACTTGTAATTTATCGTTAGGGCAAGATCGACAATTAATAAGATACGTCAATTTGGAATGACTGCTCAACTAATATCAATCAATGTGGAAAAACCCTAACAATTTCTTCAACAAAAGAGATGTGTATGAATTACACAGCCTCCTACTCTGATACCAATTGATGAGAATAAATCTCTAGATCGTTTAGATTTCACAGGTATATTAATAAAGAACAAACTATTCACTAAATACAAGACAAAGAACACAATATAGAATCAATATGAAGCTTATGATTCAAACGTAGTCACGCCTCAGCAGAGCTCGATAAAGAACTTCAATTGTAGAGGCAAGCTAGGGTTTTACAATGCAATGACGAGAATAATAAAAGTGTTGCAAACTAAGGATGCATGCATGCACCTTAAATACTAAAACCCTAGAATAAAATAATGCACGGTTAGACAGACCCAAACCGGCTACAAAACTGGGTCAAAAGAAATTAGCCCAAGACGCAACACCATAATCCCAACACAAAACATAGCATTGTACGATCGTTCCTATTTTTTACCAATTGTTACACTAATTACCACCGAAAACACCCTTAGGCCACTGAAATCACATGTGATTTCGGTCCTAGGTGTGATTTTTGTCTTGATTGATTTCGGCTAGAAGTGATTTCAGTTTAGGCATGAGATTTCAGTCCATCAAAACCGAAATCTCATGGTTTTTGATTCCCAAAACTGAGAACCCTTAAAGTAGGGTATAATTCATACTTTAAATCCTAATTATTTGACTTTTAGTTTGACTAGTTTGACTTTTAGTTTGACTGGTTTGACTTTTATTGAACTGAAATAGCCGGTTTTCAAATGGCAGACGACAACCGCAGCACAAAAAAAGGTAGTCACTCGGGGCGACAGCAGCGATGGACGTGGATAGGGTGTAGCACCGATGAAACAGAGAAGAAGGGTCAAACCTGCGAACGACAGCAGTAGCATCAGCGGAAAAAGGGTATCCGCTCTTGGTCTTCACCTTCACCAGCGATAGGAGTAAAGACGTGTTGGTTGACGGCTCAAATTGTCGGCAAGAGTATTGGTAGAGAATGGTGGTCGCTTGGTGGCCTTTAGCTGGTCGGAAAAACGAGCGAAATGGATGGTGGCAGCTGAAAGGTCACACATGGTGGCTGCCTTGAGGAATAGGTTTAGGGTTTGAATGAAAACCAAGGGTTTCGGGAGGTAACGGGCTTATACCCTGTCAATTTCAAAAATTAAGGCATTATACACTTTTAGTCCCCCCCCCCCCCCTCACAAATCCTTTGCATTTCGAGTCCAAAATTTACTAACCAGCCCCTAGCATCCAAAAATCTATTCATAACTATTCCATATGATATTGTTTAACCCTCAATATCCATAAATATAACTTTTAACTCCCATGGCTAACACTGATTCCTTATTACAGAGTTAGGGCTAAATAAAATAAAATTTATATCCCGGGGTTTAGGCTTTATTATTTATTTAATTATTTTATTTAAATTTCAAACGAAATGTTATAGAAAACTTTGGGATGTTGCAGTTAGAAAGCATAATTAATTTTAATTTGTGCTTGATTGCTTAAGTTGATCATAGGGAAGTAACTATTAGATTTATTATTCATAGTCCAATTTGTGCTAATCACCCTGTACTTCTATTTGGTGAAGATGAAGCTGAATCTTATGTGTTTATTTCGATTTAATGGATGTTTTATGTTGATCTAACTTGTGTTTGATAATCAAAATCCTATCATGCTTAGTTCTGGTCTTTGATTGACTTGGTATTATTTTAGTGTAGTAAATGATCATGTTATTGCATGAACTTGTTTTCATAGTGGTTTATGATCATTAAACTGCTAGAGCTAGGGTTAAACAAATCTTAGATTAGGTAATTAAAGCATGTAACTTAAACTGTGTTAGAGAGCATAATTGGTCCATAATTTTTGTTTGGTTGCTTGACTTGTGATGGTTTTAAAGCAAAAGAACATCCTATGTGCTCATGCAAAACCCTAAAGCTTAGATCTAGGCTTCTCTATTGTACATGTAATTAATCTAAGACTTGTAACCCTAGATCTAGCATGTATAATTCGAAATTAACACTATAAGAACATATCTAAGTGTTTACATCTTTCAATTGGCTTGAAATCCTTTGAATCTTCTTGATCTTGAGCTTAGAGTCACAATTGTAACTCCTCTAATGGTTCACAAACACCACAAGCAAGAAGGCTATTATGAGAGAGGAGGACGAACACTAAAAATCGGCCCTATGGTTTCATATGGAGTCAAGGTTCTGAAAATTGCATCCAAGGGTCTCTATTTATAGTGTAGGCTGCTAGGGTTTTAGTCTAAACCCTAATGGACAGCTTAGTCACCAAGCAGCCCATGGAACCTTCTAGATTAGGGCCTTTGGACAAAAATATGATGGATCCCCATCATAATTCCGTTATCCCTTAGTCCATTAGGTTTCCCAGCCCAAAACTCAACTATCACACATTTGACAGTTTATGCCCCTTTATTCAATTAATCTCTTTTAGTCACCAAATTAATTCCTAATTAATTTATGACTAATATTAATCAAATAATATAATTTCTCCTTTAATATATTATTCTTATAATATATAAATAAACCATAATACCTTCATAGTCCAATTTGTGCTAATCACCGTATACTTCTATTTGGTGAAGATGAACCTGAATCTTATGTGTTGATTTCGATTTAATGGATGTTTTATGTTGATTTAACTTGTGTTTGATAATCAAAATCCTATCATGCTTAGTTCTAGTCTTTGATTGACTTGGTATTATTTTAGTGTAGTAGATGATAATGTTATTGCATGAACTTGTTTTCAAATTGGTTTATGATCATTAAACTGCTAGAGCTAGGGTTAAACAAATCTTAGATTAGGTAATTAAAGCTTGTGACTTAAACTATGTTAGAGAGCTTAATTGGTCCATAATTTGTGTTTGGTTGCTTGACTTGATAATAGGAAAGTAACTATAAGATTTATCATTCATAGTCCAATTCTTGCTTATATCAATTTGTTGTTTAACTTGTGCTTAAGCATTGTATGGTAATTCATAAGTTGGTACTTCTAGGTGTTTGATCATAATATCTAATTATTTAACGAATTAGTAATTAATATAATTCATCAACTACAATCAACCATAGGAGAGGGGAAACCGGAACTGTACATAAGTACTCTTTAATCTTGAAGTAAAAATCATTTTCTTTGCTTACTTAGTTTTAATAGTTGTTTGAATTGAATTAAGTTCTTCTAATCTTGCAAAATCAGTAAAAACACTTTTTAAAGTTTGTTTCTTAGTTTAACTAATAGTAGTTATTTTTCTAAATTGAAATTTTATTCATGTATTCAACACCTGACTTAAGCTATTTTATAATTCGACTAGGTACACTGCCTATAGGTGTATAAATTTGTTAAGTAGTTAGGTTTATAAATTTAAAAGTTGATAGGTATTTTTGTGCACATCAAAGGTCAATTTTCATGCTTGGCATCATGTGAGTTGCCACGTCAAATTATTCATTGAATTTATTGAACCATTCATTCGGTCAGAAGCAGACGAATCAAAAATAGGCGCGGCTAGGATTGGGGCATCAATAACATATATTTTCTTTTTCGTTCTTGAGAGCCATTTTCAAGTTATACTATTTGGTAAAGGTTTACACCATTAATCTTATCCTTCTCGATTAGAGGATGCAGGGATAAGTTGTTAATTACAAATGTTATTACCATCATGGGCGTGTTTGGAAGTGGCACGGAGCGTTTAAGAGCTTCTAGCGTTTGACAAAACGCTTTGTTTTGAACAAAAAGTCTCGTTCAGCACTACAAGTTTGTAGTATTTAGTTTAAATAAAACGCTCCAAATCTGAAAGTTATCTCAGTAGCTTTTAACAAAAACGCTCCAAATCTAAAAGTTATCTCAGTAGCTTTTAACAAAACGCTACCCGCTACCAACTAGTTTTCGTCAAACACAACCTATAAAAGTTTTAATAGAAATTCAAATTTTAGTATTATCGATAACCCTTCATAAGTTTGTTACCCTTGTATTTTCTTGTGATGTGTGATGATTGTTATGCAATTTATTTGTTTATTAAATAAAAATTATGATTTCATAAATGTGATTTGCTTACATTCATATATTTAGGTTATTCATAGAGTTTAAACAAATTCCAATTTGCCACTTGTAATCTACTTTCTTGCGATTATGTTGTGGATGAGTAGATATGGCTTATCGGATTGTCCGCTATTTTTAATGAGCTAGCTTTGTCCTTTTCAAATCTTTTAGAGATGCTCAATTCGATGACATGTAGAAAAAACATGCAAAAAAACGATCATGATTCTTGTTTACTCCACGATGTGGGTGATTTGGAAGGCAAGGAATGTGTTGGTTTTCAGAAATGAAAGGCAAGCAATGTTGACTTTGACGGACGATACTAGCATTAGTATTTTTAGTTGAATCAAGTGTAGATCTAAATTTACAAAGATTGATTGCAATGTATGGAGTATGTCTCTCTTTTCAAACTTTTCTTGTAATTTGACTTGAGCTCCTCACTTAAGTTTTTTTTTTCTTTTAGTGCTAATATATTTGCTCTCCGTTAAAAAATAAAATAAAATAAAAAATAAGAAAATAAAATAAAAACCTTGTTATATACATGATGAGAGATCTTAGTGGAACCATAATACACAATTAAATTATGGTACATCCAGCAAAGTAGTAACTGAGAGCTTGTATTGACGATATTGATTGGCTACTACATCACAATGCGTTCATCTAACTGGAGATGGATAAACACATAATCAAGGACCAAAGAGAAAGATAAATAAAAAGATTGAATATGATAAATACAATAGCATTCTTCAATTAGTGGTACTCATTGAGCTTATGTTCTAACAATAAATTTCTGTGACATATGTTTCTTTTTTTCCTCATTACATGTTGTCTACATAAAGTTCCAATAAGTGATGTTTAAAGATACAAGAAAATGACAATACACTTGGAAAAATGGAAAGACAAAGATAAATAAAGACAATTTCGTAAATGTTAATTGTTCTTTTTGCTATTTACAAAAACGAAGAAACATCCATATTTAGTTTTACTCATTATATGTGTATTTATGCAAAAAAAAAAAAAAAAAAAAAAAAAAAAATGATTTTTTTTACCAATTTATATACCAATGTTTCGTTTTTTTCCAATTTACGCAACTTGCACGAATTATCCAACAATGTTTCAACTAATAAGACATGTTAACAAAAAATATGAAACTACATAAGCACCATAGTTTACTTTTTACATGTAATAGCAATGTACTTATGGGTACAAAAATATAAGTATGGATAAAAAATAAAGTACATTGCCGATATTAGTAAGTAGTTGAAAATTAGAAGTAAGACTTGTAGCGTTGAGCCAATCCAAACATGCCAAGTGTCCCACCAGTGTGAAGCATCACAACTTTTGCACCACCTTTTTTTTCCTGTTGACTAAGTTGACTTGCAAGCTCCCATGCAGCCAATGTATATATTGGATCCACCAAAACACCCGTTTCCTTAGCAATCTGTTGGCATGCTTCTATTTCCCCTTTCAACACATTCCCAAATCTGCATTTTAAACAACAAAACATCCATCATTCCAAAAAAAAAAAAAATTAGTATAATAATGTAATAGAAAGAATCCAAACATACTTTCTTGGATGCTCACGTTCAACCCAATGTACAAGTCCATTATGCATAATAATAGGGAAGCCAGAGGATCCAAACAACTCAGATATCAAATGTTCCTCATGTTTTCTGTATCCTTCAATGGTGTCAGCAAGCATCACTGAAGTTATTTCCCATGGAAGTCTAGCAAAAAGTAGAAACAAATCAATATTTTTATTGGTTGAAGTTTTAAATATATTCATTTAAAATAATTAAACCGCATACCCTAAACACAAGGCTCCAATTCCTAAACCAACAGCTGTTGTTCCAGTGCCTGAATCCACCACAATTTTTATTGGTTGACTTTTTCCAAGTATATGATCTTGTGACAAGTATTTCACAAGGCGAATCAAGCCTATAGAAAGTCAAAAGTCAAAACCTATAAAAATTCAAGATAGAGTTATGACTTATGAGTTGACTTCAAGCTTACCAGGTAATGCAATGGCATCTCCAGCACCTTCATTGATAACTACTATCTTCTTTGAATTTGAAGGCTGATCAAGGTTTGACTTTGTTGACTTGTGGTTTGTAAAGGAAGCCTTGAGTAAATCATCAAGGCGTATGATAGTCCCAGGTATTGAATCAGCATGTGATGTCAGCATTTCTTCCCTTTTAGCATATACAGATCTTGGAACATATGTGACATTTCCATATAACATGGAAATCAAATTGTAGCCTGTAAGAATTTGAGGTTGTTCTCCACGTAAAAGTAAATGTGCCTTTAATCCTCTCTCTGCACAAGAAACAGCTGAAAAACACACAAACACAAAATCAAGAGTTGTAATCTGAAAACAGAATGAAGAACATGAATGTAAATGTAACATACCAACAGCTGCAGTATGTGCACTTTGGCAACCTCCACATGTGACCTATAAAAATGGTGTAATTGAACTTCAAGACATCACTTGCAGAATCCCAGATGGCCTATAATCTTTCATATATTGGTAAAGAAGTTTAAAGAGAAATGAAAACGTTTAAATTTTTGGATTATTTGAGAGGAGATGTTATCTTATTCTTACCACATCGGTTCCTAAATGATCTTCAATAAGTGGAAGCAATGCATCCAGTTTCCTGGCCTTGTTACCATTCACTAATGGATGCAACAAATCATCACGAACAATGTAGAATGATGACTGATCATTGTGACATTCCGTTAGATTCTCACCCAACGAAGGATGTGAGTTGTTTGAAAAGGAAACGTTCCCAAGTAGTTTAGAAGTGGGTTGTGTTTGTAAGCGAGAAACGTTTATTTGGTGAACTTTGGTGTCTGGATTCTTCAATGTCCATCTTCGATCCAAAATTTTCATCATAAACTCTTCCCTCGTCGAACTGGAATTACAGACAACCTGGAAACAAGTAAACCCCGATAATTTGTTATAGATTGTTCAAATTAGAAAACTAAAACCAAATAACCCTAGCTAATTCAAGTTGTCGGAGTCAAATGCAAAACTAATTACCCATCTTAACTTTGGGAAATTCAGCGTTATTTAGAAAAAATTGTGCAGAAATACAACATAGCTTCTTTGTCAACTCTTGAGTGATGACTGATAAGTTTTGCTTTTCACTTATTAATCTCCAATTTCGATGAAATTTCATATTACACATGATATTGATGGAATTAAGATCGCTACGAAACAAACTGTTAAAGTTGCATAGTCTTTAATTAATCAAAAAGGGAAATAAACACGCTCGAACCTGGGGATTATTGTAGGAGCATTGTGAATGAAACTCGGGTCTGAGGGATAAAATTGGAGGTTTTCTTTGAAACATAGACTTCATTACGTGCATCAAGATTTGCCTGTTTGCCCTAGAGTAGAACGACGAGATTTGCAGGGACGATGACGAGGGTATGGAAATGGAATGGGACGATAAGATAAAATAAAAGAGAAACTTTCAAATATTCACGACAGAAAAATATAAAATAAAATAAAATAAAGGAAAGTAAAGAAAAGAGAAAAAGAAAACAGAAATAAAATATGAAGAAATATGTGTTTTGCTTTTATTTCTTTAACGAAACTCATAAAGATCAATTTTTTTATTTTTTTTCCACTTCTATCTATTTACTTTTCTTTCCCTAGTTTAAGTCGAACTGTGGCACAATGTGTAATTTCCATGGTTCTAAAAAGCTTGTTATGGCTCCGTCATAGCACGTCTCGACTCCAAGGTTTGCACATGCCGCCAAGCTTTGCCAAAACGCCGCCTTAACTCATATATATGTATACAAAAGAATAATAGTTGAAAATACATATAAAAATATTAATTATATAGAAAATTGTCACCTTAAGTCACGCCTTACAAACGTCGTGACTCGTCAAGGCTCGGAAAAGCTTGATGTTTGATATTGCCGCCAAGTCACGCCTTACGTTATTTAAAAACTTTGTAATTTCTTAATTAAAAGTTAGATTTTGTTTCAAAATAGCCAGCAATTGAATTTAACTTGCATGCGATTATGTAAGTCGTATGCGGTTTAGGCATTTAACTCGTGTGTTTGACTACGATTTTGGCTACTAGGTTGCGGTTTCGTGGCCCACCCATGAATTGCAGCGCAGCGCATCTGTCTATTATATTTAAACCCTAAAAAAATTGTAGGTCATTTTTTCACTTTGATCAACTGAAAAATCTCTTGCAAATGGTTGAAGACGAGACCCTGCTAAACAATATTGTACGTGATCGTGAAGTTAATTTTTTAGCATTGACGTTGAAATCTAGTAGCATTGTGTATGATTTTAATTAGGAAAAAAATAGGGAAAATGATGAACGAAATCGCAAATTGCATGGGTGTCACATAATGCACATGATATCCATGTGAATTGCAATTACATTGACTATGAGTAGATTCCTAGGTAGACCTCATTTTACACAATCGTTGCTAGCTAGTTCTTACTATGTGTTATATATATATATATATATATATATATATATATATATATATATATATATATATATATATATATATATATATATATATATATATATATATATATATATACCCTTTTGATTTTGGTTTGGGTCCTTAGAACTCTAATTTGATTTGGGTTGAGATACTTATTAGGGAACCATTTACTTTGGATTATGAAATACTCATTCCTTTGTTAGAGTATGGCTAGTAAGCCATTCATGTTGGAATTGATTATTACATTTCTTGGATATAAATTTTGATTATTGAACTCTATGTTGATGGTATATTTTGGTCTATTGTACCCAAGATTTAATTGGTTTGAGCTATGGTGATGCTTCTAAAGCTTATTAAATCTTATTAGTTAATCAAGATTATCGTATTTGGTTTTGACTGTTAGTTGACTTTTGAGCCCTTGATGTGATTATGTTGATCTTTTGGAATTTATGTTTATTTTATATTGATTTTTGGGGGTTGATCTCGAGTAGGATGATTATCATCATCATTATTCTAAATAAGCCAACCTCGGGTATTCCCAGTAGACACTTCTATTCCCTAACTTGTTTTGACTTGTGCTCATATTGAAGATTAAAGAGTTTTTTACAAGATAGCAAGGATTTTAGAAGGAAATGGGTTGTGAGATCGCATTTTGTAACATTTGATTATCAGGTATTACCATTTTATCCCTTAACTTTATCAAGTTGCATAATTGGTCCCTTGTGGTAAAAGTTTGTGTTTTAGCCCGTACATTGGGCATACATGAGGGTACACGCAACTTACTCGTGAGATGGAGGATACCAGAAGCCCTGTTAGTACATTAGGCGTACATGTAGCACCTGGTTATTGGTATGTAATTTATTTAAGTATTTTGCATTATTGGCCTTGGACTCGGCGAGTTGAAGGACTAACTCGCCGAGTAGAAGCGGGACAGGATGTGGGATTTAAGTGATGGACTCGTCGAGTCGGGTCCCGAACTCGACGAGTAGGCTTTGACTGGACAAAAACCCTAATCCGAGGGTTTGCACCCTATTTAATCATCTCATTCAGCCACCACTCATCCCTATTGCTCCCAAAAACCCTACATAGCAAACCCTAAGTGTTTTGGTGCAAGATCTAAGGCTTTTGAGTGATTTTTGTGGGTTTTGACCTCAAGGAAGAAGGATGAGCATAGAAGGATCAAGAGGAGACTGAAGGATTCGAGTTTGGTTCATCATTTGTAGTCCTTGAAAGGTATATAGTATATACCTTGCTTGCTTGTTTGTTAGATCCCTTTTTAGGGAAGATTTAGGGCTTTTTAAGCCATATGAGGTAGCCAACCATGATTACAAACATGGTTGGGGGTCAAGACTTCAGATCTAAGTCTTGGAAGGAGTCACAAGGCAGATTTGGGTTGCTTTTGCACCCAAGGAAGGTCTCATGCAACATAAGAGCCATTTTAGAGCCTTTCAAGCTCAAAAGTCCCATGCATGCACGTAAAGTTCGAAACTTTACGTGCTAGATCGAGCTTAGGGGCTTGGATCTATCATTTGGTCAAAGGTTGTACATCAGAAATCGAGGATTTAGGGTGTGGACGTTATCGACTCGGTGAGTCCGTTCTTGGGACTCGACGAGTCCAAGGCATAAAGTCCCATATCTGTTGAGGGTCAAAAGAACTCAGTTGGGTGTTAGAAGGGTTGTAGAAGGTCCAAAGAAGTGACCCAACGTATTGGACTTAGCCTTAGACCTGGAGTTCATGGAACTCGACGAGTGCTAGAACAGACTCGGCGAGTCCAAGGCAATCTCCATATGGTTGAAGATGAACTCAACGAGTTGTTCATACAACTCGGCAAGTCAAGGACAGAACTTGTTCATCAGATGAAGGTGAACTCAACGAGTTGTTTATACAACTCGACGAGTCGGATGAAGGTTCATTCGACGTTCATATAGAGGAGGAACTCATCGAGTCGTTGCTAAACGCGACGAGTCAAGTCGTGGACAAGGAAGGATAAAGGGTTAAGGACTCGACGAGTTGACGGCCCAACTCGACGACTCGGGTCAACTGGAAGTTGACTTTGACTTGGACTTGGTTAGGGGTAAAATAGTCATTTTACCCTAAAAGTTGTGACAACCTGAAATTTACTCCGTCACTGAAACCCGTTTTTATTAAAACTTGTCCGTTAACATTGGGATCAAACAATTTAAAATTAGAACTTTTATCATGACTTCATAAGGATCGGAACAAATTAGAAACACGTGAAACACCCTCAATATTCCCTTAAAAAGTTTTAGTTACAATCAAGTCAAATTACGACCATTTAATCGGGTACAACCATAAGCCCCATTTAACGTCGGTATCGGGTAGATTTCCACCTAGCCACAAACTAAAACCCTATATAAGGGTTGAGCGGTCACCAACTTAAACTTTTTACCACTCTAGTCACTCTCTCTCTCTCTCTCTCTCTCTCTCTCTCTCTCTCTCTCTTCAAGGCCCGATTCTTCCAAAAATCCGCAAGTTTTCACCCCCAAATTGTAAGTTCTCTTACCCTAGATTGTTCTAAAGCTCATTATATGTCTATATAGCATGAAAATCATCCAAGAAGGTCAAGAAAAAGGAGTTTACGGCCCAAGAACCCTCTTAGGCCGTAAACCCCTAAAAGGGTGCCAAAATGCCCCCAAATCCCTTCCTTAGGCTTAGAGACTAACTTAGAACTTACCCTTGAAGTGTTTTAGACATTAAACATTAAGTTTGGAGGCTTGAAAGAGGGTTTACGGCCCAGGAACACTCTTAGGCCGTAAACTCCCTCAAATGATGCAAATTGAGCCCAAAACCCCTATTTAACCTTGGACCTTCACTTAGAAACTTGTAGGAGTGAGCTAAGGACCTCAAAAACGAAGGATAATGGGTGTCCAAGGGTTTACGGCCATAAAACATGGTGTTCATGACCGTAAACTCCCAAGGAGTGGTCCAAGGACCGCAAACTCCAAGGGAGTGCCCCCTTTGAGCCCTAAACACGCCTCAAGCCTTGGAATTAACCTTAGAACCCTTCCTAGTGATACAAGAGACCTTAAGGCACACAAATACACTCCTCCCATGAGTTTACGTCCGTAAACTTATGGGGGATTTAGTCCCTCAACCGCAAACTCACCTAAGGTGAGTATTTAAGGAGTAAACTCCATAGTGAGGCCTTACACTCCTTCCTTGCAACCCAATAGCCTCCTAGCACCTGACCAAAGAGTTTTTCTTCGTATTAGGATGTCATTACGTGTTTAATTAGTGTTTTAATCACTAACTGTATGTAAACATATGTCTTTATATGTTACTAGGGTCATAAAGTGTGTTCAAGTCTTCACTTGACACCAAGCACTCATCCGACACTTACACCGCTCCACTCGCTACAGGTGAGTTCATACCCCTTAATTAACCTTTCAAATGTTTTTAAATGTTTTATGGGGAGATACAAGTTGAATACAACAAGTTATAGTATCAAATCACATGTGATTTATAACTCGCAATCAAAAAGGATTTTCTATACTTTTAGCTACTTGTCAACAAAACTGTTTTAAATAATTATCAAACGCATTTTCTATGTTAAATTGTTATTAAACTATTTTCAAACTGTTTTTAAACTACTTTTCTTTTAAACTATATCTACACCAATATATTTATATAAGTAAGACTTGAAGGACTTAGGACCGATAGCTCGCCTTACTTCCTGTTCTTGTTTGATTGTGGTCTTAGGGTATATTGTTATCCGTCTAACTGTCATTGAATTCTTAGTTATATATCATATATATTTGTGTTAGATATGAAAGTCTTCACCTTATTCAATACCTTTGTAAATCAAAGGCATGCAATCCCACACTCTATTTAACTATAATAGGTATAGTTAAGACTACTGCTCATTACCTCTATCACTATGATACTCACTATAATTACTACTATTACAAGTTAATGCATGTTAAAGAGAACACTCTATATACTATACTAAAAGTTCACTATACTATAATACAAGAGAATACAGTAATCCAGAATGTGACACACTATCCCTCTATACGACACTCTACGACGCGAATACCATGTAACCAGAGCTTCCCGGAAGGAAAGCAACACTACAGGCATAGATGTATACATGAGTGACACTATTACATCCCGACTGCTAACTACAGTCCGAGCCGACTAGGCCCAGGGGTGACAAAACATCGCTACACTACGTATGACGGGGCAGGTCATCGGACTCTCTATTATCACTCAGTTTGGTTACATGAGAGATCATATCCATATCCAAATTAACACACTAAGAATTAAAGGTTAAGCTAACTTCCCGAAGTAAATAAATATATATTACTAATTAAAGTTTGCAACACTACTACAGCCAGCCGTCAATATCTTTCCTCATCTACTTTACTTGAATGAAATCTATTACCTTATATTTATAACTGAAAGTTTCAATGGGAAACTTTTAGACACTCGAAGGATCAAACTTACAAATGCTCAAATCTGGAAAATATAGGATTTTCTAGGGATTTTTATTATTCTCAAACATTAATCATAGCTTTTATATTACATGATTGTAAACACCTTTATACAAGCAACGACACTAAATTCTTATGAACTCACCAGCTTTATGCTGATACTCATTTTCAAAATAACTTGTATTCTCAGGTCAAAAATAGACAGGTACTGGTGCAGCTTTTGAGAAGATGGATCATATACAGACACATCTTTTATTTCTGTTTATACTTTTGGTGTCTATCAAACTATACAGAACACGCTTGTATTTACAATTACTATATTAATGCAATGGTTGTTGTCTCTTGTTTTTATTATTGTGAAATTGTTATGATACTGTACATGATGTCCTCCACCCCAGAACTTATTCTGTCGTTCTCGGTTTTGGGGTGTGACAAGAGTAAATATCATATTCTGACTAAGTGTTTTGTGGGGATTATAGCCGGAGGATTTCCAGAGCAGCAGCAGACAGAGGTTTTCCGCACAGATTATCAACAGCTACTCATACTAGGTGAGTTACCTTCCATTAGCGGTGGGTCTACGGCCACAATGTCGGCCCACCAGTAAGAGTTGTATGTTCGATGATTGTCTTTGTGATATTCATCTAGGTTTGCTACTACCTGATATATTATGAGCTAGTATGATATGATATTAGATACTAGTAGCAGTAGGAGAGATAGTCCCTAAGGTTACCGGTCGATAGGGCCAAAGGGGGTGGTTATACCCAGTCATACTACATAGAATATGGTTATGTGTTACATGCTATGTGGTAGTAATAGAGGGGTGAAATAGTCCCCAACATCCAGTCAAGAGGACCGAAGGGGAGGCCAACACCCAGGTATGCTAGGCAGTACCCGATCGAGAGGACCGCTAAGGAGGCCAGCACCCAGACATGCTAGGCAATATCTGGTCGAGAGGACCGAAGGGGAGGCCAGCACCCAGGTATGCTAGGCAGCATCCGGTCGAGAGGACCGAAGGGGTAGGTCGGGCACCCTGATATGCCTAACAGTATGTGTATGTTATGTGATTGTATGGTATGTGGTACGATGGGGGAACTCACTAATCTTCGCGCTTACAGTTTACAGTTTTGGTTTCAGGTACCTCTTCAGTGAAGGGGAAGGAGTTGCCGTGGTAGTGGCACATCATACGCACACTCTTTAGTTTCCGCACTATGGATATTCTGGGATTGTACTCTGACATGTTACTAATTTTATGACTTGGGTTTTCAGACATGATACATTGTTTTATGAGATGATGTGATTTCACAGTATTTTCTTATGAATGTTTTATGAGACAGTTAATTAAAATGAAATTTTTGGACTTGAAAATTGGGTCATTAAAAGTTGGTATTAGAGCCCTAGCTTGAGGGATTCGGACACACCCTTGGGAGTGTCCGGACTCAAATCGAGGGGTTAATAGATTTTTACAAGAAAAATGGTTTCCTAAAAACTAAGATAAAAGAGTTTTGGGAAAGAACAAAGTGTGTGATGTAAGTATTCCCCAAAGTACCCATACAAGCTTATATTATGTTTATCAGTTTCATTAGAACAAAATGCTAGAATAGGACTAAGGATCTAGGAATGATACCTTATGTGCCTGCTTTATGTGCTTCAGCTTATGAGGATTGCATGCTAGTATTGAGTAGACAGTAATAGGATAGCCTGTTTAGGCTATGCCTGGTAGTATGAGCTCAACATTGTATGCTAGTACAACTTTTTATTATAAGGATAGAGTTGCTTGAGTAGTTTCCTGTGTTCGAATGTTGCTTGCTTCGTTCTTGTAGGACTCTGAACAATGGGAGTTATCCATTAGGTGAATACATCGCGTCACATGTGATTAGGATTGAATAATATCATAGTGTTGGATTTGGCCCCATTGCGCAGCTTGTAGAGACGAGTCGTTTACGTGAAGGATTATCTGAGCCTCGCTACATGTGATGGTACTCAGGTGGTGGCTAATTGGCATCACAAGGAGCCCTTCAGCAGTTGAGAACTGGGTTGGGTGGAGTCAGAGGTTCCCTAGGGTAAGCCTAGGATGAGAGTAGCAGAGATTAGCAGTGGTAAAAGGGACTTGGTGGAGTCAAGGCAATCCTTGAGCAAAGTACGGATAGATGTGGAAGGTATTATGGGCTCGTACTACTGAAAGCAGAGGATCCGTACTCGAATTGAGGAAGGCTGAGGCAAGAATGGGGAGCTTGTAATGGGTGTGATCCCTCTAGATTTATCAGTATCACTGACGATTGTCATGATGTATTGCATAATGGTGGTACTACGTCTGAGGCTAACAGTTAGCAGCTCAAGAGAGGGGTCGGGTTCGAGATCAGGATCCGAACCAGTGGATGAGAGGCTACACGAGTTCATCGCGTCTGAGATCACTAGAGGCATCCTTGATGCGACCCCGGTCATCTTTGGGTCGATCAAGGAAGGGATTGTTGAGTTGATGGAGGATCGCCTTAGGGTGTTCAGGAGTGACATGGCGACCAGCCAGTCAGGATCCCACACACTTTCCTTTAAGGACTTTAAGGACTTCAACAGCAATGGTGCGCTGAATTTCCATGGGGTGAATGATCCCATTGCTGCCAGCCGATGGATTGCGGACATTGAGTCTGCACAGCTGACCTGCTTCTGCCCCGAGGGGTCGAAGGTGAGATATGCAATAGGATGTTTGAGAGACAGAGCTAGAGATTGGTGGGAGTCTGTTGATGACTCATTGGGAGCCTCAGCTGTTAAGGTTATGACCTGGTCAGACTTTGTGACTAGATTCAGGGCGGAGTTTGCGCCAGCTGTAGAGCTTCAACAACTAGCCAGGGAGTTTATGGACATGAGACAGACTACGAAGATTGTGGCGGAGATCATCGCCAAGTTTCGGAAGAGGGCGTTACTAGTGCCCCAGTATGCGGGAGACGAGGATATGAGGAGTACCCTCTACCATGACATGCTGCCAGCCGACATTCAGGAGCATGTTAGTTTTTCAGCTTGCCTTACCCTGGATTCCATGATTTCCAGGGCAAGGGAGATAGAGATCGATCTAGAGCATGTCCGGAAGAGGAAGGCCGAGGAAGGGCAGGTGATTGGGGCTTCGAGGAAGAAGCCCAAGGGATCAGACGCTGGGCCGAAAGGCTAACAGGGGCGACACCGCTACAAGAAATGCGGCAAGACGCACGAGGGAGCATGCAAGTTGGGATCGTCAGGTTGCTATAAGTGCGGCAAGTTGGGGCATTTCAGCATGGACTGTACCACCCTTGCACTGGTTATTCAGACGTCTAAGTTGTTGTGTTTCCACTGTAACCAAAGGGGCCACAAGAAGGCCAACTGCCCCCAGTTGACAGTAGCAGCGCCAGCTCCAACGACCCTGCGGATTCCTGATGGCCGGCAGGCCAAGGCTTAGGCTCTAGTGGTGAGGAGTCAGGCCTTCCAGTTGACTACCGAGGAGGCACGCGTTGTACCCGGCGTGGTGATGGGTATGACTTCTTATTTATGCTATTATGATATGTTGTTGTGATTTTAATATGTTATGTATGTGCTCTGTTTAGGATCGTTCCATGTAAACGGTATCCCAGTTCATGTATTGTTTGCTTTGGGTGCTACCCAATCATTTGTCTCTCTTGCGCTTAGTAAGAAGTTTCCTGAGTCTTCGGGCATGTTGGATTGCCCTCTAGAGGTCGAGATTGCGGACAACCGGTCAGTGCGAGCATCAGAGGTCTTCCGAGATTGCGTTTTGAGATTGTTTGAGGAGCGTTACCTACTAGACTTGGTTCCCATACCTTTGCGGGGGTACAAAGTAATTATCGGCATAGATTGGCTAAGCCCTAATGAAGTGATAGATTACGCACAACAGTTGGTGCGAGTCAGGACCCCAGGAGGGGGAGAGTTAGTGATTCAGGGCGAAAGGCCACAGCGTGGGCCAGCTTTATGTTTGGCAGCGAGGGAAAGGCGTTACCTTCAGTAGGGTTACGCATGATATGTCGCTTATGTCATGGACTTGGTAGGCGGGTAAGGCGACAGTGGGCGATGTGCCAGTGGTACAAGAGTTTGCGGACGTATTCCCTGAGGAGTTGTCTGGGATACCTCCGGAGAGACAGGTGGAGTTTAGGATCGACCTAGTCCCTGGTGCAGCTCCGATAGCCAAGGCACCGTAGCGGATGGATCCTCTCGAGATACAGGAGTTGTCTACGCAGCTGCAGGAGCTGCTAGAAAAAGGATTTATCAGGCTGAGTAGTTCACCTTGGGGAGCCCCAATCCTGTTTATTAAGAAGAATGATGGGTCGCATCGGATGTGTACAGATTATCGGGAGCTAAACAAGGTAACGGTGAAGAACCGCTACCCACTCCCGAGCATTGATGACCTCTTAGACCAGCTACAGGGAGCATATTGGTTCTCCAAGATTGATCTGCGTTCAGGATATCATCAGATGAGGGTTAGAGAGGAGGATGCACAGAAGACTACGTTCCGGATACGCTATGGCCACTACGAGTTCGTGGTGATGTCCTTCAGGCTCACCAATGCTCCTGCCGCATTCATGGACCTCATGAACCGCGTGTGTAGACCGATGTTAGACCGGTCTTTGATAGTGTTTATTGATAATATCTTGGTTTACTCCAAGATGCGGGAGGAGCACGAGGAGCATCTGCGAGAGGTTCTGGAGACTTTGAGAAGGGAGAACTTGTATGCTAAGTTCTCCAAGTGTGAGTTCTGGTTGCGTGAGGTGCAGTTTCTTGGGCATCTTGTCAATCAGAATGGGATATCGGTGGACCCGGCCAAAGTGGAGGTCGTGATGAGATGGGAGGTTCTGAGGTCTCCATCTGAGATTCGGAGTTTCCTAGGATTAGCCGGCTACTATCGGAGATTTATCCAGGATTTCTCCAAGATAATCGTACCCCTGAGCAGGAAAACGAGGAAAATTGTGGTCTTTCATTGGGGGCCTGAGCAGCAGGCTGTGTTCCAGACGTTGAGACAAAGATTGTGCGAGGCACCGATCTTAGCCCTGACGGAGGGCATGGAGGATTTTGTTGTATATTGCGATGCGTCCATCTCGGGTTTGGGCGTAGTATTGATGCAGAGAGGACATGTTATTGCTTACGCTTTGAGGCAGCTGAAGCCTCATGAGGCGAACTACCCGACGCATGATTTGGAGCTGGGGGCTGTTGTGTTCGCCCTCAAGATTTGACATCATTACCTCTATAGGGTCCGTTGTACCATCTACACGGACCATAAGAGTTTGAGGTACCTCATGGGTCAGCCGAATCTAAACATGAGGCAGCATCGGTGGTTGGATGTAGTGAATGATTACAATTGCGAGATCCTTTACCACCCAGGGAAGGCCAATGTGGTGGCCGACACGCTTAGCCGCAAGGTAGCACCGATCAGGGATATCTGTCTGAGGATGACAATGGTGACTCCACTGTTAGAGCAGAGTCGAGAGGCCTAACAGGAGGCCATGAAGGAGGAACATCAGAAGAGTGAGCGGATTGTAGGCCAGGTTTCCTCTTTCGATTATGATAGCTGAGGGTTGTTGACCCTACATCGTAGGGTGTGGGTACCGTACCACGGGGGTGTGCGCCAAGTTCTGATGGAGGATGTAGCACCTAGTTCCTAGTACGTAAAAAATCATCTTAGTTTTTTTTTTATTTTTAGCCTTGGACTCGGCGAGTCGTAGGTCCGACTCGCCGAGTAGAGACGTGATCCGGAACACATTTAAGTTGATGACTTGATGAGTCCATATTCTGGACTCGGCGAGTCCCCGCTGTTTGATGAAACCCTAAAATTCAAGGGTTTGCACCCTACTTAAACCCTCTTATCCACCCCTAACCTCACCCCCTTCACCCTCAGAGCTCCCAACATCGTTTATACCCCTATTCCTTGTGAGATTGAAGTGTTTTGGTGTGTTCTTGAAGATTTTGAGGAGAAAGAAGAGTAGATCAAGAAGAGGAGAAGGAGGTCAGGAATCTTTGTGTCATCTTAGCATTTTCTTTGAGGTATAACTCATTTCCCCTCTGTTTTCATGCTTGTAGTCTCTATTAGCTACATGAAAGTCCTTCTTCAGCCATTCCCCAAGCTTGTTTGTGCATTGTGGGTTGTAATAAGTTGTTAGCCACTAGATCTAGGCATGATTGAGTCCCTGGAGCTTGGATCTACTGCCTCTATGGAGTAATATTACATGAAAGCCCTAGATCTACTCTTTTGGTGCATTTTGAGCCCTAAAACCTTCATTGGTGATTATTTACAAGTAAAGTTGGAAACTTTACATGTAATTTATGCCCAAGAAACCCAGATCTGTGAATGGCATAAGCTAGATTCAAGAAAAATCGAGTGTATAGTAATTGCATGTGGCCGACTCGGCGAGTCGAGTCGCAAGTCCCCGAGTTTTCCCCGTTTTTCGTGTTTACGGGTTGGAGTAGTGAGTCATAGGGTGTGACTCAGTGGGTTGGAAGCCAGACTCACTCATGTAGTAACTCGGCGAGTCAATGGCATGACTCGGCGAGTTTAGGGCAATCTTCTTGCCTCAAGAACAGACTCGGCGAGTTGGTCATACAGCTCGGCGAGTTGTTCATACAACTCGGCAAGTAGGATGAAGGACTATTGACCTTTAGCTTAGAAGGAAAACTCGTCGAGTCAATGCCAAACTCGACAAGTAGAGACGGGATAGTGGTCAGACAAAGGGATAGGGACTCGGCGAGTTGACAGGCCAATTCGGCGAGTCGGGTCAACTGGAAGATGACATTGAATTTAACTCATGGTTTGGTTAAGGGTAAATGGTCAGTTTACCCTGAGTTCGGTTAACAGTATTTGACTAAGTGTTTGGTGGGAATTGCAGCCGGAGGATTTCCGGAGCAGCAGCAACAGATAGACCATTCCCACACAGATCAGCAGCTAGTACGAGGTGAGTTACCTTCCAGCATCGGTGGGTATAAGGCCACAATGCCGGACCACCAGTAGGAGATGTATGATAGATGATTCTCCTTGTGATATCATCTAGGTTTGCTACTACCTGATATGTTATATGCTAGCATGATATGTTGTATGTGATAGTAGTAGAGTTCGGTTGTTAGGACCGAAGGGTAGTCAGACACCCCAGGTACGTCTGACAGTATGTGATGATATGTTTGCATCCTGGATAGTTATGTTATATAGGATAGAGGTAGTAGGAGGGGACCAGTCCCCGAGTTCGGTTGTTAGGACCGAAGGGTAGCTTAGGCACCCCAGATATGTCTGATAATCTGTTATGTTACGATATATGTGATAGTAGCAGTAGGGGTGAAATAGTCCCCGAGGTTCGGTCGTCAGGACCGAAGGGTAGTCAGCACCCCAGAATGGCTTGACATGGGTAGTCAGCACCCTAGAATGGCTTAACACGGGTAGGCCGGCACCCCAGAATGGTCGTACTGGGTAGGTCGGGCACCCCAGAAATTTCTGGCAATATGTATGATATGCGATTGTATTGTATGCGGTATGATGGGGGAACTCACTAAGCTTTGTGCTTAGAGTTTTCAGTTTTGGTTTCAGGTACCTCTTCTTCGAAGGGGAAAGAGTTGGTGCGGTAGCGGCCCATCACACACACGCTTGTATTCCGCACCATAAGATCTTCCTGGGGATTGTACTCTGACGTTGTTATGTTTTTTATAAACTATTTTCCAGACACGCACGCTTTTCTGAAATGATGTGGTTGGTGTATGTTTTACTACTAATGTTTTGCTAAGTATATGTTTTCAAAAATGAATTTTTGGCTCGTATTTTTGGGATGTTACAAGTTGGTATCAGAGCCCTGGTTTGAGGGATTCGGACACGCCTTCGGGGGTGTTTGAACTCAAATTAAGGGATTAAAAGATTTTAAAGAAGAAAATATTTTCTGAAAAGCTAAGTAAAGAGTTTTAAGAAGGAACGAAGTGTGTGATGTGCGCGATCGGCCGAGCTCAAGTAAGTACTCCCCAATGTACCCATACAAGTTTATATATATTTATCAGTTCCTGAAGAATAGCATGCCTTATGTACCTGCTTTATGTGCTTCAGTATATGAAAAGTTGCGTACTAGAATTGAGTAGACGACAGTAGGGTAGCCTGTTTAGGTTATGCCTGATAGTACGAATTTATCATTGTATACTAGTTCAGTTTTTCTCTACAAGGATAGAGTTGCTTAAGATTGTTTGCTTTTGTCAAAATGTTGTTTGCTTTGTACTATGTGGGCTTTGAGTGATGGGAGTTAGTTGTTAGGTGAATACGTTAAAGTCACATGTGATCAGGGTTGAATAATCTCAGAGTGTTGGATTTGACCCTATTGCGTGGCTCTTGTTTGAGTCCTAACCGTTGTAGGGATGAGTCCCTTACTCAAAGGATTATCCGAGCCTCGTCACATGTGATTGTATTCAGGTAATATCTAATTGGCATCACAAAGAGACCTTCAACAGCTGAGGACTGGGTTGGGTGGAGTCAGAGGTTTTCTAGGGAAACCTAGGATAAGAGTAATAGTGATCAGCGATAGTGGAAGGGACTTGGTAGAGTCAAGGCAGTATTTGGAGAAGGTACGGATAGATGTGGAAGGTAGTATGGGCCCGTACTACTGAAAGCAGAGGATCTGTACCCGAACCGAGGAAGGCCAAGATAAGACCAGGGAACTTGTAGTAGGTGTGATCCCTCCAGAGGTATCAGTATTACTAACAATTGTTATTTCTTTTGTATTTCAGAATGGTGGTACTATGCCCGAGGCCAACAGTTGGCAGTACAGGAGAGGGATCGGGTTCGGGATCAAGTTTCGAGCCGGTAGATGAGGGGCTACGCGAGTTCATCGCGTAAGAGATCACCAGAGGCATCCTTGAGTCGACCCCTATTATCTTCGGGTCGATCAAGGAAGGGATAGTGGAGATGATGGAGGACGGCTCAGGGCATTCAGGAGCAACATGGCATCTGGCCAGTTAGGATCCCGCACACTGTCCTTCAAGGACTTTAGGGGCAGTGGTGTGCCGGATTTTCACGGGGTGAAGGACCCCATAGCTGCCAGGCGATGGATTGCAGACATTAAGTCTGCACAGACGATTAGCTTCTGCCCTGAGGGGTCGAAGGTGAGGTTTGCAGCAGGGTGTTTACGAGATCGAGCTAGGGATTGATGGGAGTCCGTGAGTGAATCGTTGGGAGCCTCGGCTGTCGAGGCTATGACCTGGTCGGACTTTGCGACCAGGTTCAGGACAGAGTTTGCGCCGGATGTCGAGCTTCAGTAGCTGGCCAGGGAGTTCTTGGATATGAGGCAGATGACGGAGACTGTGGCGGAGATCACCGCCAAGTTCTGGGAGAGGGCATTATTAGTGCCCCAGTATGCGGGTGATAAGGACATGAGGAGGACCCGCTACCATGACATGCTCTGAGCTAATATTCGAGAGCATGTCAA
Organism: Lactuca saligna; assembly: GCF_052625555.1. Classification (NCBI taxonomy): domain Eukaryota; kingdom Viridiplantae; phylum Streptophyta; class Magnoliopsida; order Asterales; family Asteraceae; genus Lactuca; species Lactuca saligna. Next base: position 251,653,604 of record NC_136424.1, read on the forward strand.
TTTTTCAGCTTGCCCTACCTTGGATTCTATGATTGCCAGGGCGAGGGAGAGAGAGATAGATCTGGAGCATGTCCGGAAGAGGAAGACAGAGGAGGGACACACAGGAGGGGCTTCGGGGAAGAAGCCCAAGGGATTAGATGGTAGGCCGAAAGGCCAGTCAGGACCGATCCGTTGCATGAAATGCGGCAGGCCTCATGAGGGAGCATGTAGACTGGGATCGTCGGGCTGCTATAAGTGCGGCAAGTCGGTGCATTTCAGCAGGGATTGTACCGCCCCTGCACCTGTAATACAAACGTATGAGTTGCTGTGTTTCCACTGCAACCAGAGGGGCCACAAGAAGGCCAATTGCCCTCAGTTGGCAGCACCCGCGCCAGTGAAGGCGCCAGCTCCAGCGACCCTGCGGATCACTGATGGCCGGAAGGGCAAGACAGAGGCTCCAGTGGTAAGGAGCCAGGCATTTCAGCTGACTACCGAGGAGGCACGCGCCGCACCCGATGTGGTGACGGGTATGATTCTTTCCCTCTACTTTATCTTTTGTGATGTTATAATATTGATATGTGCTCCGTGTATATGCTTTAGGATCGTTCCATGTGAACAGTATTCATGTTCAGGTGTTGTTTGACTCAGGTGCCACCCGATCATTTGTTTCCCTTGCGCTTAGCAAGAGGTTTACTGAGTCTTCGGGCATGTTGGATTGCCCTTTAGAGGTAGAGATTGCCGATGATCGATCGGTGCGAGCGTCCACAGTATTCAGGGATTGTGTCCTAAGGTTATTTGAGGAGCGCTATTTGGTGGATTTGGTTCCTATCCCTTTGCAAAGGAACAAGGTGATTATAGGCATGGATTGGTTGAGCCCTAATGGGGCGGTGATAGATTACGCACAATATTTAGTGCGGATCAGGACCCCAAGTGCGGGAGAGTTGGTGATCCACGAAGAGGGGCCGCAGCGTGGACCTACATTATGTTTAGCAGCGAGAGCTAGGCGCTACCTTCAGTAGGGTTATGCGGGATATGTCGTGTATGTTTTGGATACCCAGGAGATGGGTAAGGCGATGGTGAGCGAGGCTCCAATGGTGCGAGACTACACTGATGTGTTCTCGGAGGAGCTGTTGGATAAGGTGTCTAAGTCCATAACTTATTTGGTATATACTTGACCCGACCGGCATGGTCCATTTGGGTTGCATCTCATCCAAACTATTATGGATAATTTTATGAGAGTTATACACATATGTTTATTAATATATTATGAGTTATAATATATTAATATAAAGTTACGTTATTTAATTAGTTTTAGTCTTAAATTAATTATGAATTAATTTAGAGATTAAAAGGAAGACTAATTAGATTATGGGCTATTTGTTTTATATAGTGTGGGCTAATACTCATTTGTTAATGGGCTAGGCTTATGTGGAAGTCCATGGATGATCCATGGAGCTTTTAACCCATGGATCCTTGGAAAGGAAGAGACATGGGTTATTAGGGTTTCACCCTAACCATGCACACTATATAAGCATGCTTATGGAGCATGAAATGGAGCCTAAGAGAAAACTAGTGAACTAGTGTGTGTGTGTGTGCATGTGTGTGGCCGATTTTATACAAGGGTGTATACTCTCTCAAAGTTTTCCAAGAGTTTGTGGTGTTTGTGATTCCATTTGAGGCATTCACACTATTGGTGCTTGGCCCTCAAACTCCTTAGAACCAAACTCACCAAAAGGTATGTAATCTCTTCTAACTCATTTATGTTGAAATGTTCCCTATGCCATGTTAGATAGGTTATAAACCTTGGAAAATTATTAGTTTGCATGTATTTAGACAAACATAGATCCAAGGTTTATTAGGGTTGCATGCACACTTAGGAAGTGTTAGATTGCTCAAAACCCAACAGTGGTATCAGAGCCTAGGCTTGCTTGTTTGATACTTGATGCAAAATAGTGAAAAAAGTCGAAATCGTTGCTGTCTGCATGGTGGACTCGCCAAGTCCATTGGGGGGACTCGACGAGTCCAAGGCAAACTTCAACCTACTCGATGAGTCAGTTCATGCACTCGACGAGTAGGATCGAAAGAGTGCAGATTCTCGACTTTTGCTGCTAGAAATGGAATATAAACATTACCCTAAATTGTTTTGGTGTTATAAAACTTATTTTAGTTGGTGTAATGGTTGTTCTAATCCATTTACAATAGCATATATCAAAATTCCATGATTTTATGTGTTCATATAATTCTTGAATTTTTGATGATCGTGTTCATGTTCTTATGAATTTAGAAAATGATAGGGATTATTTGCTGAATTGTTTAGGATTAATTCTTGATCATTTATGTGTTTTAATGGAGTCCATAATTTGTCCTCAAGTTATGGATTTCCAAAGGTCACTTTTATTTAACACACGCTTAAAACACATAAGTTACATGAAAATGAAGAGTCTTCATTTTTATGAACCTTTAATTCATAAGTTATGAAACGAAGAGTTTTGCAAAGTTACAAAACTTGCCCTCAAGTTTTGGAATTTGTAAAGTTTCACACACTTTAATAAACTTTAATTCCAACCCTTAGAGTTTTAATAGTTAAAATTCAACCCTTATACTATTTATAACATTAATGGTTAATTATTATATATATGTATAAGAATAAGTCATTTTACCGTTAGTAGGCCTCATTCACGAAGCCGGTCTATAAGGTGGGTATAAGGTTGTTGCCTATAAAATGGCGACTTAATGGGTGTATACTCTCACCCACCGCTTGCTTGATCGGTGGAGGGTCGTTAGCCGAACGGGTAGAACAATGACTTTAAATCCTCATGTAAAAGTATAATGAATATTATAAAATAACTAAACTCTTTTAATTCCCAATCTTAGTTATTTTAGGAAAATGTGAACATGGTGCTAGTCCATGGAATTCACACTTTGTACCTTACCAAGTCGTTGGTGGAGCGTGTGTGGTTAACCGACACACTAACTAGGACTAGTAAGGATCACGAAGGGTGACTTAATGTTTGTCATAGATCAATGGAGCATGTGTGGTTAACCGGCACATTGATTAGGTGATAATATTAAGAGTACCAAGTGAATTAGCATGGTTATTCACACCTTGTTTTGTGATCCTCGGCATCCCAGTCACAAAACTTGAAGGGCACAATCGAGATTGAAACATGCCATTGAAAAGTTCAATGAATCTTAAAAGAATCTAGGAATTTCAAATCCAATTAAACCTAATAATTCATTTCGTTTTCATGGTGGAAATTGGTGAATCGTCATTCACCTACCTTTCAAATATATTATTACTTAGATTACGGCATCCCTCTTCTAAGTGTAATATATTGTGATTGGATCCTATCCTTAATATTACATTTGGGTGTCTTATTAAGGATTCTATATATCTAATCTAAACTTACTTTCTTCTTTCAGATGTCTTCCAACACTAATGCTTCAGGCTCTAACCCAACCGGTTCTTTCTCTCTCATGAATCTTTGTGGGAGGGTCATCTTTGATAGTTCCAACTTCATGGATTGGATTAGGAACATCAGGATGGTTACTCGTTATGAGGACAAGGAATATATCCTCGATAAGGAGTTAAAAGAACTTGATGAGTCTACTGCTACTCCTGAGGAGATCGCTGAATTCAGGACTCATGAGAGAGATGCTACTAAGGTGGCATGTATCATGATGGCCACGATGACAGCCGAGCTCCAAAAGTCGTATGAAGATTTCTACCCTTTTGAGATGCACCAAGACCTGATGGAAAGGTACCATCATAGTGCTCGTCAGGAGCGGTATGAAATAATCTCCTCCATAATAACTACCCGCATGAAGGACGGTGAATCCGTCACGGGCCACATGCAAAAGATGCAAAGGTATGTGGACCGTTTGCTGAAGCTGAATGTTAACATCCCTGAGGAGTTGGCAATTGACATCATTTTGCACTCCTTGCCTTCTTGTTATGACCATTTTCGAATGACATATCATATGAACAAGGAGGAAGTTACCCTCAGCAAGCTTCAAGGACTCTTAAAGACCGCGGAATCCGGTCTTAAGGGTGAGGCGGTTGTTACCTCTACTACTCCTACTCCAACATCTACCCCTGTTTTAGCTATTGGGCAAGGCAAAGGGAAGAAGAGGAAGCACCCTTCGAAGGGTACTAAGGGAAAGTCTCTTGAAGGCTCCTCATCAAAGACCAAGAACGGTTCTGCCATTCCCAAGGATGCTGAATGCTTTTGTTGCCATGAAAAGGCACACTAGAAGCGAAACTGCCCTAAGTACTTGCAGGATCTAAAGGATGGGAAAGTGAAACCCACCCATGCAGGTATTTACACTATATTGTCTAATTACTCAACATATTCTAACTCTTGGGTGCTTGATACAGGATGTGGTATTCACATATGTTCTGATTTGCAGGGCCTAAGAAGAAGTGAGAATGTGGAGCACGGGAAGATAAACTTGATCATGGGGAATAGGAAGGCTTCACCTGTTTCCAAGATTGGAGTTTATACCTTGTTGCTTAATAATGGGTTAAAATTAGATTTGAATAAATGTGTGTACTCATCTGAAATGGCGAGGAATATTATTTCTTTTCATGCTTTGTACAAACAAGGTTTTACCTTTTCGTTTGATAATGAATGTGGTGGTATTAATGCTTTCTATAATAATGTGTTTTATTTTAAAGCGTTACCTTGTGATGGTGTGTATGAAACTGTGTCGATTGTAGACAACTTAGGAAATAATGTGTTGTATATTGATTCTTCTACTAGCCTAGATAAGGCATCATTGTGGCATTGTTGTCTTGGACATGTAAACAAGAAACGCATAGGCCAACTCCAAAAGAGTGGAGTCTTGGAATCATTTGACCTTAAATCGGATGATAATTGTGAATCTTGTCTACTTGGAAAGATGACAAAATCACCCTTCACTGGAACTTGTGAGAGGGGTGAGGGTTTGTTGGACCTAATACATACTGATGTATGTGGGCCATTCAAAACCGCCACAAGGGATGCTAATCGGTATTATGTGACTTTTATTGATGACTTTAGTAGATATGGGTATTTCTACTTAATCAAACATAAGTCAGAAACCTTTGAAAGGTTTAAGGAATTCAAACAGGAAGTAGAAAATCAATTGGGCAGGAACATTAAGATGCTTCGATCCGATCGAGGTGGTGAGTATCTTAGCACCGAGTTCCTTGACTATCTTAAGGAGTGTGGGATTGTCTCGCAATTGACTCCTCCCAGGACACCACAGCTGAATGGTGTAGCTGAGAGGCGTAATCGAACTTTGTTGGACATGGTTCGCTCTATGATGAGTCGAGTTTCGTTACCAATCTCTTTTTGGGGGTATGCCTTAGAGACTGCCGCCCATATCCTTAATCTAGTCCCTACAAAGAAGGTTACCAAAACACCTCATGAGATGTGGACTGGGAAGGTTCCCAATTTGGACCACATCAAAATTTTGGGTTGCGAAGCTTTCGTGAGGCGTGAAACTCATGATAAGCTTGAACCCCGAAGCGAAAGGTGTATTTTCATCGGCTAACCACAGAAATCCTTTGGTTACCTCTTCTACAGACCCAGTGAGAATGTGGTCTTTGTAGCACGAAGAGGGATCTTTCGCGAGAAAGAATTTATAAGCCAAGGAGACAGTGGGAGGCAGATTGATCTTGAAGAAATTCAAGAATCATTTGGTGAAGGAACCTCAGACACTAGCAATTAACCTGAGGAGGAAACTCCTGTTGATCCACCTGACGAGTCTGTACCTCCGAGGCGTTCCACACAGGTTAGGAACACACCTTCATTTTATTATGGTTTTCATATTACTACGGAAGGTGATACGTTCATCAGTGATAGTACATTGGTAAATTTGGATGAACCTAGCAGTGTAAAGGAAGCCATGGCAGGCCCGAAGTCTGCTAAATGGAAGGAGGCTATGGACAGCGAGATACAATCCATGTATGACAATCAAGTTTGGAACTTGGTTGACAATGTACCAGGCCGTAAAACAGTCGGGTGCAAATGGATCTTCAAGAAGAAGACAGACATGGAAGGAAAAGTGCATACTTATAAGGCTCGACTGGTTGCGAAGGGTTTTACTCAAACTCAAGGTATTGATTATGATGAAACCTTTTCGCCGGTAGCAAAGATTAAGTCTATTAGGGTTATGTTAGCCATTGCAGCATTTCATGATTATGAAATATGGCAAATGGATGTCAAAACCGCTTTCCTTAACGGAAAGTTGGCTGAGGATGTGTACATGAATCAGCCAGAGGGTTTTGTCAGTACAGAGTACCCTAATAGAGTATGCAAGCTTGAGAAATCCATTTATGGATTAAAACAAGCATCTCGTAGCTGGAATCTTTGTTTTGATGAGAAGGTAAAAGAGTTTGGCTTCTCGAGAAGCGAAGATGAGTCTTGCGTGTATGTCAGAGCTAGTGGGAGTATAGTTAGCTTCTTGGTACTGTATATGGATGACATACTACTCAAAGGAAATGACATCCCAACCTTGCAGGAGGTTAAGTCCTGGCTTGGGAAGTGCTTTGCTATGAAGGACCTAGGGGAGGCTACCTATATCCTAGGGATAAGGATATTAAGAGAAAGGAGTAGAAGACTAATTGGACTTAGTCAGAGTATCTACTTGGATAAGGTGTTGAAAAGGTTCAACATGGAGAATTCCAAGAAAGGAGATTTACCGATCCAAAGCAATACCAAACTGAGTAAGACTCAGAGTCCGAGTACAGAGGCAGAGATAGCTGAGATGAGCCAATTACCATATGCTTCCGCAGTTGGCTCGATCATGTATGCTATGACTTGTACCCGTCCTGATGTGGCATTTGCTTTGAGCATGGTCAGCAGGTTTCAGGGGAACCCTGGCAAGGCTCATTGGACCACGGAAAAGAACATTCTCAAGTATTAGGGTATAGTGATGCTGGTTTTCAGACTGATAGGGATAATTTCCGCTCTCAGTTGGGCTGGATCTTTACCTTAAATGGAGGGGCAATTTCTTGGAAGAGTTCCAAGCAGGAGACGATGGCTGATTCGACTTGTGAATCAGAGTATATAGCAGCGAGTGAAGCAGCAAAGGAGGCGATATGGCTAAAGAACTTCATCGGAGACCTTGGAGTTGTACCAGCTATTAAGGAACCTATAGAGATTTTCTATGACAACAATGGTGCGATTATCTTAGCCAAGGAACCAAGAGATCATGGCAGATCCCGACACATTGACAGAAAATATCACTTCATAAGACACAAGATTGAAGAAGGACTCCTTGTGACAAGGAGGATATCGTCGGATGAGAATCCTGCAGATCCCCTTACGAAGGGACTGACGAGGGTTAAGCATTTTCAGCATGCGAGACGCATCGGGCTGAGGGACGATATTACTTTTGCAGATTAGATAGTTTTCCTGAAACTTGTAAAATGTAATCGACGTTTGATGATGAATAAAATTTGTGATTTATTTATGAGTAAAGTGTTACTATCATTGTCAATTATTTACTATTGTTTCAGTTTTGCATGTTTTGACTTCCAGAATAATTAATTTATTCAAACCTCCACAATCGATCATACGTCGGAAGTAGGTATGAATCAAGATTGTCATGAATTGGGTTTGTAGATGCCTTAAAGGTGTTTAGACATGGCAATGGTTGCTGCAACATTCATGAGTACTCATAAGTTATGAGTATTGGTATAAACCCACGCTCACTTGTATCACTTCATGGAATTTATCTCGAGTGATCGTGAGACGATAACATCATATAAATCTTTAAACCTAGAGATATGAGTTGTTACCTATGAGTTGGTTGTTCATTGATTTCACGTAAACACATCAGTAACTTGATGTTATAAAACGTGCCTTTGTGTACAATTCAATAAGTAGTAGAACAAGCATATCAGTCGAAGTTTATCTGTTCTTTCTAGAAATAGAAGCGATATCTGGGCCCCTCGATGATTTTGTGTTGACCCATGTACCAGGCCTGGTCAGAACTAAACCGATGTGTTCAGTGAAGTTCTTCGTCAAACAAATCGGAAAATCGAGAAACAACTGCTAGACAATAAGCAAGACATAGTTCCATGTGTTTGTCCGGCTGATATCATGAGAACAGAGGATTATGTGATCACTTATCTAAAATGGCACTTCATAGTTCGACAGAGTCTTCATTGTTCGAGGGAGTTTTCGAGAGCTATGATTGCTGGTTGGTTCCTGAAGTTATAGGCAAATACAGTTATTAGACTTATCCAAGTGGGAGTCTGTTGGATAAGGTGTCTAAGTCCATAACTTATTTGGTATATACTTGACCCGACCGGCATGGTCCATTTGGGTTGCATCTCATCCAAACTATTATGGATAATTTTATGACAGTTATACACATATGTTTATTAATATATTATGAGTTATAATATATTAATATAAAGTTACGTTATTTAATTAATTTTAGTCTTAAATTAATTATGAATTAATTTAGAGATTAAAAGGAAGACTAATTAGATTATGGGCTATTTGTTTTATATAGTGTGGGCTAATACTCATTTGTTAATGGGCTAGGCTTATGTGGAAGTCCATGGATGATCCATGGAGCTTTTAACCCATGGATCCTTGGAAAGGAAGAGACATGGGTTACTAGGGTTTCACCCTAACCATGCACACTATATAAGCATGCTTATGGAGCATGAAATGGAGCCTAAGAGAAAACTAGTGAACTAGTGTGTGTGTGTGCATGTGTGTGGCCGATTTTATACAAGGGTGTATACTCTCTCAAAGTTTTCCAAGAGTTTGTGGTGTTTGTGATTCCATTTGAGGCATTCACACTATTGGTGCTTGCCCTCAAACTCCTAAGAACCAAACTCACCAAAAGGTATGTAATCTCTTCTAACTCATTTATGTTGAAATGTTCCCCATGCCATGTTAGATAGGTTATAAACCTTGGAAAATTATTATTTTGCATGTATTTAGACAAACATAGATCCAAGGTTTATTAGGGTTGCATGCACACTTAGGAAGTGTTAGATTGCTCAAAACCCAACAGGAGCTTCCTGGGATACCTCCGGAGCGTCAGGTAGAGTTCAGGATCGACCCAGTTCCTCCGGAGCTTCCTTGGAAAATTATTATTTTGCATGTATTTGACCGAGCAGTTCACCCTGGGGAGCCCTGATCCTGTTTGTGAAGAAGAAGGACGGGTCGCATCGGATGTGCATAGATTACCGAGAGCTGAATAAGGTGACGGTGAAGAACCGTTACCCACTCCCGAGGATTGATGACCTCTTTGATCAATTGCAGGGAACATCTTGGTTCTCCAAGATCGATTTGCATTCAGACTAACATCAGATGAGGGTTAAAGAGGAGGATATACAGAAGACTGCATTTCGGACACGTATGGCCATTGTGAGTTCGTGGTGATGCTGTTTGGGCTCACCAATGCTCCTGCCACGTTCATGGACCTCATGAACCGCGTGTGTAGACCAATGCTGGATCACTGTGATAGTTTTCATTGATGACATCTTGGTTTATTACAAGACACAGGAGGAGCACGAGGAGCATCTGAGAGAGGTTTTGGAAACCTTAAGGAGGGAGAGCTTATACGCCAAGTTCTCCAAATGTGAGTTTTGGTTGCGCGAGGTGCAGTTTCTTGGGCACCTCATCAACCAGAACGGGATTTCAGTAGACCCGGCCAAGGTGGAGGCCGTGATAAGATGGGAGGTTCCGAAGTCTCCATCCGAGATTCAGAATTTCCTAGGATTAGCAGGATACTATCAGAGATTCATTCAGGATTTCTCTAAGATAGTTGTACCCCTGACACGGTTGACTAGGAAGATCGTGGTCTTTCGATAGGGACCTGAGCAGCAGGCAGCGTTCGAGATTCTGAGACAGAGATTGTGCGAGGTGCCAATCTTAGCCCTACCCGAGGGCGTAGAGGGTTTTGTGGTATATTGTGATGCATCCATCTCAGGTTTAGGCGTGGTATTAATGTAGAGGGGTCATGTCATTGCTTATACCTCGAGGCAACTGAAGCCTCATGAGACGAACTACCCGATACATGATTTAGAGTTGGGGGCGGTGGTCTTCGCCCTCAAGATATGGTGGCATTACCTCTACGGGGTTCCATGTACCATTTTCACGGACCACAAGAGTTTGAGGTACCTCATGGATCAACCAAATCTGAACATGAGGCAACACCGGTGGCTGGACGTGGTGAAGGATTATGATTGCGAGATCCTTTATCACCCGGGGAAACCCAATGTGGTGGCCGATGCGCTTAGCCACAAGGCGGCGCCAATCAGGGATATTTGCATGAGGATGACTGTAGTGACTCCCCTGTTAGAACAGATTCGGGAAGCTTAGCAGGAGGCTGTGAAGGAGGAACATCGGAAGAGTGGGCCTATAGTGGGTCAAGTCACCTCCTTCGATTATGATAGCCGAGGGTTATTAACACTACACCGTAGGGTATGGGTGCCGTATCACGGAAGCATGCGCCAGATCTTGATGGAGGAGGCGCACAAATCGCGATTCTCTATTCATCCAGGGGCGACGAAGATGTATCGAGATATTCGCCTAGACTATTGGTGGCCCTGCATGAAGCGGGATGTGGCGTGGTACGTCGAGCGGTGTTTGACCTGCAGGAAGGTCAAGGCCGAGCATTATAGACTGCACAGAAAGATGCAGCCATTGGATATCCCGTTGTGGAAATGGGAGGATATTACGATGGATTTTATCACAAAGCTTCCACGAACGGCGCGAGGAGTAGATTCGATTTGGGTCATCGTGGATTGGTTGACTAAGAGCGCCCATTTTATTCCGATTCAGGAGAGTATCTCGGCCGAAAAGTTGGCCGATATCTATATCAGGGAGATAGTGGTGCGGAACGGGGTGCCAGTGTCAGTGATATCAGATCGAGATGTGCGGTTCACTTCCAGGTTTTGGAAGAGGTTTCATACGGATGATCAGAGTGAGCGGACCATCCAAACTTTGGAGGATATGTTGCGGGCATGCTTGTTAGACTTCGGTGGTAGCTGGGATACCTATCTTCCCTTGGCTGAGTTCTCGTACAACAAAAGCTACCACGCGAGTATTGGTCGTCCCCCATTCGAGATGTTGTACGGACGGAGGTGTAGGACCCCGATATGTTGGGGTGAAGTTGGCTAGAGGGTCATGGGGAGCACTGAGGTGGTGCTCAAGACGACCGAGAGGATCCAACAGGTTCGAAGCAGGCTTCAGACTGCGCAGAGTTGGTAGAAAAGTTATGCCAACAAGCGTTGATCAAACCTGGAGTTCCAGGTCGGGGATATGATTCTCCTGAAGGTGTCACCTTGGAAAGGCGTCATTCGATTCAGGAAGCGGGGCAAGTTGGGCCCGAGATTCATTGGTCCGTTCAGGGTTGTAGCCCGGGTGGGCAAGGTGGCATATAGGCTGGATCTGCCAGCCGAGCTCAGTCAGATCCACAGCACCTTCCATGTCTCCCAGCTACGTAAGTGCCTCATGGATGATTCAGCAGTGGTTCCGTTAGAAGATATACAGGTTGATGACAGCCTGAATTTCATTGAGCGCCCAGTCGCAATCCTCGACTGGAAGTCGAAGGGTCTAAGGAACAAGAGGGTGGAATTAGTGAAGGTGCACTAGCAGCACCGCAAGGGTTCGGAATGGACTTGGGAGCCGGTGGAAGAAATGATGGAGCATTACCCCGAGCTGTTTCAGGATCGAGCGGCAGACTTCGAGGACGGAGTCTAGAATAAGTGGGGGAGATTTGTAGCACCTAGTTCCTGGTACGTAAAAATTCATCTTAGTTTTTTTTATTTTTAGCCTTGGACTCGGCGAGTCGTAGGTCCGACTCTCCGAGTAGAGACGTGATCTGGAACACGTTTAACTTGGCAACTCGGCGACTCCCCGCTGTTTGATGAAACCCTAAAATTCAAGGGTTTGCACCCTATTTAAACCCTCTTATCCGCCCCTAAGCTCGCCCCCTTCACCCTCAGAGCTCCCAACATCATTTATACCCATATTCCTTGTGAGATTGAAGTGTTTTGGTGTGTTCTTGAAGATTTTGAGGAGAAAGAAGAGTAGATCAAGAAGAGGAGAAGGAGGCCAGGCATCTTTGTGTCATCTCAGCATTTTCTTTCCCCTTTGTTTTCATGCTTGTAGTCTCTATTAGCTACATGAAATTCCTTCTTGAGCCATTCCCCAAGCTTGTTTGTGAATTGTGGGTTGTAATAAGTTGTTAGCCACTAGATCTAGGCAGGATTGAGTCCCTGGAGCTTGGATTTACTGCCTTTATGTAGTCATATTGCATGAAAGCCCTAGATCTACTCTTTTGGTGCATTTTGAGCCATAAAACCTTCATTGGTGATTATTTACACGTAAAGTTGGAAACTTTACGTGTAATTCATGCCCTAGAAACCCAGATCTATGAATGGCATGAGCTGGATTCAAGAAAAATCGAGTCTATATTAATTGCATGTGGCCGACTCGGCGAGTCGAGTCGCGAGTCCCCGAGTTTTCCCCCCTTTTCATGTTTGCGGGTTGGAGTAGTGAGTCATAGGGTGTGACTCAGTGGGTTGGAAGCCAGACTCACTCATGTAGTAACTCGGCGAGTCAATGCCATGACTCGGCGAGTTCAGGGCAATCTTCTTGCCTCAAGAACAGACTCGGCGAGTTGTTCATACAGTTCGGCGAGTCTCAGCATAGAGTGTTCAACGGATGAAGAAGAACTCGGCGAGTTGTTCATACAACTCGGCGAGTAGGATGAAGGACTATTGGCCATTAGCTTAGAAGGAAAACTCGTTGAGTCAATGCCAAACTCGACGAGTAGAGACGGGATAGGGGTCAGACAAAGGGATAGGGACTCGGCGAGTTGACAGGCTAACTCGGCGAGTCGGGTCAACTGGAAGATGACATTGAATTTAACTCATGGTTTGGTTAAGGGTAAATGGTCAGTTTACCCTGAGGTCGCTTAGTAGTATTTGACTAAATGTTTGGTGGGAATTGCAGTCGGAGGATTTCCGGAGCAGCAGCAGACAGACAGACAGACCATTCCCACACAGATTAGCAGCTACTACGAGGTGAGTTACCTTCCAGTAGCGGTGGGTCTAAGGCCACAATTCCAGCCCACCATTAGGGGATGTATGATAGATGATTGTCTTTGTGATACCATCTAGGTTTGCTACTACTTGATATGTTATATGCTAGCATGATATGTTGTATGTGATAGTAGTAGAGTTCGGTTATTAGGACTGAAGGGTAGTCAGACACCCCAGGTACGTCTGACAGTATGTGATGATATGTTTGCATGCTGGCTAGTTATGTTATATGGATAAAGGTAGTAGGAGGGGACCAGTCCCCAAGTTCGGTTATTAGGACTGAAGGGTAGCTTAGGCACCCCAGATATGTCTGATAATATGTTATGTTACGATATATGTGATAGTAGCAGTAGGGGTGAAATAGTCCCGGGTCGTCACGACCTAAGGGTAGTCAGCACCCCAGAATGGATTGACATGGGTAGTCAGCACCCCAGAATGGCTTGACACGGGTAGGCCGGCAGCCCAGAATGGCCGTACCGGGTAGGTCGGGCACCCCAGAAATGCCTGGCAATATGTATGATATGAGATTGTTTGGTATGCGGTATGATGGGAGAACTCACTAAGCTTCGTGCTTACAGTTTTCAGTTTTGGTTTCAGGTACCTCTTCTTCGAAGGGGAAAGAGCTGGCGCAGTAGCGGCCCATCACACACACGCTTGTATTCCGCACCGTGAGATCTTCCTGGGGATTGTACTCTGACGTTGTTATGTTTTTTATAAACTATTTTCCAGACACGCACGCTTTTATGAAATGATGTGGTTGGTGTATGTTTTACTACTAATGTTTTGCTAAGTGTATGTTTTCAAAAGTGAAATTTTTGGCTCGTATTTTTGGGATGTTACAGAGGAGTCGCATAAATCTCGATTCTCCGTTCATCCTGGGGAGACGAAGATGTATATGGATCTTCGTATGGACTATTGGTGGCCCTGCATGAAGCAGTATGTAGCATGGTACGTGGAGCGGTGCTTGACCTTCAGGAAGGTCAAGGCCGAGCACCATAGGCCACACGGCAAGATGCAGTCGTTGGATATCCTGCTGTGGAAATGGGAAGACATTACGATGGATTTTATCACAAAGCTTCCCAGGACCGCGCGGGGAGTGGATTCGATTTGGGTTATCGTCAATCGATTGACCAAGAGTGACCATTTTATCCTGATTCAGGAGAGTATTTCGGCCGAAAGGTTGGTTGATATCTATATCAAGGAGGTAGTGGTGCGGCACGGGGTGCCAATATCGGTGATTTCAGAAAGAGATGTTCGGTTCACTTCTAGGTTTTGGAAGAAGTTTCATGATGAGCTGGGTACTCGTCTGCATTTTAGCACCGCCTTTCACCTGCATACGGATGGTCAGAGCGAGCGGACCATCCATACATTGGAGGATATGTTGAGAGCATGCGTGTTAGACTTTGGAGGTAGTTAGGATACCTACCGTCCATTGTCAGAGTTCTCCCATAACAATAGTTGTCATGCGAGCATCGACCGCCCTCCATTCAAGATGCTGTATGGGAGGAGGTGTCAGGACCCCGCTATGCTGGGGCGAGGTTGGATAAAGGGTAATAGGGAGCACCAAAGTAGTGCTCAAGATGACAAAGAGGATTCAGCAGGTCCGGAGCAGGCTTCAGACTGCTCAGAGTCGGCAGAAAAGTTATGTTGATAAGCGTCGATCAAACCTGGAGTTCCAGGTCAGGGATATGGTTCTCCTAAAGGTGTCGCCATGGAAGGGCGTCATTCGATTCAGGAAACGGGGCAAGTTGGGCCCCAGGTACATTAGACTGTTCAGGGTCTTAGCCCGGGTGGGGAAGGTGGCGTTCAGGTTGGATCTACTAGCCGAACTCATCCAGATCCACAACACTTTCCACGTCTCAGCAGTGGTACCTGTTGGATTAGTGTCTAAGTCCATAACTATTTTAATATGTACTTGACCCGATGGTGCATGGTCCTTTTGGGTTGCCTTCACCAAAGCAACTTGATAGGATGAATTATGGAGAGAAAGGATTAAATATGATTTATTAATATGATTAAATATGATTAAATGTGATTTATTAAGGACTCAATCAATCAACTAACTTGAATTTGTTTTCTCCCGTTTTGTAGATGTCAAAGTTCGACAACTATGGTATTCCCAAGTCCCGTGGAACAAGCATTCCACATGAAGATGATATTCCACGATTCGATCGAGGAACAAGAGATCATGCTTCACTTCCTCCTCCTCCTCCTCCCGTTGTTCTCCCTAACCTACAAGATCGAAGAATTGAAAGGTTCAATGTCACTAAAGCCCTATTGGAAATTAAACATGAAGATGGTAAATCCGTGTGTGCCCATGTTTTGGGAATGAAATCACGCATTGATAGGTTGAAAATGGAGGAATATATGATCCCTTATCTAAAGGGCACACGTATCTGATAGGATCAAAGTTGACAGTGGCTTTGGAAGGCTACGATTGTAGATCAGGATCTGAAGTCATACACAGAATAGTTATTAGACTTATCCAAGTGGGAGACTGTTGGATTAGTGTCTAAGTCCATAACTATTTTTTTATGTACTTGACCTGATGGTGCATGGTTCTTTTGGGTTGCCTTCACCAAAGCAACTTGATAGGATGAATTATGGAGAGAAAGGATTAAATATGATTTATTAATATATTATCGAACTAATATATTAAAGGAGAAATCATATTGTTTAATTAATATTAGTCAAGAATTAATAAGAATTAAGTTTTTGACTAAAAGAGATTAATTAAACCTAAGGGACTGGAATTGTAATTATAAGATAAATGCAATTGGGCCGTGGATTGCCTTATATTATAAGGTGGACGAATTCTATGGGGAAACCCATAAGAAATCATTCAAGGGCCTTAAATAAAGGAGTCCATGGGTTGCTTAGGGCTTAAGCATCCAAATTAGGGTTTCCTTGTTAGATAACCCTAATAGCCTCACTATATATAGAACCCTTATGCCTCAAAAATGTGGACAAGCTTCCTTTTAGGGTTTCCACATGTTTTAGGCAGCCTCCTTCTCTTCTCCTCTTCATCCTTTTGCTCTTGGTGTTTGTGAACCATTAGAGGAGTGACATTTGTGACTCTAAGCTTTCTAAAGTCATTACAAGGAGGATTTGAGATTGTTATTGCTACAAAACAATCAAGGTATGATCTAAACCCTATTAATATGTTATATTGATTATCATATGCTAGATCTAGGGTTTATAGTCTTGGATAACTTGCATCTACAATAGAGAAACCTAGATCCAAGTGTTAGGGTTTGTATGAGCACATAGGATGTTCTTATGACCAAAACCCATCAGTACCCTTGGAGGACATTCAGGTTGATGATAGCCTGAATTACATTGAGCGGCTAGTAGCGATCCTCGACCGGAAGTTGAAGGATCTGAGGAACAAGAAGGTTGAGCTAGTGAAGGTGCAATGGCAACATCGGAAGGGCTCGGAGTGGACTTAGGAGCCGTTGGATGAGATGATGGAGCATTACCCAGAACTGTTCCAGGAACGAGCAGCAGACTTCGAGGACGAAGTCTAAAATAAGTGGGGGAGACTTGTAGAACCTGGTTCTTCATAATTAAATTATTTTAAGTATTTTATATTTTTGGCCTTGGACTCGGCGAGTTGAAGGACCAACTCACCGAGTAGAAGCGGGACGGGACATGGGATTTAAGTGATGGACTCGTCGAGTCGGGTCCCAGACTCGACGAGTAGGATTTGACTGGACCAAAACCCTAATCTGAGGATTTGCGCCCTATTTAATCATCTCATTCAGCCACCACTCATCCCTATTGCTCCCAAAAACCCTCCATAGCAAACCCTAAGTGTTTTGGTGCAAGATCTAAGGCTTTTGAGTGATTTTTGTGGGTTTTGACCTCAAGTAAGAAGGATGAGCATAGAAGGATCCATACGAGACTAAAGGATTCGAGTTTGGTTCATCATTTGCAGTCTTTGAAAGGTATATAGTATATACCTTGCTTGCTTGTTTGTTAGATCCCTTTTTGGGGAAGATTTAGGGCTTTTTAAGCCACATGAGGTAGCCAACCATGATTGCAAACATGGTTGGGGGTCAAGACTTCGGATCTAAGTCTTGGGAGGAGTCACAAGGTAGATTTGGGTTGCTTTTGCACCCAAGGAAGGTCCCATGCAACATAAGAGCCATTTTAGAGCCTTTCAAGCTCAAAAGTCCCATGCATGCACGTAAAGTTCGAAACTTTACGTGCTAGATCGAACTTAGGGGATTGGATCTATCATTTGGTCAAAGGTTGTACATCAGAAATCGAGGATTTAGGGTGTGGATGTTATCGACTCGGTAAGTCCGTTCTTGGGACTCGACGAGTCCAAGGCATAAAGTCCCATATCTGTTGAGGGTCAAAAGAACTCAGTTGGGTGCTAGAAGGGTTGTAGAAGGTCCAAAGGAGTGACCCAACGTATTGGACTTAGCCTTAGACCTGGAGTTCATGGGACTCGACGAGTGCTAGAACAGACTCGGCGAGTCCAAGGCAATCTCCTTATGGTTGAAGATGAACTCGACGAGTTGTTCATACAACTCAACGAGTCAAGGACAGAACTTGTTCATCAGATGAAGGTGAACTTGACGAGTTGTTCATACAACTCGGTGAGTCGGATGAATGTTCATTCGACGTTCATATAGAGGAGGAACTTGTCGAGTCGTTGCTAGACTCGACGAGTCGAGTCGTAGAGCAGCAACATAGGTTTCCCGCACAGATTATCAATAGCTACTCATACGAGGTGAGTTACCTTCCAGTAGCGGTGGGTTTACGGCCACAATGTCGGCTCACCAGTAAGAGTTGTATGTTAGATGATTGTCTTTGTGATATTCATCTAGGTTTGCTACTGCCTGATATGTTATGAGCTAGTATGATATGATATTAGATACTAGTAGCAGTACGATAGATAGTCCCTAAGGTTACCG
Source organism: Lactuca saligna (assembly GCF_052625555.1). Taxonomy (NCBI): domain Eukaryota; kingdom Viridiplantae; phylum Streptophyta; class Magnoliopsida; order Asterales; family Asteraceae; genus Lactuca; species Lactuca saligna. The sequence goes on from NC_136424.1 coordinate 251,671,574, forward strand.
GTCGATAGGGCCAAAGGGGGTGGTTATACCCAGTCATACGAGATAGAATATGGTTATGTGTTACATGCTATGTGGTAGTAATAGAGGGGTGAAATAGTCCTTAGCATCCGGTCAAGGGGACCGAAGGGGAGCCCAGCACCCAGGTATGCTAGGCAGTACCTGGTTTGTAACAGCCCAGATTCCCAGGTATTAGTTATTTTGTATTTTGTTAGTGATTTGTGAGGAGACTCAGCGAGTTGGAGTCCAAACTCGCCGAGTATGATCGCGGTTATGGGTGCGGGTTCGCGTTCGGACTCGGCGAGTCCATGCTGTTTAATGAAACCCTAATTTCCAGGGTATGAGACTTATTAAAGGGGCTTATGGCCGTCATTTGCGGCCACCAACCCCAGAGAGAACCCTAAAGAGTCTTTGAGCATTTTGTGAGAGAGAAGAGGAAGATCCTTGATTATTTGTGGGTGTTTTGCTTATAGAAGAGGACCAAGGCAAGAGGAGACCAAATAAGGTGCTAATCCAGTGATTTCTGAGCTCTGAGACTTCATTTGAGGTAATCATTCGTTCTTTTCTCAGTCCTTGGTGTAAATCTTAGAGATAGGGTTTCTTTGTGGCCTTTTTGGAATGAGCCATGGAGTAAATGGCCACTTATCATGTTGATGCTTTAGATCTGGACCCAAAGAGGTCCAGAGACCCTTTTCCCTCAAGCTTTATGAGTGTTAATGGAGGCCATGAGCTTAGAATAGCATTCTAGAGACCATATCTTCAAATAAGGCCTTTGAACCTTTACATGGGCACCAAGATAGTAAGTTTACGTGATGTATGAGCTTGGAAGGACTAGATCTATGAGTTATTGGAACGGATCTGACCTCAGGAGTGAGTTTGAGTTGATGCATGGCATAGACTCGCCGAGTCTGAAGAACAGACTCGGCGAGTAGCATGAAGATTGTCCATAACAACTTAGCGAGTGGTCTTGCTGAGTTATGGGGTTGACTCAGTGAGTCAGGGAGAGTCAGAAAGGGTTGACGGGTGGACTGAGTCAAGCCAGAACTCGCCGAGTTATTCTTGAGACTCGGCGAGTTGAGTCATGGAGGCCCCGCGACTCATGACAGGTGGAACCCGTCGAGTTAGGAAAACACTCGACGTGTCGAGAGAGGATCCCAGGGAATCAGTGGACATGTGTAGACTCGCCGAGTCACCCTAGTGTACTCGCCGAGTCTGGTCAAAGTTGACCGTTGACCATGTTGACCTTTAGGGTTGAGTTCAATTGTATTTATGGGTGTATTATCTTGTGTGATTAGGCGGAGGCTAGATCACATTTGTTACGAGGCAGATATTTACCGAGAGACGCGAGGTGAGTCTTCTCACTATACTTTACCTAGTGTGGTAACAGAGTTATGTGATAGAGTATTCTAGAGGAGTAATCTAGGGGAGATACCCTCAGGTCTATGTGTCTCAGTGGGGCCCTCCATCCCCAACTCTCTATAGACCCTCTGGCCCTAACTCTATGGATCCGAAAGTCCTAACTCTATGGACCCGAAGGTCCTAACTCTGTAACTTTGAATCATACATAGCACAAATCACAATAAATCATAACACATAAATAACATCCAATTACCCTGGCACATAACTCTAGAATACTCTATCACATAACTCTGTTACCACACAAGGTAAAGTATAGTGAGAAGACTCACCTCAGGCGTCTCGGTAAATCTCTGACTCGGTAGGAATACTGCCTAGTCTTCGCCTATTCAGATAAAATAAATACTCTTATAAATATAATTCTCCAGACTAGAATCAACCTGCCTTTGGCACTCTCAGAAGGGAAAAAGGCTATTTTACCCTCCTCTCAACACAAGTACTCCATTGACCAAACCCTAAAAGTCAACGGTCACACTTTGACCCTACTCGCCGAGTGCACTCTGATGACTCGGCGAGTTCACACATGTCCTTTAACATTTTGTCCCGCTTGGCACACCGAGTCCCTCCCTATGCTTGATAAGTCATACTAGGCATGAATCGCGGGGCTACCACTGTTGGATAAGGTGTCTAAGTCCATAACTATTTCTGGTATGTACTTGACCCGACCCGGCATGGTCCATTTGGGTTGCATGGCATCATGCAATTGGATAGACTAAATGAGAGAAATAACACTTGGAGATTATTAATATATTATAAGTTCTAATATATTAATAATATTATTTGATTAGTTTGATCAAGAATTAATTTAGAATTAATTATGTGATCAAAAGATAACTAACTAAATATATGGGTTGATTATGTAAATCATCCATATCTTGTATAGTGGGCTAAAAGGCTCCATGGACTATCAAGTTGGGTTCCACCCATAGGATGCTCCATGGGAGTTACAAACCCATGGGTCATGGAAATGAAGAGTCATGACACATTAGGGTGTAACCCTAGATGTGTCAACACTATATAAGAAACATGTTCTCTACCTAAAATCGGCTACACTAAGAAACAAGAGGGCTTGGCCGATTTTTGAGAAGTGTGTGTTCTCTCATAAGTTCTTCCAAGAGCATTTGGTGTTGTGTGAAGCATTTGAGGCATCACACTTGGGGTGCTAGGCTCACAAGGTTTCAAGGAACACAAACAACAACAAGGTAAGTTATTCTATCTATACTTTAAGTTAAAATTGTTCCCCATGTATGCTAGATAGGAATATAACCTTGGAATTCAACTTTGCATGATAATTAGACAAACATAGATCCAAGGTTATTAGGGTTGCATGTACACTTAGGAAGTGTTAGAATGCTCAAAACCCATCAGTGGTATCAGAGCCTAGGCTTGTTTGCTCTTATTTGTGCTTAAAAGTTGAAAAAGAATCGAAAATCTTGCTGTCTGCGAATGGACTCGTCGAGTCTATAGGGGGGACTCGTCAAGTTCATGAGTATCTTCAACCAACTCGGCGAGTGAGTTCATGCACTCGGCGAGTAGGGTCGACTGATTGCAGAATTTCGATTTAGTTGCTGGGAATGAATTAGAAACATTACCCTAAACTGTTTTGGTAATTGAAAACTTGTTTTTGGTGGTGTAATGTCTTTGCTAATTCATTTACAACAACTAGTTATCAAAATTACAAAGTTTTAAATGTAATTTTTCATTGTGTTCATATTCATGTTCTTTTTCTTATGATGTTTTAGATGATCATAGGAATTATTTGTAACCTATGTGGTAGATTAATTCTTGATCATAATGTGTTTTAATGGAGTCCATAACTTGTCCTCAAGTTATGGAAAACCAAGAGTCACACTTGAATTAAAACCATTAAAACAAACACAAGAGTTAGAAAAATGAAGAGTCTTCATTTTATTACTCTATTAAACTCATAAGTTACAAGAAATGAAAAGTTTTGAAAGTTACAAAACTTGCCCTCAAGTTTTGGAACAAGAAAAGTTAAGTTAAAACTTTAAGTTCCAACCCCTAGAATTTTAAAAGTTAAAATTCAACCCTTATACTTATATTATGATGATTTAATAATTATATATATATGTATAAGAATAAAGTCGTCTTACCGCTAGTACGCCTCATTCACGAAGCCGGTCTATAAGGTGGGTATAAGGTTGTTGCCTATAAAATGGTGACTTAATGGGTGTCTACTCTCACCCACCGCTGGCTTGACTGGTGGAGGGTCGTTAGCCGAACGGGTAAGACAAGGACTTATAAACTCTCATTCAAAGTATGATGAATATTATAAAGTAACTAAATGTTTTATTAAATTCCCAATCTTAGTTACTTTAGGAAAATGTGAATAAGGTGCTAATCCATGAAATTACACTTTACACTTTGTCTAAGTCGTTGGTGGAGCGTGTGTGGTTAACCGGCACACTAACTTGGACTTAACAAGGTAGGTAAAGGGTGACTTAATGTTTATTATAGTATCGGTGGAGCGTGTGTGGTTTACCGGCACATCGATTGAGTGATAAACTTTAAGGGTACCAAGTGATTTGCATGGTTACTTCACACCTCGTTTTGTGATCCTCGGTATACCAGTCACAAAACTTGGAGGGCACTCTCGAGATTGAAACATGCCTTTGAAAAGTTCATTGAATCTCAAAGAATCTAGGAATTTCTAAAAATCCAATAAAACCTAATATCTAATATTTCGGTTTTCGTGGTGGAAATTGGTGAATCGTCATTCACCTACCTTTCAAATATAGTATAGCTTAGATTACGGCATACCTCTTCTAAGTTATATTATATTGTGATTGGATCCTAGCCTTAATATTACATTTGGGTGTTTTATTAAGGACTCTCTTAAATCTATACTAAACTTGTTCTTCTCTTTCAGATGTCTTCAAATAATGCTTCTGGCTCGAATCCTAATGGCTCCTTTACTCTTATGAGTTTGTTTGGGAAAGTCACCTTTGATGGATCCAACTTCAATGAATGGATCAGAAACATCAGGATGATTACCCGCTACGAGGACAAAGAATATGTCCTTGACAAGGAGCTTAAGGAAATTGATGAGTCCACTGCAACTCCCCAGGAGATCGCTGACTTTCATACTCATGAAAGAGATGCAACCAAGGTGGCTTGCATCATGTTGGCCATAATGACAGCAGAACTCCAAAAGTCCTATGAGGATTTCTACCCTTATGAAATGCACCAAGATTTGATGGAAAGATACCATCAAAGTGCACGACAAGAGAGGTACAAAATCATCTGCTCCATGATAACAACCATGATGAAGGACGGAGATTCCGTCACGAGCCACATGCAGAAAATGCAAAGGTATGTGGATCGTTTGCTGAAGCTTAATGTGAACTTCCCTGAGGAGCTTGCAATAGATATCATTTTGCACTCCTTACCATCGTGCTATGATCAATTCCGCATGACATATCACATGAACAAGGAAGAGGTCACCCTCAACAAAATTCAGGGACTTCTCAAGACCGCAGAAACAGGTCTTAAGGGGAAGTCGGTTGCTATCACTCCAAACTCAACTCCGGTTTTGGCAATCGGGCAAAGTCGAGGGAGGAAGAGAAAGAGATCTTCGGAGGGTACCAAGGCTCGGACCCTTGATGGCTCTTCTTCAAGTGGAACCAAGAAAGGTTTCATTACTCCTTCTTCTGACCCAAAAGAGGCTGAATGCTTCTATTGCCATGAAAAAGCTCATTGGAAGTGGAACTGCCCAAAGTACCAGCAGGATGTGAAGGATGGGAAAGTCAAACCCAACCATGCAGGTATTTACACTATCATTTCTAATAACTCACCCCATTCTAAATCTTGGGTCCTTGATACCGGTTGTGGTATTCATATTTGTTGTGACTTGCAGGGACTAAGAAGAAGTGAGAATGTGGAGCAAGGAAGAATAAACTTGATCATGGGGAATAGGAAAGCTTCACCTGTCACCAAGATTGGAGTTTATACTTTATCGCTAAGTAGTGGGTTTAGTTTAGATTTGAATAAGTGTTGTTACTCGCCAGGAATGGCAAGAAATATTATTTCCTTTCATGCTTTGTACAAACAAGGGTTTACCTTTTCGTTTAATAATGAAGTTGGTTCTATTGATGCTTTCTTTAATAATGTTCTTTATTTTAAAGCATTACCTTGTGATGGTGTGTATGAAGTTGTGTCTGTTGTAGATAACTTAGGAAATAATGTTTTGTGTATTGATTCTACTAATAATAATAACTTGGATAAAGCATCATTATGGCGTTGTCGTCTTGGACATATAAGCAAGAAACGCATAGGCCAACTCCAAAAAGATGGAGTCTTGGAGTCGTTTGACCTAAAGTCAAATGATAGTTGCGAATCGTGCTTACTTGGAAAAATAACAAAGTCACCCTTCACAGGCTCGTGTGAAAGGGGTGAAGGTTTGTTGGACCTTATACACACGGATGTGTGTGGACCATTCAAACATGCCACAAGGGATGCTAATCGTTATTATTTGACTTTTACTGATGATTACAGTAGATATGGATATGTCTACTTAATCAAGCATAAGTCAGAGACTTTCGAGAAGTTTAAGGAATTTAAACAGGAAGTCGAGAATCAATTGGGCAGGAACATTAAGATGCTTCGATCCGATCGGGGTGGTGAGTATCTTAGTTCAGAGTTCCTCGACTATCTAAGGGAATGTGGGATTGTCTCACAATTGACACCTCCCAGGACACCGCAGTTGAATGGTGTGGCTGAGAGGCGTAATCGAACCTTGTTGGACATGGTTCGTTCCATGATGAGTCGAGCTTCGCTACCAATCTCATTCTGGGGGTATGCCTTAGAGACTGCCGCCCATATCCTTAATCTAGTCCCTACAAAGAAAGTTGCCAAAACTCCTCACGAGATGTGGACTGGTAAAGTACCTAAACTAGACCACATCAAGATTTGGGGTTGCGAGGCTTTCGTGAGACGCGAGACTCATGATAAGCTCGAACCTCGAAGTGAGAGGTGTATTTTCATCGGCTACCCACAGCAATCCTTTGGTTACCTCTTCTACAAACCTAGTGACAATGTGGTCTTTGTAGCAAGAAGAGGAGTCTTTCGAGAAAAAGAGTTTATAAGCCAAGGAGACAGTGGGAGGCAAATTGATCTTGAAGAAATTCAAGAGTCAAGTGGTGATGGAACTTCAAACTCTAGCCCTCAACCTGAGGAGGAAACTCCTGTTGAGCCAATTGACGAATCTGTACCTCTGAGGCGTTCCACGAGAGTTAGGAGTGCACCTGAGCATTACTATGGATTCCATATTACTGTAGAAGGTGAGACACTTATTAGTGATGGAACACTAGTAAGTCAAGATGACCCTAACAGCTACGAGGAAGCCATGGCAGGCCCCGAGTCTGATAAATGGAAAGAGGCTATGGATAGCGAGATACAATCCATGTATGACAATCAAGTTTGGAACTTGGTTGAGAATGTACCAGGTCGAAAGACTGTAGGGTGCAAATGGGTCTTCAAGAAGAAGACCGACATGGATGGTAAAGTACACACTTATAAGGCTAGACTGGTTGCAAAGGGCTTCTCTCAAATTCCTGGAGTGGATTATGATGAGACCTTTTCTCCGGTAGCCAAGATTAAGTCTATTCGGGTTCTGTTAGCCATAGCCGCATTTCATGACTATGAAATTTGGCAAATGGATGTCAAAACCGCTTTCCTTAATGGAAAGTTGGCTGAAGATGTTTACATGAGTCAGCCAGAGGGTTTTGTCAGCAACAAGTACCCTAATAGAGTGTGTAAGCTTGAGAAGTCCATTTATGGATTAAAGCAAGCACCTCGCAGATGGAATCTTTGCTTTGATGAAAAGGTCAAGGAATTTGGCTTTTCCAGGAGTGAAGATGAATCTTGTGTTTATGTCAAGGCTAGTGGGAGTATAGTTAGCTTTTTGGTATTGTATGTGGATGACATACTACTCATAGGAAACGACATTCCAACCCTGCAGGAAGTAAAGTCCTGGCTTGGAAAGTGTTTCGCTATGAAGGACCTTGGTGAAGCTGCCTATATTTTAGGGATAAGTATCTTGAGAGATCGGAGTAAAAGACTAATTGGACTTAGTCAAAGTACCTACTTGGATAAGGTGCTGAAGAGATTCAGAATGCAAGACTCCAAGAAAGGAGAGTTGCCCATCCAGAGTAACGCCAAACTGAGTAAGACACAAAGCCCTAGCACTGAGGCTGAGATAGCACAAATGAGTCGAGTACCTTATGCTTCGGCTGTAGGATCGATCATGTACACTATGACGTGTACTCGACCTGATGTAGCTTTTGCCCTGAGCATGGTTAGCAGGTTTCAGGGGAACCCTGGCAAGGCACACTGGACTGCGGTAAAGAATATCCTCAAGTACCTACGAAGGACTAAGGACTGGGTCCTTACCCTCGGTGGGAGTGATGACTTGAGAGTTGTAGGGTATAGTGATGCTAGCTTCCAGACTGATAGGGATAACTTCTGCTCTCAATCGGGTTGGGTCTTTACCCTAAATGGAGGAGCAATTTCTTGGAAGAGTTCCAAGCAAGAGACAGTGGCAGATTCTACTTGTGAATCAGAGTATATTGCAGCTAGCGAGGCGGAAAAGGAGGCGTTATGGCTGAGGAACTTCATTGGAGACCTTGGAGTTGTACCAGCTATTAAAGAGCCAATGGAAATTTTCTGTGATAGTGAAAGTGTTGTTACCTTAGCAAAGGAACCAAGGGATCACGGGAGATCCAGACACATCGACAGAAAATACCATTTCATCAGACATCGGATCGAAGGACTCCTCGTGGCAAAGAGGGTATCATCAGATGAGAATCCGGCAGATCCCCTCACGAAGGGACTGACTCGGGTTAAGCATCTCCAGCATGCTCGGAGCATAGGGCTGAAGGATGATATTAGATTTAGTAGTTAGATAACCTCGAAATTTGTAAAGTGTAATTGACATTTGATGATGAATAAAAGGTGTTTTATTTATGAGTAAAGTGTTACTATCTCTTGTCGATCGTTTACTATATTTCTTTTGCATGTTTTGACTTCCAGAATAATTTTTGTTTGGTATAACATATTATCAAACCTCCACAATCAGTCATATGTCGGAAGTAGGTATGAATCAAGACTGTCATGTTTGGTTGTAGAGGTCTTGGACAAGGCTACAACAATCATGAGTGCTCAAAAGTTCTGAGCATTGGACTCAACCCACACTCACTGGAATCACTTCATGGAATTCTATCTCGAGTGATCGTGAGACGGTAATATCGTATAAGTCTTCAAACCTAGAGATATGATTTGTTACTTACAAGTTGGTTATGCATTGATTGTACGAAAAACGCATTGGTAACTCGATGTTATAAATCGCGCTCTTATGTATAATTCAATGAGTGGTAGAACAAACATATGAGTCGAAGTTTATCTGTTCCTTCTTGGATTAGAAGCTGATATCTGGGCCCCTCGATGATTTTGTTTTGACCTATGTACCGGGCCCGGTCAGAACTAAATTGATGTGTTCAATGAAGTTTTTTGTCAAACAAATCGGAAATCGGGAAACAAACTGTTGGACAATAAGTAAGACATTGTTCCGTGTATTTGTCCGACTGATATCTAGAACAGAGGATTATATGATCACTTATCTTAAATGGCGTACCATCATCTTCTCAGTTTCGAGAAACCTTGTAAAGAGCTACGATTGCCGATCGGTTCCTGAAGTCATATTTGCAGTAATAGTTATTAGACTTATCCAAGTGGGAGACTGTTGGATAAGGTGTCTAAGTCCATAACTATTTCTGGTATGTACTTGACCCGACCCGGCATGGTCCATTTGGGTTGCATGGCATCATGCAATTGGATAGACTAAATGAGAGAAATAACACTTGGAGATTATTAATATATTATAAGTTCTAATATATTAATAATATTATTTGATTAGTTTGATCAAGAATTAATTTAGAATTAATTATGTGATCAAAAGATAACTAATTAAATATATGGGTTGATTATGTAAATCATCCATATCTTGTATAGTGGGCTAAAAGGCTCCATGGACTATCAAGTTGGGTTCCACCCATAGGATGCTCCATGGGAGTTACAAACCCATGGGTCATGGAAATGAAGAGTCATGACACATTAGGGTGTAACCCTAGATGTGTCAACACTATATAAGAAACATGTTCTCTACCTAAAATCGGCTACACTAAGAAACAAGAGGGCTTGGCCGATTTTTGAGAAGTGTGTGTTCTCTCATAAGCTCTTCCAAGAGCATTTGGTGTTGTGTGAAGCATTTGAGGCATCACACTTGGGGTGCTAGGCTCACAAGGTTTCAAGGAACACAAACAACAACAAGGAAAGTTATTCTATCTATACTTTAAGTTAAAATTGTTCCCCATGTATGCTAGATAGGAATATAACCTTGGAATTCAACTTTGCATGATAATTAGACAAACATAGATCCAAGGTTATTAGGGTTGCATGTACACTTAGGAAGTGTTAGAATGCTCAAAACCCATCAACCACAACTCAACTCACCGAGTCTCAAGAACAACTTGGCGAGTGTCGTGTTGAACTCCAGTCCTCTAACTCCCTTCTGACTCACTGAGTCATCCCCCAACTCAGCAAGTCTGATTACTGAGCAATTTACGTGAAACCCTAACCCTACTCGCCGAGTCTCAAGAACAAGTCGGCGAGTTCATGCCATGCACAAACTCTACTGGCCTCCTGAGGTCAGATCTATTTCCCTAAAACAAAGATATGGCCTTCCTAAGCATGAATGTCATGTAAAGCTCCAAACTTGATGCTTGTATAACAACAACAAGGCATCAAAAGGAGATTTAGTCCCAAAAATGGCAACCTAAGTCCAATAACCCCAAACTAATCCATAAAGCTCCAAGGGTTAAGGTCTCTGGACCTCTTGAGTCCAGATCCAAGGCACACACTCGAAGAGGGACCATTTGCTCCACATAATCACTTTCCAAAGGGGTTAGAAAACCCTAACTATATAGATCAACAACAAAACTGAAGGAGGTTCGAACTATTACCTCAAAATGAAGTCTCTGAATCCTTGGAACTACTAGAATCGCACCTCCCCTCTTGCTCTTGCACTTCCTTCTTGCTAAACCAAAGATACAAGGATCAAAAGTGTCTTCTTCTTCCTCACAACGATTTGGCTCTCTTAGGGTTCTCTCAAGGGACTGGTAGCCGCAAAGAGAGGCTATAAGTGCTCTTATATAGGCTCCAAACCCGGGGATTTAGGGTTTCATTAAACAACGTGGACTCGTCGAGTCCACTCATGGACTTGCCGAGTCCAAAGCAAAGCTGGATGAACAATCGCGACCCTACTCAGCGAGTCTACGCATCAACTCGCTGAGTTCCTTCCCATAATTCAAAATAATTAAATAAAATAATATATACCTGGAAACCTGGCTGTTACAGTTCTTCCCCACTAGAACTAGACTTCGCCCTCGATGTCTCGCTCTGCAAATAACTCCGGATGCTGCTCACGCTCCGGTTCCCAAGGCATCTCGGACCCCTTCCGATGTTGCCACTGAACCAAAACCAAGGGTACCTCCTTGCTCCTCAGAACCTTGACCCTCCGGTCCACAATTGCGACTGGTCTCTCTGCGTAGTTCAAGCTCGCATCCACCTGAATGTCCTCTAATGGCACTACCGCCGACTCGTCAGCTATACACTTCCGTAATTGCGACACGTAGAAAGTGTCGTGACTCTGCCCCAACTCTGCTGGCAATTCCAAACGATAGGGTACCCTGCCTACCCTCGTGACCACCCGGAATGGACCAATATATCGGGGCCCCAACTTGCCCCTCTTCCTGAATCGAATCACTCCTTTCCAAGGAGAGACCTTCAGGAGCACAAAGTCGCCGACTTGGAACTCAAGCTAGGATCGACGCCTGTTCGCATAACTCTTCTAGCGACTCTGAGCGGTCAACAACCTTTGCCTGACCTGCTATATCTGCTGTAACGTCTGAAGCACGATCTCTGTACTTCCCATCACACGTTGCCCAACCTCTCCCAAGCAAATGGGGTCTGATACCTCCTTCCCTACAACAACACAAAGGGTGGCATACCGATGCACTAATGATGGCTGTTGTTGTAGGAAAACTCTGCCAAGAGCAATTACAGGCCACAGTTTCCCCCCAAAATCTAATACACATGCCTGAAGCATATCCTCGAGCGTCTGAATCGTTCGTTCGTTCCAAAGTGTCCACAGACATCACCTATGGCAAACTCTAGCTCATTTCTCATATTCATCTTCGATACTGATCACCAGGTCAGCTGTTGGCCCCACAGCTGAACCCCCAAGGGTCACACATAACATGATCAAAAATATCTCACTAACTTCCTCCACGTGACTACTATCATGGCCCAGCAACACGCAAGTCACGAAATTCCCTTTTTCTCATAAAAGTACAATCCAACCGCAGATCGACTCAGCTCTAACCTCTAGCTTCTGCTGCGCATATTCTCCCGCGCGCCTTGCTGACCCTTCCCAATAGAGTCGGAGACCCCAGTCTCGCCCCGGTTTAACCATTGGCTCCATAAACTCAACACTAGGGCTACTCAAGCCTAAAACTTTTATGCATCATGCACTCATCGGAGTACACTCCATCATCATAATCTCTAGCCAACTAGTGGGCACTATGGCTTCCCGCAACATTACGACAACCTCTGACTAGTGATAATATGGCTCCCCGTAGTATCATAACGCCAACTAATTAGTGAGTACTACGGCTCCCCGTAGTACCACGACTCCCTCCCTCTGACTTGTGAGTACTACGGCTCCCCATAGCATCACAACATGCTCTGACCGGTGAATACTACGGCTCCTCATAGCATCACTACTCTCTCTCTCTCTCTCTCTCTCTCTCTCTCTCTCTCTCTCTGACGTGTGAGTACTATGGCTCCCCGTAGCATCACAACTCCCTCTGACTAGTGAATACTACGGCTCCCCGTGGCTTCACCCTATACTCTCATTCTCATTACAATGCCACACTAAGCTCACTACTACTGCACCAAAAACTATCATAGATAGTTACACACACACTTGCCCTGATATGCATTACAGACTCTGGCGGCAACCGCCATAACACAGAACCTACCTCTGCGGAGATCCACTTCCTTAAATAGTCCCTCTTTATGACAATACACGAAGGGCTCCCACTGGAACCGTAGATACATGATACATCACTCGTCGACTTAAACCCAAGACTTTAAATAACTCCGAAATCAGGACGCTATACGCGGAAATCACGGAACACCATAACAGAGCATCACAATGTCCTGCCCCTACCACTGATTTCTGCACTCCCAGCACCATACACATACATCAATACGTTTCCTCTGAATCCCATAATAATTTCCTATTTTACTCAATGTGCAATTCAGTGCATCCAAGCACTCAATTGGAATACAAGGAAGGCGCTAACCCTTCAGAACACAATGATGATCCTCCAAAACCCTTTCCACTACTGCTCAAAATCCAAGCAAGAATACACATCCCAGCCCGGGAGTTGGCTACTCAACAATCCTCCACCCATATTTCAACCTAGAAGTTCTCAACTACCCATACCATCATTACGAGTCTTCCACTTGAAACGACTCTGGCCACCACCAGATTCCTGACCACTGACCACCCAACGTAGAGACACCCACCCTTCTCTCAGACATATACCACATGCATTATCTCGCCCTGCACCTTTCCTGAATCACCAATGACCCTGATCTCATGAATTCAAGTCGCAGGTTTTTGTATCCAACCCCTAACCGCTCTTGCACAAATCTCTGGTTCTCTCAATAAACCACCCGGTTCTCCCCCACTTAGGGTTCGAACCAACACTATCTGACACATCAACAATCTCACAAAATGTTTTCACCAGCATTAACGCACCTGCCCCTGGGAAGTGCTACGCAATGCCCGATAATCCCCTTTAAGGAAATCAATCGATCTCATATACTCTGAACCTCAGATGAGATCCTCAAGAATTTCTCATCACGACTGCCACTAGTCGTTCTAAGTCTCGTACCAATCCAAAACCAAACAACTCAACTGACCAATAATATCACTGACTCATAGACGGGACCACGAAATCGTCATACTCCCCCATCACGACTCATCAACCGATGTTCTATCACATGGATCTTTCCAAGAACAGGGACCCACTCCCATATTCAATACCCAATATAGATAGAAAAACCACTGCATTGATAAATTCGACTGGACTCCCCACTGATACTTCTACAATATGCCCTACTATACTCAATTAGGTGTAACGTGGTCCTCGACTATCTCAGTCCCAACTGACTATCCGCTCATGGAAAATTACTGCTTCGCGGAACACATGCTACCTGATACTCTGACGGAAAATCATCCTCAATGATAACCTTCAGGGTTTACCCCCAAACCCAAAACTTACATATCGTGCTTCTCATGTTTTACACACGAACATAAACAACGCCACCCAGGTCATAGAAGGTGACACATCCTCTGATTGCTCAACTCTAACCGAAATTCTCCACTCCCTCTGACACCTTACCAAAATACTCTGAAAGACTCTCGACCTCCCTCTCAAGGGACGCCTCTTTGAACTCAATCATGGCCCACTGGCCTAAAACCCATAGCGTCCACTCTCTACCTCATCAATCATAGCCGAAGAACCACGAGCATCATTCACTACGAACCCTGGTACTCATCCCATGACATCTCTTCTCAATATGCTCCGGTGTATGGTACACGAACCATAGCATCACTCCTCCATCTACTCCGATGTATGGTACTCGAACCATAACATCACACCTCACTTCGCTCCGATGTATGGTACTCGAACCATAACATCACTCCTCAATCCGCTCTGATGCATGGTACTCGAACCATAACATCACTCCTTCATCTGCTCTGATGTATGGCACTCGAACCATAACATCACTCCTCCATTTGTTCATTAGAACCTTCAGAATACTCCCTGTATCAAGTATGAGTCCTCTGCTTTCAGTAGTACGGGCCCATACTACCTGCCACATCTACCCATACTTTCCACACGGACTATCCCGGAGCTCCTAAGTAGCTGCTTGACCTTCTCGTTTACAAATTCCGTCGCGCGTGCTCGCTCCCCACCGAAATTCTCTATTCTGCCAGCGCACTCATCTAGATAAGGTTACTCCCTAGGCTCTTCCTAGATTCCCACACTTCTCTGCCATCAGCTGCTGAAGAGCTCCTAATGATGCCAGCCATCTACCTCCTGAATATCGTCATATTCGCTTGGTAGCTGACTCCCATCATCGAGAGTTCCACAAAGCACGAAGCAAGCCGCATTCGAGCATCGAAGAATACATAGGACTCACTCTGGGTGATAACTCCACTTGCTCTTCTCATCCTCGAAAGTACCACCGAACTCTACAACTCTTTCCCTTGTGGGTTCTAACTATTCTTTCGCTAAGTACCACGGTACTCATCTAGGTATCTCCCCTATATTACTCCTTTACTCAAATCCCATAAAGGATTCCAACTAAATATTCTCACTCATCACATACTCAAAAGCACACCGCGTATAACAGCAATTCCTAAGCTAAGGCATCACAAATCAGGCCACTCTAGTCCTGTCTCTAGCATGCAATAATGTCTCATAAAGTGCATCATAATTATCTCATAACACAAAAGTAATGGTATTTTGGGAAATCACCGTTCGGGCTCTGGTTGATTGTACACACTGCTCTTTCTTGCTTTCCTTTTGAACTCTTATTCGCTTTAGAAATTTATTTCCTTGAAAACTTTTCTTACTTCCTCAGTTTGAGTTCAGATTTACCCGAAGGTGCATCCGAATTCCTCAAACCAAGGCTCTGATACCAACTTGTAACGCCGTAAATTTCAAAACAATTTTTCATTTAATTATAATGGTTTAATTAAAAAAAAACACTTTTCTTAAAATCTCATTCATGATCAAATTACAAAACATAACTCCATTTTCACTTGCATAATAAACCAGGATCCTCGAAATATAACTCTTTCGCTGGTGTGTACAATCAAGCCGGTGCCGTCCCGTAATCCTGTGAGAAACCTGAAACACATAATACAAAACACTGTAAGCACGAAGCTTAGTGAGTTCCCCAAAATACCACTCTAACACATAATAGCCACTCGAGGCTGTAACTCCGTTAACCCTCAGGTCTATGTGTCTCAGTGGGGCCCACCAGCCCCAACTCTCTATGGGCCCTCTAGCCCTAACTCTATGGACCCGAAAGTCCTAACTCTATGGACCCGAAGGTTCTAACTCTGTAACTCTGAATCATACATAGCACATATCACAATAAATCATAGCACATAAATAACATGCAATTACCCTAGCACATAACTATAGAATACTCTATCACATAACTCTGTTACCACACTAGGTAAAGTATAGTGAGAAGACTCACCTCAGGCGTCTCGGTAAATCTCTGACTCGGTAGGAATACTGCCTAGTCTTCGCCTATTCACATAAAATAAATACTCTTATAAATATAATTCTCAAGACTAGACTCAACCTGCCTTTTGTGACAACCCCAAAATCACGGCCAGAGAAGACCGGTTTTGTTTATACTTTATTTCAAAATCAGAGTTATCTTTTAATAAATGGGTTGCGGAATTTGTCCCAAAACAATATTATGATAAAGATTTATCAAAAGCATTTCCATAGAAATGTATTTCATTAAAAGACTCGGGATGTCATGTTCATACAGATCAAAAGTATAAACAGTACAATATAAGCCTTACTACATTATTTCATATCTACAGGCCTATATCCGTAATCCCTCGTCCAAAACATCACACCTATGCTCATGCGCCACTACCTGTAATACATAAAACTGAGTGGGTCAGGCTTGGGAGCCTGGTGAGCACATAGGGTTTTCAACCCACAATAAATAATTTTATTAATTTCATCAATCAACAATAACCCGATTACTCGTTCTCGTTATCCTCACTTTACGTCCCTAAACACCTATCATAAGGGACCTAGCCTAAGGATCATCATCGGGACGGACACTACTGCTAAGGGGATTCCTCAGCAATAAATGTCCTAATAGGCAACCATGTGGGGGGATGGAGTACACCGGTGAACACATCGTTCACAACACCTACAGGTTGCGAGCCTGCTAGTGCTCCACTGAACTGTCTAGAAGAGTCCGTGGTCGTCATCTATACTTCGCTAGATGACTGGATCAACAACAACAACATCGAGGCCTCTCATCATTTTATCACACATCACCTATTACATCTACCCATGTTTTACCCCAACATTTTCGTAGATATAAAATACATATACAGTTTAAATCATTGAAAACATGTATAACAACGTTCATCTAGCATAGATAGCAAGTATTCAGATAATATGCACACATAGCATGTAATTTATAAAAAATACTTCATATCTATGTGTAAGTTGAAAGTAACTATGCACTCACTTGATTAGGTGGTGACTCAGCACTCGGACAGCGCTTCGATACTCTCACAACGATTTTCCTTTGATAAAACCTAGTATTGATACCACTAGGGTTTAGTCTAATGATAACCACGAGAGATTAATTGTCTGACTATTACTATTATTATATAAGCGTTAATAACACTCAATATAACTCATAATAGCCCAAATAATTATTTTAAGGACCTAATAATATTCCTATATTAAAACATAAGCTAAACTAAAGATAGGATAGGTACAGCTCACTTACAGCGGGTTTTTCTCGAAAACCGGGCTTCGCTGGAGTAGCATTCCCGAGCCGAAAGGCTCTTTTCTCGGGACTCCAAGAGCCTCGGGGCTTCCTTCGGGTGCTAGGGGGTTTACCTAGGCTTTTAGGGGGGTTAGGGAGCTTAGAGAGAGAGTGTAGAGAGAGAAAGAAGAGGGTTGAGGGGTGAGGAGAAGTGAATGCCCGACACCTCTATTTATAGGAGGCCTGACTGGTGGACTCGCTGAGTCTGAGTCATGACTCGCCGATTTGGTCCATGTGGTGGCCTTCTGGTGGTGTCACGTGTCCAATTCTGGTGGTGCCACGTCACCCCCTATCGCGTGTCAGCCTTCAAACTTAGAAAAATCATAACTTTCGCATATGAGCTCCGTTTTCGATGTTCTTTATATTCAAGCGTAGGTAAAATCAAGATCTACAACTTTCGTTTAGACTCCGTCAGCTAGTTCTCGACCGATCTCAAATTTAACAGTAGGAGGCGTTTAGACTGTTAAATGACCGCGAAGAGTTCATAACTCCTTCATACGGACTCCGTTTTCGTCTGTCTTTTTACCGTTGAGTTCCTATTAATGAGATCTTAAACTCTCATTTAGGTCGCGTAAGCCAAAAACCGCTCGAACTAAAATTCGAGTTTCGGGCCGTGCACTACTAAGCCGAATCTTAGAAAAATCATAACTTCTTCATACGAAGTCAGATTTGGGTGTTCTTTTTATCGATGTTCTTGGTTTAACATATTCTATGACTTTTGTTTAGATTGCTAAGGCTAAAAAGTCTTCCATCGTAAATTCACTATTTACGCCTCCCGGTACCATGCCGGTTTTGCCGTAAAACTTCGGCGGGCCATAACTTCTTCGTTATAGCTCGGATTTCAGCATTCTTTATATGTACGGAAACCTTGAGACATATTCTACAACTTTATGTAGAGATATCGGGATTATCTCACACTTTAATTTTGATGCTCATTTTTATTCTTTATTAATTATACATTTATAATTAAATAATAAACACATAAACACACATAATTCACATAATACTCAATATTTCATCTTTATTACTTCAAAAAGAGTTAAAAGAGTTGACCTAGACTATTACATTGACAAAAATGCTTAGCCCTGAAACCCGGGCGTTACAATTCTCTCCCCCTTAGGATGATTCCGTCCCGGAATCATGCATCAGCAAACAGATGTGGATAGCGACTCATCATGTCATCCTCTGTTTCCCAAGTGAGATTCGGCCCATTCGAATGTTTCCATCGGACTAGCACTAAGTCGACCATCTTGCGTCGTAACTTCTTAGTCTTACAGTCAACAACTGCCTCAGGCTCTTCAATCAGCCTTTTATTCTCATCCATCCTTAACTCTGAGATTGGAATTATGTCGGGAACATCTCCCATGAATTTCCTCAAATAACACACATGGAAGGTGTTATAAATACCATTGAGTTCTTCGGGCAATTCCATCTTGTAAGCTTGGTTCCCAATCTTCTAAAGAACTTTGAACGGTCCAATAAACCTTGGACTCAACTTTCCTCTTTCCCAAATCGTATAAGTCCTTTCCACAGTGAGACTTTAAGCAAAACGGAATCCCCAACTTCGAAGGTTATCGGTCGTTTTTTCTTGTCAGCATAGCTCTTCTGACGATCCTGAGCTGCTAACATTCTTTCCCTAATCATCTTCAATTTCTCAGCAGTCTCATGGACTATCTCGGGGCCCATAAACTGCTTCTCTCCGGCTTCAAGCCAACAAGACGGCGTACAATACCTCTGTCCATACAAGGCTTGATAAGGTGCCATCTTGATGCTCGAGTGGAAACTGTTATTGTAGGAAAATTCTACTAGAGGTAAGTGCTCGTCCCAATTCCCTTGGAATTCGAGGGTACATGCTCTCAGCATATCTTCCAACATCTGAATCGTTCTTTCGCTCTGACCATCAGTTTGCGGATGGTAAGCAGTACTCAAACACAACTTTGAACCCAAATCCTCTTGTAGACTCCTCCAAAACCTTGACGTGAAACGACTATCACGATCTGACACAATCGTAAGAGGGACACCGTGAAGTCTTACAATTTCCTTCACGTAAGCATTTGCGAGCTTATCCATAGACCACTTCTCGTTGGCTGCTATGAAGTGTGCACTCTTGGTGAAACGATCCACGATTACCTAAATCATGTCGTGTCCGTTCTTCGTTCTGGGCAGTTTAGTCACAAAATCCATGGTGATGTCCTCCTATTTACCCATGGGTGCAGGTAAGGGTTCTAAACTCCCATACGGTTTTTGATGTTGTGCCTTAACCCTCGCACATGTTACGCACTCGGCCACATACTTCGCAACATCGAGCTTCATCGTCGGCCACCAGTAGTAGGGTTTTAGGTCCCTATACATTTTAGTGCTACCAGGATGAATCGAGTACATGGTCTTGTGTGCTTCTTCCATTAGAAGATCTCTTATTCCTCCCGTCTTAGGTACCCAGATTCGATCTTGGAATACCTTCAGTCCTTGACTGTTTGTACCGAACATTAACGTTTTTCCCAAATGTTCTTCCTTTCGGTCATTCTTCTCTAAGGCTTCTTCTTGAGCTTTCCTGATACTTTCCATAATCGTCGAGACGACATCAATTCTTAACGCTCTTGGCCTTTTCCTTTCAAGATTGACTTTCCGACTGAGAGCATCAGCAACAATATTTGCTTTACCTGGGAGGTAAAGTATCTCACAGTCGTAGTCCTTGAGAAGTTCTAGCCAGCATCGTTGCCTCATGTTCAACTCCTTCTGATTAAAGAGATACTGGAGACTCTTATGATCAGTGAAGAGCTTGCACTTCGTGTCGTAGAGGTAATGCCTCCATATCTTGAAGGCAAATACTACCGCTGCCAACTCCAGATCATGAGTGGGGTAGTTCTTTTCATGCTCTTTCAATTGTCGAGATGCGTATGCTATCACCTTTTCTCTTTGGGTCAGAACACAACCCAACCCGACTCCAGATGCATCACTATAAACTGTGAAATCTTCGACTCCATCGGGTAGAGAAAGTATCGGTGCTTCACATAACTTCTTCTTTAGCTTCTCGAACGCCTCATCGTGTTTCTCACTCCATGTATACGTAGCTCCTTTATGGGTCAAAGCTGTTAATGGAGCAGCTATCGAAGAAAAGCCTTGGATAAATCGTCGGTAATATCCGGCTAATCCTAGAAAGCTTCGAATCTCCGTGGGACTCTTTGGACGTTCCCACTTCATTACAGCCTCGATCTTGGCGGGGTCAACCATTATTCCCTCCTGGTTAACAACGTGACCCAAGAATTGGACTTCCCATATCCAAAAGTCGCATTTTGAGAACTTTGCAAAAAGCTTCTCCTTCTTTAACACCTCCAACACTTCTCGTAGATGCTTGCCATGCTCCTCCTGGCTTTTCGAGTAGATGAGAATGTCGTCGATGAACACTATCACAGATTTATCGAGGAATGGTTTACAAACCCTATTCATCAAATCCATGAATGCTGCGGGAGCATTGGTTAGTCCGAATGACATAACCAAGAACTCATAGTGTCCATATCTTGTTCTGAATGCAGTCTTCTCAATATCCTACTCTCTCACCTTCAGCTGATGATATCCTGACCTAAGATCGATCTTTGAGAAGTAGATCGAACCTTGCAGCTGATCGAATAGGTCATCAATCCTCGGCAATGGATACTTGTTCTTCACCGTTGCCTTATTCAGCTCTCGGTAGTCTATGCACATCCTCATGCTTCCGTCCTTCTTCTTCACGAATAACACCGGAGCTCCCTAGGGTGATGAACTAGGTCGAATGAAACCGCTGTCCAACAGCTCCTGAAGTTGCGTCATGAGCTCCTTCATCTCCGTCGGTGCTAATCGGTAAGGTGCCTTTGCTATCGGTGTTGTTCCTGGTAATAAGTCTATACGAAACTCGACTTGCCTATCAGGTGGTAATCCGGGAAGATCTTCGGGAAAGACTTCTGGATAATCGCACACAACCGGTATATTCTGCACCTCTTTCTTTTCTTTCTTAGCATCGATTACGAATGCCAAGTATAATGCACATCCCTTGGACAAACATTTCCTGGCTTTCATCAGGGAGATGATTCCAGAATTCACTCTGCGTTTGTCCCCGTACACCATAAATGATTCCTTTCCGGGTGGGTTTATCCTAACTATCTTTTTTCGGCATAATATCTCGGCATCGTTGGCGCTAAGCCAATCCATACCCAAAACGATGTCGAAACCGTTTAACTCTATGGGTAATAGTTCCTCATGGAATTCGTTTCCGTTTAGGTCAATGACGATGTTCCTAAAACGATTACCAACAGGTACGAATTTGCCACTGGCAACTTCTACAATCAAGGTATTATCAAGTTTTTCTATAGGTAATGCTAATTTCGCACTAAATTTATGCGACACAAAGGAGTAGTTGGCTCCGGAATCAAACAGTATATTTGCAGGCAAACCATTTACAAGAAAGGTACCTGAAGCGACGTCGGTTGCCTCCTTTGCAGCCTCGAGCGTCATTTGGAAGGCTCTTGCCTTCGGCTTTGGTGGTATGTTGGGTCTTCCTGCCTCCTTCTTCTTCGGGCAGTCCTTCAAAATGTGCCCTTCTTCATTACACCCATAACAGGCCTTTTGGTTGAGGGTGCATTCATTGGCATAGTGCCCAGGCTTTCCGCATTTGTAACAAGTGACTCCTCCATCACACTTCCCAAAGTGCTTCTTCTTGCACTTGTCACACCACTTTGCTTCTGATCCCCCTCCTCTCGAACCAGACTTCGAGAATCTACCTTTCTTACCGGACCTCGAGGATCCGTCAAATTTCCTTTTCTCTCCCACTTCCACTCTCTCCAGACCCTTCTCTCGTATCTGGGTCTCCACATTCTTAGCAGCCCAGATGGCGGCTTTCAGAGTGGTAGTTTGCTTGACCATTGGACCGAAGTCCGGTGGTAATCCGAGGGCAAATTTGTTAACCTTGGAGAGTTCAGTTGGGACGAGGTGAGGAACAAGCTTCATTTTCTCAGTAAAGCTTGCAGCGTATTCAGTAACGCTCATTCTTCCCTTCTTCAGATTCTGGAATTCGTTGTTGATCTCCAGAAGATCCTGCTCAGAGCAGTATTGCATCTTCAACTGTACCAGAAAATCCTCCCATGACATTTTGCTTGCTCCATCTCAGAGATCCAGTTCATGACTTCCACCGGCGTCGGGCTTCCAGATAGACTCGGTGGCTTGGATGCCATGAAATCCTTGTATTTTCATCCACATCCATCATTTCCTCCATCTTAGTGGTTTTGCCTAACTATCGGTGGGTTGGCATGACCAATAGTCCCACTGTAGTTTCCTTCTTCAGTCTGCCCTTCGTTCAACTCGGACTGTTCGATCTGAATAGTCGCTTCCTCTCAATTTTGCTGGAGCAAACGCCTGCTTTCCTCCATTTGACGATCCAACATTGCCTGGATCATCGCTTGCACTCTGGCCATCGTTATTGGTCCGGCAGCAGCTTCCACAACTGGTATTTGCTCGATCACTGGGGGTTGGTTCCTACCTCCATTTGCGTTCGCGTTTCCGCTACGGGTCCTTGCCATCTCGATCTATACACCGAATAAGGTGAATTTAGATCTTTATTTAGGAGAGACGTTTTAAATCGTCCTTATCACTCTGAAATGTTTACATGCTAGTTCTAATATCGTAGTCGTACGTTTAGAATCCTAAACACATAAGGTTTCCAGATCCGGTTGGCAACAGACCATAGATCTGAACAAAATAACAGCATATCATGCATAAAGCATTTAGCACATACAAGCATTTTAGGCACAATTCCTAAAATAAGCTAGTGCTCACACCTCACAATCATCGCTTAGCATTCTAAGTTTAAGTCTAGAAATCCTACAAATTGCTAGTTCGCTTAAACTAATGCTCTGATACCAACTGTGACATCCCCAAAATCACGGCCAGAGAAGACCGGTTTGTTTATACTTTATTTCAAAATCAAAGTTATCTTTTAATAAATGGGTTGCGGAATTTGTCCCAAAACAATATTATGATAAAGATTTATCAAAAGCATTTCCATAGAAATGTATTTCATTAAAAGACTCGGGATGTCATGTTCGTACAGATCAAAAGTATAAACAGTACAATATAAGCCTTACTACATTATTTCATATCTACAGGCCTATATCCGTAATCCCTCATCCAAAACATCACACATATGCTCATGCGCCACTACCTGTAATACATAAAACTGAGTGGGTCAGGCTTGGGAGCCTGGTGAGCACATAGGGTTTTCAACCCACAATAAATAATTTTATTAATTTCATCAATCAACAATAACCCGATTACTCGTTCTCGTTATCCTCACTTTACGTCCCTAAACACCTATCATAAGGGACCTAGCCTAAGGATCATCATCGGGACGGACACTACTGCTAAGGGGATTCCTCAGCAATAAATGTCCTAATAGGCAACCATGTGGGGGATGGAGTACACCGGTGAACACATCGTTCACAACACCTACAGGTTGCGAGCCTGCTAGTGCTCCACTGGACTGTCTAGAAGAGTCCGTGGTCGTCATCTATACTCCGCTAGATGACTAGATCAACAACAACAACATCGAGGCCTCTCATCATTTTATCACACATCACCTATTACATCTACCCATGTTTTACCCCAACATTTTCGTAGATATAAAATACATATACAGTTTAAATCATTGAAAACATGTATAACAACGTTCATCTAGCATAGATAGCAAGTATTCAGATAATATGCACACATAGCACGTAATTTATATAAAATACTTCATATCTATGTGTAAGTTGAAAGTAACTATGCACTCACTTGATTAGGTGGTGACTCAGCACTCGGACAGCGCTTCGATACTCTCACAACGATTTTCCTTTGATAAAACCTAGTATTGATACCACTAGGGATTAGTCTAATGATAACCGCGACAGATTAATTGTCTGACTATTATTATTATTATATAAGCGTTAATAACACTCAATATAACTCATAATAATAGCCCAAATAATTATTTTAAGGACCTAATAACATTCCTATATTAGAACATAAGGTAAACTAAAGATAAGATAGGTACAACTCACTTACAGCGGGTTTTTCTCGAAAACCGGGCTTCGTTGGAGCAGCGTTCCCGAGCCGAAAGGCTCTTTTCTCGGGACTCCGGGAGCCTCCGTGCTTCCTTCAGGTGCTAGGGGGTTTACCTAGGCTTTTAGGGGGGTTAGGGAGCTTAGAGAGAGAGAGTGTAGAGAGAGAAAGAAGAGGGTTGAGGGGTGAGGAGAAGTGAATGCCCGACACCTCTATTTATAGGAGGCCTGAATGGTGGACTCGCTGAGTCTGAGTCATGACTCGCCGATTTGGTCCATGTGGTGGCCTTCTGGTGGTGTCACGTGTCCAATTCTGGTGGTGCCACGTCACCCCCTATCGCGTGTCAGCCTTCAAACTTAGAAAAATCATAACTTTCGCATACGAGCTCCGTTTTCGATGTTCTTTATATCCAAGCGTAGGTAAAATCAAGATCTACAACTTTCGTTTAGACTCCGTCAGCTAGTTCTCGACCGATCTCAAAGTTAACAGTAGGAGGCGTTTAGACTGTTAAATGACCGCGAAGAGTTCATAACTCCTTCATACGGACTCCGTTTTCGTCTGTCTTTTTACCGTTGAGTTCCTATTAATGAGATCTTAAACTCTCATTTAGGTCGCGTAAGCCAAAAACCGCTCGAACTAAAATTCGAGTTTCGGGCCGTGCACTACTAAGCCGAATCTTAGAAAAATCATAACTTCTTCATACGAAGTCAGATTTGGGTGTTCTTTTTATCGATGTTCTTGGTTTAACATATTCTATGACTTTTGTTTAGATTGCTAAGGCTAAAAAGTCTTCCATCGTAAATTCACTATTTACGCCTCCCGGTGCCGTGCCGGTTTTGCCGTAAAACTTCGGCGGGCCATAACTTCTTCGTTATAGCTCGGATTTCGGCATTCTTTATATGTACGGAAACCTTGAGACATATTCTACAACTTTATGTAGAGATATCGGGATTATCTCACACTTTAATTTTGATGCTCATTTTTATTCTTTATTAATTATACATTTATAATTAAATAATAAACACATAAACACACATAATTCACATAATACTCAATATTTCATCTTTATTACTTCAAAAAGAGTTACAAGAGTTGACCTAGACTATTACATTGACAAAAATGCTTAGCCCTGAAACCCGGGCGTTACACCTTTGTCACTCTTAGAAGGGAAAAAGGCTATTTTACCCTCCTCTCAACACAAGTACTCCATTGACCAAACCCTAAAAGTCAACGGTCACACTTTGACCCTACTCGCCGAGTGCACTTTGAAGACTCGGCGAGTTCACACATATCCTTTAACATTTTGTCCCGCTTGGTACGCCGAGTCCCTCCCTATGCTTGATAAGTCATACTAGGCATGAATCGCGGGGCTACCACAACTCAACTCGCCGAGTCTCAAGAACAACTCGACGAGTGCCGCCTTGAAATCCAGTCCTCTAACTCCCTTCTGACTCACTGAGTCATCCCCCAACTCAGCAAGTCTGATTACTGAGCAATTTACGTGAAACCCTAACCCTACTCGGCGAGTTCATGCCATGCATAAACTCTACTGGCCTCCTGAGGTCAGATCGGTTTCTCTAAATCAAAGATATGGCCTTCCTAAGCATGAATGTCACGTAAAGCTCCAAACTTGATGCTTGTATAACAACAACAAGGCATCAAAAGGAGATTTAGTCCCAAAAATGGCAACCTAAGTCCAATAACCCCAAACTAATCCATAAAGCTCCAAGGGTTAAGGTCTCTGGACCTCTTGAGTCCAGATCCAAGGCACACACTCGAAGAGGGACCATTTGCTCCACATAATCACTTTCCAAAGGGGTTAGAAAACCCTAACTCTATAGATCAACACCAAAACTGAAGGAGGTTCGAACTATTACCTCAAAATGAAGTCTCTGAATCCTTGGAACTGCTAGAATCGCACCTCCCCTCTTGCTCTTGCACTTCCTTCCTGCTAAACCAAAGATACAAGGATCAAACGTGTATTCTTCTTCCTTACAACGATTTGGCTCTCTTAGGGTTCTCTCAAGGGACTGGAAGCCGCAAAGAGACGCTATCAGTACCCTTATATAGGCTCCAAACCCAGGGATTTAGGGTTTCATTAAACAGCATGGACTCGTCGAGTCCACTCATGGACTCGCCGAGTCCAAAGCAAAGTTGGATGAACAATCGCGACCCTACTCGGTGAGTCTACGCATCAACTCGCCGAGTTCCTTCCCATAATTCAAAATAATTAAATAAAATAATATATACCTGGAAACCTGGCTGTTACATGATATCTTACATTATTTTGTGTATGTGTGACTGAGACTATGGATAATCTCCATGGTTGCTGATAACTCATAGGGTGTGTTGTTGCCCACTAGGACTGTTGATAGTACCCAAGGTTGCTGATAACCCATATTTATTTATTTTATGATGTGTAGTAGGTGGTATTTTGGGGAACTCGCTAAGCTTCGTGTTTACAGTTGTTTATTTATGTGTTTCGGGTACTTCTAAAGACCGCAGGAAGGCGAAGGTCTGATTATACACACTCATTGGGAGATTTATTATGGGACAGTTTGAGATCCTCTGATATTTTTTGATGATGTTTGTTTATGACACTTATGTTTTTGATGACTTGGTTTGTGCAACTTTATTTGGTAAATTAGAAAAAAAAAAATGGTTTAAAATTTGAGGTGTTACACATTTAAATTTTGTAATGTTATTGAGTTGATTGTTACCTCGCTCTTTTGAACAAAACATTGTACTTTTGGTACTTTTGAGACCTAATTTCGCATAAAAGTATTTTAAAAGTGTTATTAAAACTTATCTTAAAACTTTGGGATTGTGTGTTTTTACTATAACAAGGGGAGTTTCACATAATTAATAGAATACATTTCTTTTTGGATTTTCTCTGCTATCTTGGATGAATCAAGGGTCCAAAGTAGCACCCATGTGATGTAGTCTCACCCCAAAGAGGTGATCCAATCCAAAACAACAAGCCTTGATTTTCTTGTTAGCCAAACCCTTTACCCTATAAATAGGAGGGACAAAGTCGTAAGGCTGGGAGAGACTAAGATGGAGACCAGAGAGAGTTATTAAGAAGAAATAAAGTCGAGAGCAAGGGTGTGTTCGACTATTAGGTTAATTATGACTTTTATCTTGCTAGATAAGTCTTATCCCTTGGGATAACTGTCCATAATTCAAATTACAAGATAATTACACTTTAACCTCTGGATTCTATTAGCTTCTACTTAACTCATCATAAGATGATAAGTTCAAAATTAGTCTCTTATCTTTATCCTTTTTCATTTTATGCTTAAACAAGATTGCAAAAATCGTTCGACGATGGACTAGGGTCAAGGGATTAATCGGCTAAGAGGGAATTAGTCGGGGACCATTAATTATTAAAAAATTTATTAAAAAAATTAATAAATACAACATTAATCCTAAGAATATAACATTAATAAATATAAAATTATAACAATTCAACATTTCACACTAACAATAAATAAATAACAATTCAACATTTCACAATTATAGATTAAGTTATCAAAGAAATTAAGGTAACATCCACTTTCAAAGGCATCTACCTTCCTTGCTATTCATCATACAAAAGCTTATGGTTTTTATTCACCAAGATCTTGATAGCATCGGTGTTGCCAACTGCAGTTTATATTATCATAGTCTGGCTCATGGTTTGTAGGGGTTTCAAATGTTGAAGGCCTTGAATTGGATACTAATCAAGAGTAAAGTTAGGAATTAAGAAAATGATTCTTCTTCTTAATCGCAAGGTATCATCTAAGTTGGAATAGGATCATTTGACTATGTGTACACACACCGCACCCGTAGATTAGTAGTTTTCTGTTTGCCAATAAAACAACTGTACTATCAATCGGGAATCGACCAATTTGCAACTTCAAAATCTATTAATGCTCGAGAAATAACTGATAAAGTACGTTAAATTTCATACAAAACACGATGTGCTAAAAAATTAATTTGGGATTGAGTTTGAAAAGTGCGTATTGAGGTAAATAATCAATCCCAAACGCCCCCAAACAGTATTGAGGTTGATTTTAGATCTCAACAGCAATAGGATTGACTTCATAGCAGAAATTGGAATTGCCTTTTCTGGGTAGAACTGATAATTTTACAATAAATTTGGTGTAACTTTTTCTCGTTCAAGCACTTTGGGGGTTTGACTCGGATCCTTTGTATTAACAGATCCTTGCTATCAAGGAGACTCTTGCATTGTTCATGGAGCTTCAGATTTTGAGTGACAAACCTCTAAAAGAATTGGCATCCTCTCATGTCATTCATAGTATCAGGCGTATGAATCAGAAACACAATAACGAAACAGAAAACAGAGCACTTCAAAGTATTTTATTCTCAATGCTACAGGTATACTTTTACCTTTCCAACCTCTTTGTCAAAATTATTCAGTATCCAACTATATATAATATCCTTTTTCTGTTGCTTCAGGAAGAGGATGAAAAGAAAGCAATGAGGTCACTTGTCACAGTATGTGATCTTCACAGGAGGAAGGTCTGGTTTGATGATAGAACAGCCAATGCTATATGTCAGGCATGTTTCCACTCATCATCAAGGTTCATCAAATCAAAATATTCTTATATTATGTAATATGTATCCTGTTTCATGTAACAAATCAAGATTTTTTGTTCTTCCACCAGGATTATGATTGCAGCTTTGTCATTTCTTCTTGGTTATGAAAAAATTGAGCAAGACGATGACAGTGATGAGTCAAGTGATGAAGAAGAAGCAATCCATCAATCTCATGTTGTCGTGAGTAAAGAAGCTATTTACAAGGTTAGTTGCTTTCTTTCAAGAGAATTGATTTCTTCTTCAGTGTTCTTATAAATGTTCATCAAAATAGGCCAAGAATACAGGGACAACATCCAGCAAAAAGAAAAAGAAAGCAAAGTTGCAACGTGGGATACTTAGCATGAAAAAGCAACAACGTATCTCATCTGAAAGGAATGATAACTTGAACTACTATTCACCACTCAATGCTTTGAAAGATGCTCAGGGGTTTGCTGAGAAGCTGTTCTCACAACTTCAAACTTGTGGTGAACGTTTTGAGGTAATTACTAATATACCCCTTTGTGTCTCATTTTGACAACCTCCCATTAACATGTTCAATGTTATGTATTCTTATACACCCCTATAATGTTTCAGATAAAAATGATGATGGTGAAAGTGGTTGCACGTACTATTGGACTTCATCAATTGCTTGTATTGAACTTTTATCCTTTTCTTCAAAAGTTTGTTCAGGTATTGTAATTAATGCATTAATTATACTTTCTAGTTTCTAGTTCTTGTTCATATTCACAAGTTTTGTACTTTCTAATTGTTATTTAATTCATCTTTGTTGTGAAATTTTCAGCCCCACCAAAGCGATGTGACAAACTTGTTAGCAGCAGCTGTTCAAGCCTGTCATGATATGGTATGTAATATGTAATTTAACCTTTTATTTTTTTTCATTGGAATCATTTAAATGAACGTGTTTTTTTGCTACCATTATATTATATACAAAAAAAATTGATAAAGTTATGTGGAGCAGATGCCACCTGATGCAGTTGAACCATTATTCAAGCAGATAGTTAATCAATTTGTGCATGATAAGTCACCTACAGAGGTAGGTGTCTTTCATTGGATATTTTTTTGTTATATTATTACTTACTCTTTTTAAGTGAATTTTTACACAAAATTTGTGTTTCATCTGCACTTTTCAGTCAATTGCTGTTGGATTGAATGTTGTGCGTGAAATATGTTTGCGTATTCCTCTGGTAAGCTTTTTATGGAATGAACTTTTTTTTTTCTTGTTGAAAGAATAAAAGAAGAAAAAACTTTTATTATTACCCTTTTTACTTATGTTTTTTGTTCTTCAGTTAATGACAGAGGATTTGCTGCAAGATCTTGTGCTGTATAAGAAATCACACGAGAAGGCAGTTTCATCAGCAGCTCGTTCGCTTATTTCATTGTTCAGAGAGGTACTGTGAATCATTCTGTCTCTCTCTCCAAATTTATTTCTGTTTTAGGTTAGAAGGGTAAACTCGTCTTTTTCTTCTTCTGTAGATTTGTCCTTCGCTTCTCATAAAGAAGGATCGTGGTCGGCCTACAGATCCAAAAGCAAATCCAAAAGCATTCGGTGAGGTTACTGTTCCCAGTGATGTCCCTGGGGCTGAGTTGCTTCTGGATGATGATGTCAGCAATGCTTCTGATGAGGATGGTGAATCTATTGATGCTGACATCAGCATTCATGGAGGTTCGGAATCTGAAGAAGAAGAAGAAGAAGAAGAAGAAGAAGAAGAAGATGATGATGATGATGATGAAGAAAGGGGAAGTGAAGAGGATGAATTGTCTGATGAGGAGGAGGAGGAGGAGGTGGATGGGATGTCTATTGATTCAAGGGGATCTGAGAAAAGGAAAGGGCAAAAAAGGAAATTTGAAGATGTTGATGGAGAAGTTGATGTGGCAAATCAAAGTCTTAGGGCTCTTAAGAGACTAGCAGAAGCTAAATTGGAGGGTGAGGCAACAACAACAGATGGTATTCTCTCAAATAAAGATTTTCAGAGAATCAAAGAGTTAAAAGTAAGTCACCATTTTTACACCACAAATATTATTATTAATCTGCTACTTATAATTATATATTTTTTATTTATTTATTGTGAAACAGGCAAAGAAGGAAGCAAAGGTTGCATTGGCGAATCATGGAATGTTGAAAAAATCTTCAGATCTGAAATCAACAACAGGCTTTAAGGTCCCAACTTCTCATCAACTCAGTTTGAAAAGAGTTGATGGATTTTCACTTGAAGTAAGTCTCAAAAATCTATTTATTTAATCATAAAAGGAACATTTAATAATTATAAAAGGAGTTTATGAAATGGACTGATTATTTAATATATTTATAGGCTAACATAAGAAAAAAAATGACAAAGGAGGAAAGGAAGGCTTTGATCAAAGCAGGAAGAGAAGATGGGGAAAAGTATCAAGCAAGAGCTGCTATCAAGCAGAAAAAGGTCTGTTTTTTTTTTTTTTTTTTTTTTGAAAGAGAAAGGTGAAACATTGTTGTATAACTATAAACCGATAAAAGGCATAAATAAGCATTTATTGTAATATTACTTATTTTTAGTTATTTATAATTATACAGAGTGGTGGATTAAGCAATCGGCAAAAGGAACACAAGAAGGCAATGCCTTTGGCTGCCAAGAGATCAAAGGTGGAAAGATCTCGCCGTCAGAAAAAGCTCAAGGCCAAGACAGCTGGCAAACAGTTTCGTGGTCAGAAAGCATGGAAATAATTCATAATTTCATATCTGGAACTGAAACTGAAACTGGAATTATTCTTCTTTTTGTACAAAAATTCTTTTTGATACACATATCAGTTTGTTATAGATTTGATTTGATGATGACATTTGTTCTCTAAGCTATTTCTAGAATAAGGTTAGTTTTGATAAATGAGTAAAGTCGGTTTAATAGTCAGTTAGAGATTACCCATTTCACAGTTTGGTTGAGAAAAAAAAAAGTCTTTAACATGAGTTGATGGAAAATGTATCCTTCTACATGAAATTTATGTTAAACGTAATATGCAACCACATACATTAGTATCTATAATAATTGGTATCTGTATATCTATATCTATCTATATATCTATCTCTTATAAAAGAACTCTTGAGATGAATGTGAATGTGGTACATCATCTATCGTGAACCATATTCATTTGAAACTCTCCAACTCTTTACATTATGCTATTTAACTGAAATTTTTGTGTATATAAGAAGCATTTGGTTGTCTTCTATTTTTCATTTTAGTTATCTATATTAAATGAGAATTGAGAAGTTTGAAATAGGTATAACTGGGGAACAAACTATAAATTTTATATGTTTGGAAGTGTTTTTTAAATTTTATATATATATATATATATATATATATATATATATATATATATATATATATATATATATGTTCAGGTTCATTTGAAACCATTTTAATTTTGTAAGACCCTGAGACCAAATCTAAAAATAATTTTAAAATGCAAAATAAATGGAAAAATCCAAAAATTCTTTTTTTAAATATTATTTTCGGAACTTGAATTAACTAAAAAAAATTAAAAAAAAAATTTAAAAATTCTGTTTTTTTTTTTAAATAAGTCAAATATTCTAATTGGAATATTACACTGACATATTCTAAAAAATAATTTTAAAATGCAGAATAAATGGAAAAATCTAAAAATTCTTTTTTTAAATATTATTTTCGGAACTTGAATTAATTAAAAAAAATAAAAAAAATTCCATTTTTTTTTTAAAAATACGTGAAATATTCTAATAGAATATTACACTGACATATTCTAAAAAATAATTTTAAAATGCAAAATAAATGGAAAAATCCAAAAGTTCTTTTTTTAAATATTATTTTCGGAACTTGAATTAACTAAAAAAAATAAAAAAATGCATCTCACGGTATCACAAAATTAGGCCGTCTCATATAAACCCAATCCTATATATATATATATATATATATATATATATATATATATATATATATATATATATATATATATATATATATATATATATATATATATATATATATATATATATATATATTCTTAATAAAAGATTGTTAAAACGGACACGTGTCATCTTTTAAGTCCTATGTCTTACCACATGTCATTCCACCAGCTATTTAGTCCCTACTTTTCCTGCCCAAAAACTCACTGCATCATTCGACCATCAGCTCCTAAATATCAACATTTCTGTTTTGATTATTTGAAGGATTTTATCTTATATCCTAAATTATCTGCACTCAAAACCATAAAATCAGCAATTGCTATTTTAAATTTGATCTTATATCAAATATATACATCCAACATAAAAGGAATGCAACAATGTATTTATACGAATTCATTAATTTTACAGCTTATCTCCTTCAAATTCAAATATATATATATATATATATATATATATATATATATATATATATATATATATATATATATATATATATATATATTACGTTTGACTAAATCATATCAATGAAATTTAAATTATTTTGATTTACTATATCCCTTAAAATCTGCATTTATTTTTAAATATATTAATCTTATACCAAATATACATCATTTTCATTTATTTATCGGTTATAAAAACCGAACCCCAAAACAAAATTATTTTCTCCTTGAAATTTCATCTTCTTTTGGCGTCTTTTTCTTTACAGTCTGCACCTGTTCAATCCATCCGGTATGTCGCTTTTTATTTTCTGAAAATACAATGAAAACTCCATTTATAGCATCTTACATTCATGTATATGACAAACGGTAACTATGTTTGAGTGTGTGTTACAGTCGAAAATCTTACTTTAAGAAAACTCCATTACATAGCATACATCAAAGTTTTGTGCAACAAATTTTTTTATTATTCCATTTCTTTACTCAAAGGGCAAAAAGGGAAATATATTGAACTTATTGTCTTATTAATGGTTGATTTGGATGCTTTTTGTGATTGCGTTTATGTTACTGTATGTGTTTGTGTGACAGTCAAACAAAATTATTTTTTCCGTAATGAAAGAATGTTTAAGAAATTGCAAAAAAAAAAATTCTGAAATTCTTCCTTTAGTTTTGGAACAGTTTTATAACAAATAGACTTTAATCAAAGCCTAACAAATTTTAATTTTTTCTTTGTTTTTTTCAATTATTTATATATATATATATATATATATATATATATATATATATATATATATATATATATATATATATATATATATATATATTCTGTTATAACATTTTTATAACAAAAATTATATCATTTTGATAATTAAATTGTACTTTTGTTATTATACTATTTTGTATGGTAATGTCCTTTTATTGTAGTTTTTTTTTTTTTTTTTTTTTTTTTTTGAATATACATTAATTTTAATATCTTACTTATCTTTTTTAAAACAATATTTATGATGTATAAATTGTTTTTTTTAAATAAATATGTAGCTTTATTTCAAATATAACATCTTGGCTTTGGATGGATTTTTTTTGGGATTTCATGGTTTTGCTTATACTTTTTTTTAGAAGTACATTGATATTTTTTATGGTTACTTTCAAAAGAGTCTTACCACATTGACCTAATCCATAGTTTTCAGTTTTGTAATTTGATGATTTTACCCTTTAGTGCATTTGTACATATTTGTGATAGTTTATTTATATTGTTTACATTTTTATTATTTTCAAATTCACTTTTACAAAACTGATTATGGTAAATTAGGTAATAGACTTTTACTTTAATAATAATTCACTAATAGCATTTTATACAAAAGGAAACAAGACATGTTCTGTAAACTTTTTTAGGTCACTCTTTCCATTTTTTTAATTTTTCCATCTTTATAATTTGATAATTTTACCCTTGCCGTAACATGCTATAATTTGATAATTTTACCCTTGCCGTAACATGTATATAAGATATTTCCAGGACCCGATTACTGCGATGAGATGGATCTCTGATGTTGAGGGATGTTTTAATACTTGTTCATGCCCTAAGAACCTGAAGTTTTGATTTACACTAAACCAGCTTCGCTTGGGAGTGAAGGACTGGTGGAAGTTTGTGACGACTGATTATTCTCCTGCAGAGCATGCTTCAGTGATTTGGGAGAGGTTCACCTAGCTGTTTCGAGATGAGTTAGTTCCCCAGGTGGATAGGGAATGGTTGGCCCAAGGATTTTTGTCTCTCAAGCAGAAGACAAAGACGATGACCGAGATCACGAGGATGTTTCATGAGAGGGCGTTATTCTTCCCTGAGCACGTGTCTATGGAGTAGGCACGTGTGAGTCGATACTTGAGCATTTTAAGGAGTGATATTCGGGAGTTCATGGCGAACTCATCGTATTGCACATTGGATGAGTTGAAGACCAATGCCAGGAGGAGGGAGATAGAGCTGGAGACCCAAACGAGAGAGGAGAGGATTCTTAGGAGAGAGACAGGAGGTCAGTGCAGTCGCAGCCTGTAGCTAAGCGGCCTAATCCCATTGATTCTAGAGCAGGAGGCCAGAAGGGCCGCACTTGTGGCAAGTGCAGTAAGAGTCATGAGGGATCTTGTCGATCATGGATTTGTTTCAAATGTGGCAAGGAGGGGCACATGGCGAAGGATTGCCCCAAGGGATTTTCGGTTTGCTTTCGTTGTAACCAGACTAGCCACAGGAAGGTTGAGTGCCCACAACTCACTAAGGGGTCAGCCTAGACCCCTGCCCGTGCTACTTTGCGTATTTCTGATGGACGGTCAGTGAAGTCCGAGGCTCCGAGGGCTCGTAGGAGAGCTTTTCAGCTGACTGCAGAGGAGGTCCGCGTAGCACCTGATGTCATTGCTGGCATGTATCCCTTATTTATATTATTGATTTGAATTGTTTATGCTTACATCATGTTTCTTGTTAGGTACTTTTCTTGTGAATTATGTGCCTTCATTAGTGTTATTTGACTCAGGTGAGAGTCGATCCTTTGTATCCTTGTCCTTTAGTCATTGTTTTAGCACCAGGTGCGAGGCCTTGGATCGGCCATTGAGGGTTTCCATACCTAATGAAGATGTGGTTTTTGCTACCTATGTATTTCGTGGATGCATTTTGGAGATTTTTGGTGTTGAGTTTCCGATTGATCTGGTGCCGATAGCGACGAGGGATGTCTGTGTTATAGTGGGCATGGATTGGTTGAGCCGATTTGGGGCTTTGATTGATTACAAGCGACGGATGGTGACGGTTCAGGACTCTAGTGGGGGAGTGCTTACTATTTATGGTGAGAGCACAAGATCGGGATTAGTTTTCTTATCCGCCACCAGGGCAAGGCAAAGTCTTTAGCATGGATGTATGTGCTTCCTGTATTATGTGGTAGATACTCGAGTTGTCAAAGAGGGGTCAATTTATATTTCCAATGTTCTAGTGTTATGTGATTTCCCAGATGTTTTCCCCGAGGAGTTGCCGGGTGTGCCTGCTAAAAGGCAGCTGGAGTTCCGGATCAATCTCATTCCGGGGGCGGCGCCTATCGCCAAGGCACCATATCGTCTTGCATTTCTCGAGATGCAGGAGCTATCCTCACAACTTCAGGAGTGTTGGGGAAAGGATTCAGGGAGCGCCGATTCTTTTTGTCAAGAAGAATGATAGTTCACACCAGATGTGCATCAATTACCGAGAGTTGAACAAGTTGACGGTTAAGAGCTGTTATCCGTTGTCGAGGATCGACAACCTATTCGACCAGTTTCAGGGGGCATCTTGGTTTTCCAAGATCGATTTGAGATCTAGATATCATCAGATAAGGGACTGTGAGGAGGATATTCAGAAGACGGCCTTTTAAACTCGTTATGGGAATTATGAGTTCGTGGTGATGCCTTTCGGGCTCACCAATGCACCGACTGCGTTCATGGATCTCATGAATCGGGTATGTAGGCGCATGTTGGACCAATCAGTGAGCATTTTCATTGATGATATTTTGGTATACTCAAAGTCTAGGGAACAACATGAGGAGAATCTTCGGGAGATTCTTGGGGTGTTAAGGGTGGAGAGGTTTTATTCCAAATTCTCCAAGTGTGATTTCTGGTTACAAGAGGTCCAGTTCTTGAGGAAACTTGTTAATTAGAATGGTGTTTTGGTTAATCCAGCCAAAATTGAGGCAATTATGCGATGGGAAGTGCTGAGGTCTCCATCCGAGATTCGGAGCTTCCTTGGTCTAGTAGGTTATTATCGGAGATTTATCAGGGATTTTTCCAAGAGTGTTGTTCCTCTCATCAAATTAACCAGGAAGGATGTTGTTTTTATTTAGGGACCTGAGCAGCAGACATGATTCGAGACCCTTCGCCATAGGTTGTGTGAGGCTCTAGTGATAGTCCTCCCAGAGGGAGTGGAGGACGTTGTAGTCTACTGTGAAGGACCTATCCTTCACCGAATCCATTACTCCCGCTATTTCTAGTACGGGTCATTACTACCAGTACTCACTGGATACTTCTTACTACTATATCTTAGTGTTGAGCACTCACCATAGCGAATGGTTCAGATAATCCTTCGAGTAAAAGACTCATCCTTGCAATGGTTATACTCAAACAAGAGCTGCGTAATAGGGTCAAACCCTTCCCTCTGAGATTATCTAACCATGTTGTAGGATGCATAGCACTCCCCGATCAATTAGCTATCTTATACCATCGTCTTCTTACCATCACTGCCACTGACTAAAATATGTTGTCCCTAATTTGCCTTCCGGATGAACCGAGACCACCCTGGTCCCTACTAATCTATCAATATCTGGATTACCAGACTCCTACCAGTCACTAGTCCCATCATAATCTCTCAATCACTCCTAGCGACTTCCGAAGAAACTTCGGTCACCTATTACTGCTCCATCTACCCTACCACTATGGTGCTACAAGTCCTGGGATCATTGGTCCCCTAACTTGACCCTAAGGTCCTTACCAGGTCCCACCTGTGCTACTAAAACTCACGGGCCTCGCCCACGGGCCTCACCCGACTATACTACCGAGCAACCCTACTCTTAGGTCCCACCTGTACGGCTACTCACATACGGGCCTCGCCCATGGGTCTCACCCAACTACAAACTGGAGCGGCCTCACCTTTCTAGGGCTATGCAGGCTAGTTCCATACTATTCTCATCAACTACCCATTCCTGATCCTTAACTTGATCACTCGGAGGTAAGGGCCTCGCCCAAACTCCACTAACTAGGATATACGGGCCCCCGCCCACTCTCTGCTAACTAAGCTGCTAGGGAATGCTACGGATTATCCGTAATCTTACAAAACCTTCCATGCTAACTGACCGCTGGTGAATGCTACAGCTACCCCATAGTCTTACA
Source organism: Lactuca saligna (assembly GCF_052625555.1). Taxonomy (NCBI): domain Eukaryota; kingdom Viridiplantae; phylum Streptophyta; class Magnoliopsida; order Asterales; family Asteraceae; genus Lactuca; species Lactuca saligna. The sequence goes on from NC_136424.1 coordinate 251,709,644, forward strand.
ACACCTTCCACCACTGGCTCGCTGACGGAAAAATGTTGTGGCTCTCCCGCCGCTCTACCATTCTCTACATGTTGTCTCTGACCCTTACTACTAACACGAAAGCATCCCATGCTAACCATTCTCAAAATCCTCATTCCAACTCTCTCGAGTCCTATAGGAGATTCTCCAACCCGAATTCCAAACCAGATACTAACCATCTTGATTACATGAACTAACTGTTGGGAAGTTTCTCAAACTCCCAACACTGAACTCCTAAATCCATCAATCATTGTGCTACTTCCTTTCCTTCTCAGAGGTCGTGTACTCATTCTGGATCTGCGTGCTCTTACTCTTGTACACTCGGAGGGTTCTCCTCCACTTTGATCCTGCTTATACCTCGTTGCTCAATGCTTGAGAGAAATTCCCAATCTTTTCTACTATACCGCAGTCAATCTGCTGAAAATTCCAAGCTGGCCACAACTAGGGTTCTAACTAATTCATCACTCAATAACACCTTCCTGAATCCAACGGACCACTACAGAGTTCCACACAAGCATGCTATAGTTACTGCATCCTAAGTAACCTGCTTCCATGGGGCACAACCCCATAACTACCATTTTATTATCCAACGTATGTAGATGGCATATAACTAAATCACAAGCAAGCTACCCAATTCTAAAATACTTATAACAATAACGATGCAGAACTATAATAATATAATCATGAATAAAGAAAACAGAAAACGGAAGACACACACCTGTAAGGTCCGGAGCTGCTCGCGTCTCCATGGTAGTCATCTGAAAAGCCCTACCTCCAACCGCAGGCACCTCTGCTCGCCCCTGACGGCCATCTGTGATCCTCAGAGTTGCAGGGGCAGGTGCTATCACCCGTCCTGCCAGAATCAAACTAGGACACTGGGCCTTCTTGTGGCCCCGCTGACTGCAGTGGAAACATATTAGGTCTGATCCCTGTGAGGTGGTAGCTGTACAATCTCTGCTAAAATGACCAGTCCAGCCGCACTTAAAGCAGCCTGAATCTCCACCACTACCACTCCTACACGCTCCCTAGTGCGTCCTGCCGCACCTCCCGCATCGGTCGCGGCTCTGGTAATCCCTCGATCTCGAATCTGACCCCTTGGGCCTTTTTCCCGAACCTGTGGCTACCTGAACCTCATCCGGCTTCCTCTTCCGGATTTGTTCCAAATCAATCTCCCTCTCTCTAGCCCGAGTGATCATATCCTCCAATGTTTTGCAGTTGGACCTGCTCACAAGCTGCCTGATGTCATCCCTCAACATCTCGTGGTATCGGGCCTTCTTCATCTCCTCATCCGCAACATACTACGGAACAAGAAGGTCCCTCTCCTTGAACTTGGCGGTGATCTCTGCCACAGTCTCAGTAGTCCGCGTCAAATCCTGGAACTCCCGTGCCAACTGCTGCACCTCAATAATTGGTGAAAACTCATCCCTGAACCTGGCCGAGAAATCGCTCCATGTCATCACGTCCAACGCGACATCATCACCAATGGCATGTCCAACCTCCTCCCACCAATCTCACGCTCTGTCCTTTAGAAGACAGGAGTTGAGTCTGACCTTGTCCCCCTCGGGACACTGGCTCGTACAGAATGCATTGGCGACATCGGCCAACCACCTGCTGCTGCCGATGGGGTCCCTAGCCCCATGATAATCTGGTGCTCCGCAAGCTCTAAACTCTTGGAATGTCAAAGTACGTGCTCCCATCAAGGCCATCATCTCGATACGGAAGGCTCCCAGCCTCTCATCCAAGATGTCCAGTATACCCTCCTTGACCGTGCCAAAGATCACAGGAGTCTGATCTAGTATGCTGCGCGTAACCTCCGTTGATACAAACTCTCCCATACGCTCCTCGAGCTGCTCGGTCCTGAACCTGAGCCTAATCCGCCCACTGGTCTCTCACGCAATGTCACCATGCTGAAAACATATCACAATAGCTATCTGGATACTCATCATTGTTGAGGGATCATACACACACACTACAAGTTTCCCGGTCTCATCTAGGCCTTTCTCGAATTGAGTACGGATCCTCTGCTTTCAGTAGTATGGACCTATACTACCTTCCACATCTATCCTTACTTTCCTCAAGAACTACTTCGACTCCACCAGGTACCTTTTTCTACTACTACTTCTCCCAGCACTATCTCATCCTAGGCTTACCCTAGGGAAACCTCTGACTCCACCCAAACCAATCCTCAGCTGTTAAAGGCCTCTTTGCGATGTCAATTAGCCATCACCTACCATCACATGTGACGAGGCTCAAATAATGCTTTGAGTAAAAGACCCGTCCCTACAATGGTTAGACTCAAACGAGAGTTGCGTAATAGGGCCAAATCCAACACTCTGAGATTATTCAACCCTGATCACATGTGACGTGATGTATTCACCTAATGGCTAACTCCCATCACTCAGAATCCCACAATGCACAAAGCAAGCAGCATTCAGACAAGGGAAAATCTAACCATAACATACTCAACCAATCATAATCTCATATCAAGAATCTGTACTAGTGTCACACCCCCAAACCAAGGATGGCGGAAACGTCCGGGGGTGGCGGACTTCATGTAGAGTATCACAACAACGAGTATAATAGTGCTCAAAGTAAATACAACCAATCATAAATATAATCAGAAAAGAATTACATAGTTTCAAGTATTACATATTTCAAGGATTGATTATGACATGATATAAAAATAGTTGATCAACGTCGTAGTGTTCCATCCTCAAAAGCTTGTGGTTACTTGGTTTCGTTGATTTCCTGAGAATACAAGTAGTTTTGAAAAAGTGTTAACAATTAAGTTGGTGAGTTCATAATCTTTTTAGATAAAGAGTTTGGAAACCGTTCTTTGTAAGGTGTTGTGTGTTACCAAGAAAATCCAATATTTTCCTTACAATAATGATGTGTAGTCTTAAATACCAAGACCGAAAGTGTACAGTAATATCCGCACTTATTGATATAAAAAGTGATTTTAAATTGACATAAAACCCTTTTTGATTTATAAAAATCCCCTTAAAACTTTATGTGTTGTTAACCCCCCTCCCCCCACCCCCTTGTAACTCGCTATATCCATACTATGATTAACCGGTACTTTGTAATGTACCCCTTTTTGTATAAACCCGGTACTTTGTAATGTACCCCTTTTTGTATAAACCCGGTACTTTGTATTCGTACCCTATTTATATGAAGACCCAGTACTTTGTAATGTACCCATTTTTGTATAACCTCGGTACTTTGTATTCGTACCCCATTTATAAGAATATCCGGTACTTTGTAATGTACACCTTTTCGTATAAACCGGGTACTTTGTATTCGTACCCCATTTATAAGAATATCCGGTACTTTGTAATGTACCCCTTTTTGTATAAACCCGATACTTTGTATTCGTACCCCATTTATATGAAGACCCAGTACTTTGTAATGTACCCCTTTTTGTATAAATTCGGTACTTTGTATTCGTACCCCATTTATAAGAATATCCGGTACTTTGTAATGTACCCCTTTTTATATGAACCCGATACTTTGTATTCGTACCCCATTTATAAGAATATCCGGTAATTTGTAATGTACCCCTTTTTGTATAAACTCGGTACTTTGTATTTGTACCCCATTTATATGAACTGGAAACCTTTTGTAATGAGTAGGAATGTGGTTCAAACATAAACTAGTTCTATTGTAGTTTATCCTAATTGTTGGTAATGTATGAAACTGTTTCTATGTAAGTGAAACATAAACTATTCCTATAATAGCTTATCAAAAGTGATTTGTTATGTTCAAAATCCTTTCTGTAACCTTTATGCTTAGGTAAAAGATATGCAATATAAACACATGTATTTGTATACAAAAGTATACACCTTGCTCAACAAGTTACAAGGTGTAAATAAGTTATTAACAATTTGATAGTCTTATCTTTTCTGTTCCTATTCTTGGAATAATTATAGAAAAAATCATACAGAGTCAAAAACTAAATCTGTAATAGTTTGTTCATAATTTTTATTATGATTTTTAGTAACCTCTAACTTGTGTGAAAATGTCCATATTCATAGACTGGTCCGAATTCGTAGCTACAGTGATAGACAATTTTGTAACAATCACCATAAATTGTAGAAAAATCATATGGAGATGTGCAAGTAGTCATTTTAAAGATATAAGTCTGAACTATTTTCATATAAAGCAGTTTTAAAAGATATTGAATTTAAGATAGTCAAAACACTACGTGAATGAACATTAACTTTTCTGTTGAAAGCTGATGTTTGTGTTTAGTTGTGTTCCTGGTGTTTTAACTTGTATCCCCCCCCCCTTAAAACTTAAGAAAAACATGAAAATGTAGGGCTATGAACTCAGCTTGAGTGATTTCAGTGGATGGATGTTGAAGAAGGGAAGTATTCAACTCCAGAACACTTAGAATGTGGCTAGAAGATTCGAAGATTTAACACCAAAATGATGGAATTTAAGTAAGTAATCTATGATTTGGATAGAAGGAAGTGAAATAATCATATGAAGGGTAATAATACTAACCAAAAGTAGATGAAAAACTTGGAGAATAGCCTTGAATCTCGAAATTTTAGAGAGAGAAAGTGAGAGAAAATGAAGTTTGTTCTTTGGTGGAAAGTGAGATGAATGAGGGAAAAGTGAGGAGAAAGGAGGGTTTTCTAGTTCTTTACCAAGTGTGTGGCTGCAAAATGGTGGGAAAAGTACTATGAAATGACTAGGTATGGTGTAATAGTGACTGGGGGTTGTACTATGAAGGTATGGGGAGGTTGCTTGTGTCCTTGTCCAAAGAATAAGTCAACACTCCACCTAAATATCTTACTAAATAGATTTTATCCTTAGGTAATGATCTCCCCCAAAATATAGTTAAAATATGAATATTTAGGGTTTATTATATTAAAATATGATTTTGGGTGAAAATCCCGCGTTAAAATCTCAAAAAATGGGCTCAAAACGCTAAAAATATTGGAAACCGGGCAAAAAGGTGAAATTCCGAAATTTGAGGCCGAAGGTCGTGAAGGCTCGGTCTTAGCAGCACTAGAACCAAAAATAGAAAAGGAACCGAGAGTGGGGGTTCGGTTGTGCAGGGTCGCCTCTCGGACCAAAAGTGGGAGGGGAGAGCCGAAAGTCTCGGTCTCGATTTGGAATTGTCAAGGGATGGAAATAGGTCGAGCCCTCGGTCCATTTCGGTTGGGGGGGGGGGTCGGTTCTGATGCAAGGTTTCGGTTCTCAGGAGTTTCGGCTCTAAGAGGAGTTTCGGCTTCCTAAGAGGAGTTTCAGTTTCTTAAGAGGGGTTTCGGCTCCTTAGCGTTGTTTTTCGCGTAGACTTCCGTTTTCGAGCTGTTTTCGCCAAATTCGAGGGTCGGGATTCCCCGAGTGATTATAAAAATTTGAGAGAGAGATTTTGAGAGAGATTTCACATTCTTGGAGAGATTTCTCATACAGATAGAGATTTGGGAGAGATTTCACATTCCTGGAGAGGTTTCTCATACAGAGAGAGATTTAGGAGAGATTTCACATTCTTGGAGAGATTTCTCATACAGAGAGAGATTTGGGAGAGATTTCACATTCTTGGAGAGATTTCTCATACATAGAGAGATTTGGGAGAGATTTCACATTCTTGGAGAGATTTCTCATACAGAGAGAGATTTGGGAGAGATTTCACATTCTTGGAGAGATTTCTCATATAGAGAGAGATTTGGGAGAGATAGAGTGAAAGTGCTTGGGAGAGGTTTCGTTTGTGACATTTTTGAGTGTTCGGCTTCGCAATGCAAGGTCCGTAAACCCCGTTAAGCCATGTTTAAGGGTCCTACACACTCCCGATGAGTGTGCAATAGTGTTTTATCGGTTTGGCCCATTACTTACCACTGTTTTAGGTTAAAGAAATCTGGATATACGAACTTTTTAATTGATGATTTCTCATTAGAATAGTGAGTTGTACAGTAATTACATAATGTAAACCCTAGTATACAAGGGTTAATTGAGTTGACCGGTTTGACTTGTGGACTTTGTTTGACTTGACCATAATTTAACGGTTGTCACATCACCCCCCACCCCCCCCACCCCCCCCCCCCCCCCCCCCGTTAGAAGGAATTTTGTCCCGAAATTTGCATTTTGATGGGGACTTCAAGAGTTTGGGAAAAGTTATGGATACTTTCGTTTCATTTGATCCTCACGTTCCCATGTAAATTCGGGTCCTCGTTTAGCGTTCCAATGGGCATTCACAATTGGAATACGACTTTGTTTTGTTCTGTTGATTTCCTGATCCATGATTTCAACCGGTTTCTTTATGAAGCGGAGGCTCTCGTTGATTTTGATTTCGTTGAGTGTTATCACGAGGGTCTCGTCAGGTGGACATTTCTTTTAAGTTCGATACATGGAAGGTAAGATGTGAGTAATTAAGTCCTTGTGGCCATTAAAGTTTGTATGTGAGTGGCCAATCCTGGCAAAGATTTCAATTGGCCGATATACCCTTAGATTTAGTTCCTCTTGCTTTATCCTTCGGTTTGTTAGTGGTAGGCCATGCCCAATTCTAGCCTAGTCCCTGCTAGGGTTTCCAGAGTCGTGAAATAAATCTATTATCTCTGTCAGAGATGATGGCTATCGACACCTCATGTAGTTGTGTAATCTCTTTGATGTACGCTCTAGTTGATTCCTCCATCTTGTCGGTTTCTTGGATTGGTAGGGAGTGTGAGGATTTGGCCAGTCTGTCGGCGATTACCCAAATGGTATCGAGACCACCCATTATATTGGGTAACTTGGTCATGAAGTCCATGGTTTGTTACTTCCACTTCCTTTCGGGTATCACTGGTTGTTGTAAGAAACGTGAAGACTTCCGTTATTCTACCTTGTCATTGGCACAAGTCATATATTTTTCCCTCTATGTAGCGATGTTGGCTTTCATGTTCGGCCGCCAGTAATGTTTCTTAAGGTTTAAATATATCTTGTCTATACCTGGTTGGACTCCTAGTTCGAGGTCATGCTTGACCTAGCTGACTTCGTACGTCTTTAGCGGTCTTAAGTCATAAGTAATAATTTCTCCTCAGAGTGTTGCATAGGGCCTATCGTAGTGTTCCTTAGTTGATTAGCTTGGTTGGGTGCATATGGGTTTGGTTTACGCGACTAGACTTATTCGGGTGGTAGATCGATTACTCACACTTCTGAGTAGGTCTTGTCTCGAAGTTCTTGGTAGGACTCGTACCTGGTCCATCTATCTCTAACTCATGTATAGAGGTCGTATGTAATTAGCATTGGTAGAACAGTTGGATGGGTAACTCTGCCCCAAGTCCACAACCAGACAAGGAACACGGAATAGGGCAGAAGCACACATCTGATGCCCGTAGAATCTTAATTACATATTATCCTCACATATACCCATAATAGTGATAGGCTAACCGTATTCGTCCCAAGCTCCCATGCTTGATCTTAACCTGTTATATGAGTGATATCCTCGAGGAGTGTACTAGGAATAAATTGAAAGGTTACAGAAGGTATAACACACCTCCGGAGAGTGCTTCGTGGTTTCGCAACGAAGGATGACCCGAGGGTCAGAATTAGATTTAAGGTCAATGAGAGACAAGGGCTTTGATATCCAACTGGTTAGGTGGAGGATCTTCTTGTAACATATGCAATTGATAAGGTGGTAATCCAAACCATTCCATATCGAATGACGACACCGGGTTTTCTCGATGACACCTGTATTAAGTCGTATATGATTTGACATTGATGAAATCGATGGGTGAGTGGCTCTATCTGATTACCATCACCAGACATGGAACAGAAATTAGGAAGGAATTATTCGCTTTAATTTTTGTAGTATTTTGATTATAATTCATCTTGATGTATACATCGATTCATCACAACTTACTGGAAATGATCCTAAGGTCATATATGAGTGTCTTTGATTTGATTGAATGAAAGAATATTTTAACTACTTTCTGAAAGACGGTAATTTTAGCAAACATATAAAATTCATTACAAACATATGGTACTTAAACGTTTTGGTTTGTTGGAAACACCACAAAAGTCCTAATAAGACTCGTCGTTACTCTTGCTGGTTCGGTTGACACACTTCTCCTGCTCATCCGTCATTCCTCTCAGTTGGACAATCTCTTTTGAAGTGTCCCGTTTCGGCACATAGGAAGCATACTGGACTTACATTGGTATTGGTGGTTGAAGTGATGTGCTGAGTCGGGGTCCTGTAGAAGCGGATGGCATGTCCTTTCCTGTTGCAGTTATTATAGTGTAAAATCCAGCAAACTCCTGTGTGATGGTAGTTACACTTGTTACACTTTGGAAGTGTTCCCTTATATTGTCTGTCTGGCGCTTGAGGGACCGATGTTGTGGCTGGTGTCAAGGCAGGTGTTGCGACTGTTGTCGTAACCATAGGGGCAGCCACAGATTGCTGTCTTTTAGCAACTTTTTGAGATAGGTTGTGCTTATTTTTGTCCCAAAACTTCCATTTCTTGCTCTTAGGTTCGTGACCTGAGGCATTTTCATTGATAGACATCTACTGGTTTTCTTGATTGTTATCGCGGTCAATAATTCTGGCACCATCTCTGCGCCCGCTGGCGTGGTTAGCATGAGCTGCGCCATGACGGCTGTCACAGCTGCCGTGACTGCAGCTTGAAAAGTAGCAGAGTCTATCCGCAGGGTTGGCGCCTTGCTAGTTGGTTGGTTACCTCTTGTTGAAGACATAATTATGTTTCATGAGGAAAAATGATGTAACATCTGGATTCTCAGGTATATTATTTGATTCATTTATTTTGGGGTTGTGGAGGGACTCGACGAGTTGGTACTTAGACTCGCCGAGTAGGGTTGCGAATTCTCATCTAGATTAATGACCGGACTCGGCGAGTTCAGGAATGGACTCGACGAGTCCGTGTTGTTTTTATGAAATCCTAATTGTCCGGGTTTGGTACCTATTTAAAGAGCCTTAGGGTCTTCAATTGTGGCTATCCTTACCCTAGAGAAACCCTAAATCATCCTTGGGAGCTTAGAGACTAAAGAAGAGCCATCTTGAGCATTTTCATGTGTCATTTCTAAAGAGAAGATGAGATTCTAGCAAGAGGGACCGGAGGGGGTTAATGTACTGAGGTTATGAAGCATGGAGCTTCACTTTGAGGTAACAAATCAGACCATTTCTCCTGTTTGATGTTGATTTCATGAATCTAGGGTTTCTTAACCATTCTCTTTAGAAGTTTATGGAATGTTTGAAGTCCCAATGTGGAATAAGCCTTAGATCTGGACCATGGGAGGTCCAGAGAGTCCCTTATGTTTAGCTTTATGCAGTCATATAGAGAGTTTGAGCCTAGATTTCCATTTAGATGGCTATTTCTTCATTTATGGCTCTAATCATGATGCATGGACATAAAGTTTGGACCTTTATGGGATTTGTAGGTGCTAGAAGGATAGATTTGCAAGTTGGTGAAGCAGATTTACCCTCAGAAGGTCAGATGAGTTTGTTCATGGAGGAGACTCGCCGAGTCCATGAGAGGATTCGACGAGTCAGATCGAGTTTACCCGAGTTTCATGATAGGTGTAGACCCAATGTTTTGGGTAGGTGACTCAGTGAGTCGAGTGAGACCTTGTGAGGAATCTGATTTCACATGTGGACTCGCCGAGTCGTTGCCTGACTTGACGAGTCTGGTCAAAGTTGGAGCGTTGACTTCCGTTGACTTTTAGGGTTAGTCAACTAGTGGACTATTGGGCCAAGGGAGGGTTAGAATGGTCTTTTACCGTTCTGGGAAGCATTGTACGAGACTTGTCTAGAGTTATCTATTTATGTGATTAGGTGACGGCTAGATCGGTATTTCGAGTTTGAGACTTTTTGAGAATTACCCGAGGTGATTCTTCTCACTATACGTTACCTTGAGTGGTAGCTACGCATGACCGAATGGTCTTATGTGTTTACATTGAGTATTATGATATATGTGATACGCTATGCATCATGTCTTTGTGATTTATGCTATGTGGAGTTTATAGACCGGACCAGAGGGTCCAACGATACGGAACTGGAGGGTTCCGCTGAGACACGCCGACCGGAGGGTCATATTGTAGCCTTGAGTGGCGTATGTGTTGTATATGGTATTTTGGGGAACTCACTAAGCTTCGTGCTTACAGTGTTTTGTGTTATGTGTTTCAGGTTTTCTCAGGATCACAGGACGGCACTGGCTCGATTGTACACACCAGAGGTAAAGTTTGTTTTGAGGATCCTGGTTTATTAAGTGATTGAACAAAAGAGTCATGTATTGTAATTAAAAACAAAAAGGAGATTTTTATGAAAAGTGTTAAAGAGATAAACTATTTTAAATGAAAATTTTGTTTGAAAATTTCGGTGTTACAAGTTGGTATCAGAGCCTTGGTTTGAGGGATTTGGGTACACCTTCGGGTATGTCCGGACTCAAACTGAGGATCGAGAAAAAGATTTTCAAAAGAAATGGGATTTCTAAAAATGAGTAAGAGAATATATTAGAGAAAGAGACAACGAGCAGTGTGTACTATCAGTCAGCGCCCGAACGGTGATTTCCCAAAATACCCTTACATTGTGTGTTATAAGTAATATGTGAAATGTTATATATGCTAGTGAGTAGGCTATGTATTTCATATTTTAGCGCTAGAGTGGCCTCTTAGCCTAGGAGTTACTGTTATTTGTGAATTGCGTTTGTGTATGTGTGGATTATGAGTATCCAACAGGAATCCTATTTAGAGAAGGATTTGAGCAGAGGAGTAATCTAGGAGAGATACCTAGATGAGCATTTGAGGAGCCTTCTGGGAAGGTAGTCGGATACCTGCAAGGGGTGGAGTTGCTTGAGCTCGGTGACGTCTTTGATTACGAGTGTAGCAAGCGGAGTTGTAACCTAGAGTGGTGATACGTGTTGATAAGGGACTACTCGATGCCCGAATGCTGCATGCTTCGTGCTTTGTGGAATTCTCAGTGATGGGAGTCGGCTACTAAGTGAATATGACGATATTCAGGAGGTAGACGGCTGGCATTACTAGGAGTTCTTCAGCAGCTGATGGCAGGAAGGTGTGGGAACCTAGGAAGAGCCTGGGAAGTGATCTTTGTTAGATGAGTAGGCGGATAATGGAGAGTATTCGCAGGAAGAGCAGCCAGCAGGGCGGAATTTGTAAGTGAGGAGGTTGAGCAGCTACTTAGGAGATCTGGAATGATTTATGTGGAAAGTATGGGTAGATGTGGCAGGTAGTATGGTCCCGTACTACTGAAAGCAGAGGACCCATACTCGATACATGGAAAGTTCCTGGGATTTTAAGTGGCAGATGAGAGGGATCGTATGGTTTGAGTACCATGATCAGTAGCAGATGAGAGGGATCGTATGGTTTGAGTACCATGATCAGTGGCAGATAAGAGGGGATTGTATGGTTTGAGTACCATGCTTGGAAGCAGGTTGGAAAGTGATGTCATGGTTCGAGTACCATGGTTTGTAGCGGATTGAGAGAAGATAACATAGTTCGATAACCATGAGTTATAGCAGGCAGAGAGATAGCAACATGGTTCGAGTACCATGGCTATGATGATTAGTGTTACTGGTCCTACCAGTTATGCCATTATGTTGATTATACCAAGATCGGGTATGAGAGAGTATGCGGCTTGAGGGCCAATTTGAATGAGTTCGAGGGAGTATGCTTGAAAGAGAAATGGTATTCGTTTTAAGAGGTTTTATTTGTGAGGTGCCAGTGGAAACTACACGGCTTAAGGATAAGTGAGATGATGTTGTTGAAGAAGCGGGGTTCGACTCAAGCCATCGACTGATGGATGAGCCATCACCTTCTATGGCGAGAGTTACGTGGTTTCCGTTCTAGAGAAGGAGAATGAGATATCAAGTTTCTGGTTCTAGAAATTGGAGGCCATGGAGTAGTACTGGTGGTGATATTTTCAGGGTGTTTGAGCGGTTTGTCCGTGGTGAAGTATTTCTTGTACCATAGAGCTAATGGTGGAAACAGAGAGTCTTGGGTGAACCGGGGCAGTTGGGATGTCCAGTTATGGGGCAGTATTAGGTCCTGAATGATTAAAGGAAGTCATGAGGGGAAGTTATGAGGGCTTCTTCAGTGATTTAGAGTATTTAGTATTGCTAGGTCATCAAGCATTGCATAGCTCAATCAGAGAATAGATGCGATGTTATTAATGGAAGCAGTCTGTGGATGGATTGAAAGTGCACCAATTGGCGATGGTTCGAACCCTAAGTGGGGGAGAACCAGGTAATTGCTGAAGGAATTTGAGAACTGTGCAGAGGCAGTTAGAGGACTGGTTATAGTGATTATGTGGCATATTCATGGGTTCAGGGCTAAATTGGTGGATGGGGCGAGGTACAAGTGAGATGATGCCTGTGGTGCATGATCAGGAAGGAATGAGTGATTCTATGGTAGGTGGCCGTTGGTCAGAGAGGTTGTTCGGGTCAGAATTTCAGTGTGTAAAACAAGAAGAGACAGTTAAGTCCTTGAGTTCAGAGAGCAGCGGCAGAGGTTGACAGGTATATGTCCAGAATGTGATCTCCTCACCAGGAAAAGCAACAATTGGTCTGTTAGTTAATTTCGGAGACGGTATGGGTAAGATGGTATGAGTAGCGATCGGCAATGGGTGAATTTCCGGGTCCTTGTAGTCGAGTTACGGGTTAATGGCAATGTCCTGTGTTCAATTTGGAAAGGGAATACTTCGAGGTTGCAAGTGTTGCAAGATGAGAATCGATTTCGAGATTCTAATGAAGGGAGGCAGTATTCACGTATGATGTTGTGAGTGTGAGATCAGTGATTGAGATAAGGCATCATGGAATGTTGTGATGGTGTCCTGATGTATCAGAATATGTTGTCATTAAGTTCGGATTATTTTGGAATTGTGAGGCGGAGGCAGATAGTGGGTATCAAGTGAATACGGTTCCGGTAAGAACCCTATGGCCAAATGACATCAGGTGAGATTATTCGGGAAGGTGGTTTGCAGCAGGGAAAGGTGTGTTTGGATGTTGTCAGAAATAACAGTGCATAGATTGAGTAGGTGTGTACACCTACGCATGGTCGGTCCGCAGGGCATGAGTTCATGATTGCGGTGTGGTGTCTACGTGAAAATGAGATTACGAAGAGGTAAGGGCTGGTGCGGTAAGACTACGGGGAGCCGCAGTTCAGTGGCTTAAAGGAGAGGTTGTAGTGATGCTACGGGGAGCCGTAGTACTCACGGATCAGGGAGAGGTTGTGGTGATACTACGGGGAGCCGTAGTACTCACGGATTAGAGAGAGGTTGTAGTGATACTACGGGGAGTCGTAGTACTCACGGATCAGAGATAGGTTGTAATGATGCTACGGGGAGCCGTAGTATTCACGGATCAAAGAGGTTGGGGTGATACTACGGGGAGCCGTAGTACTCACGGACCAGAGAGAGATTGTAGTGATGCCACAGGGAGCCATAGCAAGCACTAATCAGGGACGAGATTGTGGTTATCTCAATTGTCCGGAGTGGTTATATCTGATGGAATCATGGTTGTTGTAGATGGGTGAGTTAAGTGTGGGTTGCGAGTCATCAGTCTCAAAATGAGTGGGTCTTGGGGCGAGTGGTCCAACCCGGGGATTGATCAAACTCTTGAGATGAGTTTGATTTTAGTAGTGCGACGGGAAGGCGATATGAGGTTTCAAATTCAAAGAATGAGTACTCTTCTGAAAATTTAGTTGTTATCTGGAATTGAGACCAGAGGTTCAATGTTTGGATGGGATAGTGCAGTGAGTTGCACGAAATTCTTGAGCATTACATGTCAAGTGTCAGGAGTGAGTTGATCTTCGGTTGGATGGTAGTTTTAGTATGAGGTAGAGAGAATTTTTTGACTTGTGTGTCACTGGGCCGAGATAGTTGACACGAGAAGGAAGTTAGTGAGACATTCTGCATCATGTCATGGGTAACCATGGAAGTTCAACTATGGGGTTGAGGTTCTATGAGTTTTCCTATAGCAACAGCCATCATTCGAGCATCGATATGCCACCCTTTGAGTTGTTGTATGGGAGGAGGTGTCGGACCCCAATTGATGGGGAGAGGTAGGGCAACGTGTGATGGGTAGTACAGAGATTGTGCTTCCAACGACCGAGCAGATTCAGCAGGTCAGACAGAGGTTGTTGACTGTGCAGAGTCGCCATAAGAGTTATGTGGATAGGCACCGGTCCGAGCTCGAATTTCAGGTCGGCGATTTCGTGCTCCTGAAGGTCTCTCCTTGAAAAGGAGTGATCTGATTCAGGAAGAGGAGCAAGTTGGGGCCCCGATATATTGGACCTTTCGGAGTGAACGCAAGAGTAGGCAGGGTAGCCTACCATTTGGAGCTACCTGCACCGTTGGGTCAGATACATGACACCTTCCACGTGTCACAGCTGAGAAAGTGTATAGCCGACGAGTCAGCAGTGTTACCATTAGAGGATATTCTGGTGGATGCGAGCCTGAACCATGTTGAGAGACCGGTGGCGATTAGGGATCGGAAGATCAAGGTTCTGAGGAATAAGGAAATTCCTTTGGTTCAGGTCCAGTGGCAGCATCGGAAAGGGTCAGAGTTGAATTTGGAGCCAGAGCGAGAGATGCGTGAGCAGCATCCAGAGTTGTTTGCAGAGTGAGACTTCGAGGACGAAGTCTGATTCTAGTGGGGGAGAATTGTAACATCCAGATTCTCAGGTATATTATTTGATTCATTTATTTTGGAGTTATGGAGGGACTTGACAAGTTGGTGCTTAGACTCGACGAGTAGGGTCGCGAATTCTCATCCGGATTAAAGACCAGACTTGGCGAGTTCATGAGTGGACTCGACTAGTCCGCGTTGTTTTTATGAAATCCTAATTGTCCGGGTTTGGTACCTATTTAAAGAGCCTTAGGGTCTTCAATTGTGGCTATCCTTACCCTAGAGAAACCCTAAATCATCCTTGGGAGCTTAGAGAGTAAAGAAGAGCCATCTTGAGCATTTTGGTGTGTCATTTCTAAAGAGAAGATGAGATTCTAGCAAGAGGGACCAGAGGGGGTTGATGTACTGAGGTTATGAAGCCTGGAGCTTCACTTTGAGGTAAAAAATCAGACCATTTCTCCTGTTTGATGTTGATTTCATGAATCTAGGGTTTCTTAACCATTCTCTTTAGAGGTTTATGGAATGTTTGAAGTCCCAATGTAGAATAAGCCTTAGATCTGGACCATGGGAGGTCCAGAGAGTCCCTTATGTTTAGCTTTATGCAGTCATATAGAGAGTTTGAGCCTAGATTTCCATTTAGATGGCTATTTCTTCATTTATGGCTCTAATCATGATGCATGGACATAAAGTTTGGACCTTTATGGGATTTGTAGGTGCTAGAAGGATAGATTTGCAAGTTGGTGAAGCAGATTTATCCTCAGAAGGTCAGATGAGTTTGTTCATGGAGGAGACTCGCTGAGTCCATAGGAGGACTCGACGAGTCAGATCGAGTTTACCCGAGTTTCATGATCGGTGGAGACCCGATGAGTTGGGTGGGTGACTCAGTGAGTCGAGTGAGACCTTGTGAGGAATCTAATTTCACATGTGGACTCGCCAAGTCATTGCCTGACTCGACGAGTCTGGTCAAAGTTGTACCATTGACTTTTAGGGTTAGTCAACTAGTGGACTATTGGGCCAAGGGAGGGGTAGAATGGTCTTTTACCCTTCTAGGAAGCATTGTACGAGACTTGTCTAGCCTTTGAGAGCCATTGTTGATTTAAAGTTATCTATTTATGTGATTAGGCGGCGGCTAGAACGGTATTTCGAGTTCGAGACTTTTCGAGAATTACCCGAGGTGAGTCTTCTCACTATATGTTACCTTGAGTGGTAGTTACGCATGACCGGAGGGTCTTATGTGTTTACATTGAGTATTATGATATATGTGATATGCTATACATCATGTCTTTGTGATTTAGGCTATGCGAAGTTTATTGACCGGACCGAAGGGTCCAACGATATAGACCAGACCGGAGGGTCCAACGATACGGAACTGGAGGGTTCCGCTGAGACACACCGACCGGAGGGTCATATTGTAGCCATGAGTGGCGTATGTGGTATTTTGGGGAACTCACTAAGCTTCGTGCTTACAGTGTTTTGTGTTATGTGTTTCAGGTTTTCTCAGGATCACGGGACGGCACCGGCTCGATTGTACACTCCAGAGGAAAAGTTTGTTTTGAGGATCCTTGTTTATTAAGTGATTGAACAAAAGAGTCATGTATTGTAATTAAAAACAAAAAAGATATTTTTATGAAAAGTGTTAAAGAGATAAACTATTTTAAATGAAAATTTTGTTTGAAAATTTCGGTGTTACAAATGACTTCGTGAGTGGGGATGATTATCTCAAATGCATTCTTACAATTTATAATCACAAATATTAATTTCGCACATTGTTGTACTATTTTTAGTTTTTCTGCTAAACACTCCTAGATGGAGTCACGGAAATGGGTGAAAGCAGGTTCTGTATGAATGTTAAATCTACCCATTCTAGTTACTACCTTTGCCCAAACACTCTTAGCTGAGGAGTCCTGATAGGATCCGGTACATTAGTGGTGGTATGACCGCACCCTATAGGTCTACAAAGAAGGAACCTTTCAACCAAGATGTTTAAAGACGAGACGATAATGAGTCGTTAGAAAGGGCTATGCATCGTGAGTTATCTAGCTAAGTTTATCTTAGTTCTAAGTGTATTGCATTTCGATTCTGATGGTGTTTTGAAAGCAATTCCTAGTAAAGTCTACATATAATAAGCCCATGGAATTTAGTAGTTCTGTATCCAAGTGAAACCTTGAAATCTGATCCAAGCTTGGTCTTTCTTACGACCATTTGATGTATGCTTAGTGGTATGATTAAGACTCAATAGACCTTTGAGTCTGATGGGCTTTCCGTAAGCCCATTTTGTTAATATGATCCTATAAATTTTGTTTTCAAAAAAGATTTTGACCTTGATTCAGGTCTATACCAGATCATTGTAAGGAAGAGTTTTGGCAGCAAATAAATCCCCCGATTAACCGCAGGGTTGAGTTTACACATAGAATAGAATTGCACCAATGCATACTCATGAACCTAATCTACAAGGCATTGTGAGTAATATGAGCTCTGCTCGCGATAATACATCCCCAATGTTGCTTGAGGCAAAGTCGATGCGTCCTGTAGTTCTGCCGACCTACGCTTAGCTGCGACCACTCTCTCTTCGAGTGTCGAGTGTCTATCCTAATGCTCTTTTGCCTTCGCTCGAGTGGCGACAAGGTCCTTAATGAGTTGGTCTCTGAAATAGTAGTTTCTTTCCAAGTCTCGAGTTTGTGAGATGGTAGTGTCTGTAGTAGCATGCAGCTCCCGAACTTGATTTGCAATCTCCCTGTTTTGATCCCCGATGTTCGCGATCATCCGGGTCTTCGTCGGGAGGGCTCTATCATCCGGTCCCTTGTGGTTGAGGTCATAGCAACCTTGTTGGTCTCCAAATGGTGATCATTGTCGTTGCTGTCGACTACAACCCTCGATCACGGTTGCCCAACGGGGCACAGGTCTGATGTAGTCGAAACAGTTCGTTGGAACCTTGTCTATGTATGGAGGGTTGATCACCTCCGGTTTCTCTTTGGTTTCTTCTCCTAACCATCCACCATTTCCCTGGTTGGGAAAGTAGGGGTCGCCTGGTAAGTAGAATCTTGCCATGCCACTCGTGCGAGAACAGGAAGGTTAGGAAGCATATATTAGTCGTATTACTAGAAATACTTATAGGGGTTTGATCCTCATTAGTTACTTCTATAATGACATAGTGCATACTAATTACATATAACAAGATATGATAGACCTTCGAATAAGTGATCCTACCCTAGGTCCACATCCAAACAAGGAAAAGGAAGTAAGGCAATGACCACATATTCTAAGTCTATGATCTCTAAGTTATATACAACTTTAGAGTATCCACTTAGTGGCTATAGGCTTATTATTAATGATCTGTTTAGTTTTCACATAAGTTATGATATTACAAGATACTCCTATAGTATTTTAAATTTTATGTTTGGTTCTTAGTAACTTTCTTGTATGGGAAATTTTTAGGCTTGTTGCTCACTACGACCATGCCCTATCATACCATAGTCACACCTCAGATAAATATAGTTGATCAGGCTATATTCATCCCATGTTTGATCACATATTCAAGGTCTACTCGTAGTGTCCAACTCCTCGTTTTACTTTTGTATTGTCCTAGATAATGATACTATACTAGTATGCATGTACGTATTTATACTTTTAACACAAAACTATTTATTTCTAAAAGTATAATTATTTGAAAACGTTTAAATTAGAGACTTTAGTCCCAATGCATTTATAGTTTGTATATCTCATGTGGTTCGATATACTTAGTGTTGGATTAGTGTCTAAGTCCATAACTATTTTGGTGTGTACTTGACCTAATGGTGCATGGTCCTTTTGGGTTTCCTTCACCAAAGCAACTTGATAGGATGAATTATGGAGAGAAAGGATTAAATATGATTTATTAATATATTATGAGAATAATATATTAAAGGATAAATCATATTGTTTAATTAATATTAGTCAAGAATTAATTGGTAATTAGTTTTGTGACTAAAAGAGATTAATTAAACTTAAGGGACTGGAATTGTAATTATAAGATAATTGCAATTTGGGCTATGGATTGTCTTAAATTAAGGAGTGGATGAATTCTATGGGGAAACCCATAAGAAATCGTCCAAGGCCTTAAGGAAAGGAGTCCATGGGTTTCTTAGGGCTTAAGCATCCAAATTAGGGTTTCCTTGTTAGATAACCCTAATAGCCTCACTATATATATAGAACCCTTAAGGCTCAAAAACGTGGGGAAATTCTCTTCTAGGGTTAGAACACGTTTTGGGCAGCCTCCATCCTTTCTCCTCTTCATCCTCTTACTCTTGGTGTTTCTGAACCATTAGAGGAGTGACATTTGTGACTCTAAGCTTTCTAAAGTCATTACAAGAAGGAATTGTGATTGTTATTGCTACATAACAATCAAGGTAATATCTTAAACCCATTATTATGTTAATGTTGATTATCATATGCTAGAATTACGGTCTATAGTCTTGGATAAATTGCATGTAGAATAGAGAAACCTAGATCCAAGCATTAGGGTTTGTATGAGCACATAGGATGTTCTTATGACAAAAACCCATCAGTAGTATCAGAGCCTAGATTGGTTACTATTGTATTGATGCCTTGTATGTTGAAAAAATTCGATTTTTGTGGTTCTGGATGATGGACTCGGCGAGTTGCCCCCTACTCGGCGAGTTCATGGGGGTACTCAGCGAGTTCGAGCATCAAATGGAGCTATTTTCGGGATTTCTTGCTGTTTATCTTTGAGATACTTGACTTTATCATATTAGATCAATATAAATCCGATTTTATGATATATATGAGTATATTCTTGATCTAATTGAAGATATTTATCAATTAATAAAATATTTGGTTCCTTATGTGATAATTGATTAATTATTTTGATTAAATTGGTAAAGTGTTTTGCAAGAAATCATTAAATAAATCAAATATGGATAATTATGTGATTAAATGTTAATTTAGATTATTTGTTATTTGATTCTTGTTGTTATGAAAAGTTTCATATTTTCCCCTTTAGGTTTTATAGTTTAAATTTGAACTCAAAAGTTTTGTTGTTTTGAAATTTAAATAGCTGAAACCCTAATGTTTTGAAAAAGGTTTCAAAACTTGCCCTCAAGTTTTGGAATTTAAATTTTGATTAATAGTTTAATTTTGAAGTACATTTAAATTCTAAACCCTAATATTTTGAAATGTTTCAAAACTTGCCCTCAAGTTTTGAAATTTAAAAGTTGATTAAAGGTTTAATTAGGAATGTTAAATTCTAAAACCCTAGTATTGTTTTCAAAAGTTCAAACCACACCCTTATGGTTTTATTAATTAATTAAGATGTATAATTAAAGGAGATTTAATAAATCCATAAAAGTTTAGGTTTACAATTTAATTGAATTAAAAGTATAATTGTTAAATTTGATCACCTAGTATTTTTAAAAGTGTAAAATACACCGTATACTAAATATAACATTAAAAGTCTAATATTATATATATATATATATATATATATATATATATATATATATGTATGTATGTATGTATGTATGAGTAAAAGTCAGTCTTACCGTTAGTAGGCCTCATTTACGAAGTTGGTCTATAAAGGGTGATTAAGGAAATTGCCTATAATATGACGATTGAATGGGTATCCACTCTTACCCACCACACTCTTGACTAGTGGAGGGTCGTTATCCGAACGGGTAGGATAGGATGAAACTTTCCATTATAAGTATAATGAAATACAAAGTAACTAAATGTTTTTCAAATTCCTAATCTTAGTTACTTAGGCAAAAGTGAATTGATGCAATTCCATGAAATTACACTTTGTGCCCTTGCGAAGACGTTAGTGGAGCGTGTGTGGTGTACCGACACACTAAATGGTTCTAAGCAAAGGTAGCAAAGGGTGACTCAATGTTTGTCATTGTTCGGTGAAGCGTGTGTGGTTTACCGCCACATCGAATAGGTGACTGTAACATGTGAGGGCACCATGTAAGTTTGCATGGTTATTCACACCCGCTTTGTGATCCTCAGCATCCCAGTCACAAACATGAGGGGCATATCAAGATTTAAACATGCCATTGAAATGTTCAATGAATCTCAAAGGATCTAGGAGTTTTCATAGATTTAAAACTTAAATTTCTTTTTGTTTTTCATGGTGGAAATTAGTGAATCGTCATTCACTTACCTTCAAATATTCTGCAACTAGATTACGGCATCCCTTTTCTAGGTTGTAGCATATTGTGTTGGGTCCTAGCCTTAATATCTCATTTGGGTGATTTATTAAGGACTCAATCAATCAACTAACTTGAATTTGTTTTCTTCCATTTTGTAGATGTCAAAGTTCGACAACTATGGTCTTCCCAAGTCCTGTGGAACAAGCATTCCACATGAAGATGATATTCCACGATTCGATCGAGGAACAAGAGATCATGCTTCACTTGCTCTACCTCCTCCCGTTATTCTCCCTAACCCATAAGATCGAAGAATTGAAAGGTTCAATGTCACTAAAGCCCTGTTGGAAATGAAACATGAAGATGGTAAACCCGTGTGTGCCCACGTTCTTGGAATGAAATCACACATTGATAGGTTGAGAATGTTAGGTGTGTCATTTCCGGATAAGTTGGATGTGAACTGGGTTCTGCAGTCACTTCCCGAATCATATAATGAGTTCAAAAGAAAGTATTATATGATGGATCATGACGAAAGCCTCATTGACCTAACTTACATGCTCATTGTTGCTGAATCAAAAATGATTTGGCAAAGCAATGGAGCATATTTGTTGGGAGAGTCAACCAACCATGCTTCCGAGGACGTTCTAGGAGAACCGACCTGCGTTTGCTGCCAAGAGAAAGGGAGTTGGATACAAGTCTGCCCTAAGAGCCTCAAGAGTCCAGAAGATGGGAGAGTCAAAGAGTATGGCTGTACTTCAGGTAAAATCCACTATCTAACTCGATTAAGTTCTTATTCCTTGATTCTTAATACATAATGTGATAAGACTGCATTGGAATGTTTTGCAGGATCGATGAAAAGAGAGGAAGCTTGATGAAAGAGCAAGATGAGTCTAATCACAAAGAAATGGATCTTGGTCGCATGGACTCGAAGATTAGATTTTGAGCTTAGATAGTTATGATAGAGTTGTTAGAAATTTTCTTTTTGAATACATAGTTTTCAGTTGATTTTGCATTGTAAGGACAAATGTTTTCCGCTGCTTTTATAAATAAAATAATTTTTCCTTTGACTTATTTATTTATTTGTTTATTCCCTTGCAATGAAATCGTTATGAAAATTGATGTTTGCATATTTCTACAACGAATGGATATGATTCTTATTTATGGAAATGTCGAGAATTTATCAAATAGGGAGAGTTTCTCATCTCCCAAATTTCAATTGGACAGAAATTTGGAATCACGCAACTTGGTTGAATGAAGAATGAGAAATTTCATATTTGGAAATTAGACTAATTCATTGACAAAGTGTCAAGTGAACGACTAGGAGATCGAGTACACAAAGTTGCGTGTTGATCAACTCCACCATAAGAGTAACAAAGATATTCGTCATGATTTACTAAAGGTTTAGTAAATATGATTATACTTATAAGATTAAGTGTAATTCGGAATTGATTAAAAAGGTTTAAATCAATAGTAAAACGAATAAGAAGAATCAAGTAGGCAGAAAGATAAAAGTTTCTCCATTCTAAGAAGAAGGGAGAGTAGCTTTTATGCTTTATGATAGGTCTTAATGATTAAGAACCATATCTTAATTGATCCTATAAGTGAGTCTTAGCACAATTGTATGTCTAAGAAGAGGAATCAAGAATTGAAGAAATGGTTAAATCAAAAGGTCAATCGTACTTCGTTCCAATAACAAGTCTTAAAGTTAAGATTGTGACGTCGAGTGAAAAAGTATTAATAAGGTTTATAACATTCATCAAATGTGGAAAGTTGTGATGACCAACTAGGACAAATTTATGAAGTGTTTTGATAAAAGCTACACTAACTCTTGAATACTTGTTTTGTCAAGAAATGGTTATTGACAAGAGAATCTTATATGTCAAGGAGTCAGTGGGAGTCTTAATGGTCTTGAAAGGTTTCAAGAACAAATCAAATAAACCTTATCGATCATCACTAGCACACGAGTTGAGGTTTACAACCT
This sequence comes from Lactuca saligna, assembly GCF_052625555.1. Taxonomy (NCBI): domain Eukaryota; kingdom Viridiplantae; phylum Streptophyta; class Magnoliopsida; order Asterales; family Asteraceae; genus Lactuca; species Lactuca saligna. The sequence continues at coordinate 251,732,362 of NC_136424.1, forward strand.
ATCGTGTTGACATTATTTTGTTTCTGTGTTGTTTCCAATTGAGTTAATTATGCATGCGAGTCCTATGAGTTCTCATTTTGAACGCATAAAAGGCAAGGCACCTTAATCAATGAAAGGTACATTGATAGGAAAGGGTGAGCTGCTTAACTACTTGGAAGACATGGTGGGCAGCTGTGCTACCGTAAGGCAAGAAAGCAAGATTAAGAAAGTTCGGTCCATATGAGTTTGAATTTGTCGTAAACTTTGGTTTTAACAAATTCACATGGATAGGAACACATACACCATTTAAATCTAAGTGCCATAAGATTTCCTCCCTCGTGAAAATGATTGTGAGGAAATGCTTTCACTAAGAAAGATTTTAAGTAGATAGTGATTGTAAAATTGCATTCTCGAATTCGATTATGGTTACGGTATCCCTTTCCAAGATTTGAATTGTGAGGTTTGGCAATTAGTCTTAATTATTTAGACACACATATAAGCTATCTAAGGCAAAGGTGTATAAGTTTAAGAGGCCTTGATAAAAGATTATCAAAGCATTAAGTATTAGAAACATGGACTTAAGAAATTCGATAGGTATTGTTTTTTTCTAAAAGTTAAGCTGTTTCTGAATACATGTCAAAGCTAGTGGGAGCATAAGTGTTATGTTTATAATAATCATCATGATAGTGGGAGCATAAATGTTATGATTGTATGATTATTAAGGCACGTATTGAAAGTTGGCAATATTAATTATAGAAAACAAGAGTTATACCTTGCAAAGTCGTAAGGGTTGTAAAGTTGTTTTGCTATAATTAAGGGAGAGAATATTATGCGGTATTTCAAATCTAAAGGCTTAGGTTGTGGAATGTTAATAACTTAGTCAAAGAAACATAGTGTGTTCTTAAAATTTCGATTATGATTACGGCATTCCTTTTCACAATTCGAATTTTGAGAACATAGCAAATAAAACATTATGCGTCGTATCTCATACGCTTCGGGATAGGATCGATTGCAAATGTTTTAATGTTTGACCATTCTAAAATTTTCCAAATTTCTAGCGCATTTAGAGGGAAAAAGGACTAGAATCGGTTTTGACTAAAATAATTAAACAACTATCAAAGGACAATCCAAAGTTCGACGAGGATTGGTTACTTGTGAGTAGTTGGAAGCATGGTATTGAATGGACCATATCGACATTATTATGAATAGAAAAGATTCTATTAAGAATGAGTTGTCATATGGAAATTATGGAAATGTTTCCATATTGCATGGACCATATCGAAATCATTACGAATATATAAGATTCTATTAAGAATGAGTTGTCATATGGAAAATATGGAAGCGTGTCCATATTGGGAATTGAATATTGAAAATCAATGTCTAGATTAGAAAGTTTTATGCAAAATGATGTTCAAAGGAATGTACTTTGAGTGAGAGACATCATATCTGTGACAACCCGAAATTTCCATTCTAAATCAAACCATTTCAATCCAATAGTAGTAGAGCAGTTACAGTGAAAATTCAAACTTTTGGAATAAGTTTGGCAGTTTTAGGGTTTTACACCAAAAAGGGGTATTAGGAGAGTGGTTGCACTAGGATTTTGTGCAACACTGTAAATTCCATTACCCTAGAATCATTAGAATCCATTCCGAGAATAGAAATATTTTCTACCAAAAATCTCAGGACTATAAATAGAATTCTGAAACAAATTGGTTCATTAGTTGAATTCCATTTAGAGAAAAGCCCATTTCCCTCTCACGGATCTTCGGGTTTTCATCCCAGATTGTGAGTCTACTTCCCTAGATGTGTTTTAATACTTGTTATATGCTGAATAACATTATTTACATGTCCAAAACACAAGATCTGGGAGTTTACCTCCCAAGAACGTTCTTGGGGAGTAAACTCCAAAATCAAGCCTAAAGGCCACCTAGTCCCATTTCCGTGTTAGGCATCTAACTAAGGACTTTATGTATGAATATTAGAGGCTAGAAACACCTAGTCCCAAAATCCCTTTGATAGGGGAGCGTATAGTCTGGGATCTAGACATCACATTATACCTTATCCCTCAAATAAGGCAGTTGAGTACCGATGTAGTTATTTTTATTAAATACTACAGTACTTGGAAGTATTACCCTAGATTTAAGGTAATAAGTACGGTTGTAGTTGGACACTACACCATAGTACTACATTGATTTTCCATTACATATTTTTAGTGATAACCTCACTTAAACATTATTGTACAAACTATATTTTTGAATAATGATAGTTATACTTTGGAAAATACATCCTCTTACAAGAGTCACTCACATTCAGAACAGTTAGGTCTTGGTATAAGACTACATTCAGAACAGTTAGGTCTTGGTAGAAGACTACATTCAGAACAGTTAGGTCTTGGTAGAAGACTCCTTTTGTTATTAATAGGAATCATAGGGATTCTAGGGTTTTTCAAACACTTACAGTTCATATACACTTTCAATACTTTTAAGTACATATACTTACATTTTCTCACATACAAATTAAGACACTAAATACTTATGATCTCACCAGCTTTAAAGCTGATACTCGCTTTCAAAATTACTTGTATCCTCAGGTCATCATAGACTGGTACCGATGCAAGGAGAAAGGAAGATGGAGCTTGTTCAAGACTTATCTTTCATTTTGATTTATGCTTTAGTGTTTATCAAAATTTGACAGAACACATTTGTATAATAATTATATTATTAATGCAATGGATGATGTTGTTGCTTGTTTACTACTTTACATTGTTGTTGATATTATACATGACGTCCTCCGCCCCAGAACGTTTCCGCCGTTCCTGGTTTTGGGGTGTGACAGATTGGTATCAGAGCATTGTTTATAGTGAATTAAGTATATCAACCCATAAAAGATATACTAACTATAAATACATAAGGGATTAAAAATACTCTGACCAAGAGTTTATACTTTAAATAGTAAAATATTTAAGTAAGTATACGTGCTGCATTCATACTAAAATCAGTGTCACTAGGACAGTACAAAAGAATTACGATTGTTGGACAACACAAGTGGGCTTAGAGACATATGGTCAAAACTGGGAAGATATAGCCTGATCGCCTATATTATCCGAGGGTTGACTAGCATGTGCCTAAGTTTAAGTGTGTGGTTGCAACAATGCTAAAATCTTATCAACCCTACCACAATGAGAACAATAGAACATAACATTAAAATTTAAATATTATAGGTGTATTTGGTGTTACTATAAGTACTTTATACTTGAGAATTAAAACGGGATCTTCATTACTTAGTTGATAGTTGCTAAGTCGATACACTAAGGCTACATGTAATTAGGATGTTATAGACTTAGAATCAGTGATAATTTTGCCTTACCCCTATTCTGTGTGAATTTGGAATTAAGGTCACTTATTCGAAGGTCTATCCTATTTAGATTACACATAGCTGGTATGCACTTCACAAATAGCGATGTAACTGATGAAGATTTTCTAAATAATTATCTAGATAGTTCGTCTAATAATTATTCTCTTACCCTAAATTCTCGCATAGAAAACATGATTGGACTCCATCCCCTCGACAACCAGTACATTCCGAATGAAGTCATAGCTGGTTGGTTTGGAGAATAACCAGAGAACGATCATCCTATCCCTTTGGATGATCACCATGAAGAAGACCTTTCGTATGATACTAACCCCGAACCAGAGGTTGAGAACCTACCCCAAGCAGCTCCTTTCCAATTCCTAACCCTCTTCCGGCTTTTCATGGCCCGACCCTGAGTAAGTGGAATGCTTGGAAATATGGAGCCAAGGACAAGATCAGTTTATGCTTTTTGATGGGGACCGAAGCTTTTACGACTTGAGCAATGAGGGCTTAGCAGATATAGTCTTGCCAATCTTGGTCCGTAGAGTGGCCCGAAATGAGATTCAAAGTAGGACAGCCCTACATCAGATTACAGAAGTTGTCGCCTATGCTAGAATGCATACCCTCCACACCATTCATCTAGAAGATGCACACGAGAGATCAGAGAGAAGCCGTGAAACCCTGCTACAAGCACTGGCCGAATCACGAGCCGAAGTCATAGAGCTCCGGGTACGCCAGATGATGCGTGAAAGACACCTACTTGACATGGAACGTCAATTAGTTGAACTACGAGTTCACCAGAGGGATGATCGTCGCCAGTAGTAAACCCGTTACTTTAGTTTTTCCTTATAAAAAGGAATCGTGTTTTCTGTCTATGCCGGGTGTGGCATTTTCTATGAAATTATCTTGTACCGTAAGTACTTTAGTTAGGTCTTTATGCTGTCAGGAACTATCTTTAGTGGATATGATGTAAGACCTTTACAAGGTCATTTTCCAGAATCTTTATGTCGTGAATATCACAGATATTGACAGCCGGCTAACTTCTGTGTCATTCTTCATTCAAGTACTCTTGTCATTCATTCATAAGAGTCTATCTGAATCATGCTTTAGTCAAATCATTGGACTATAGCGATTTATCTCCGGAGACACTTCCAAGTCTCTTTCAGTGGTTGGATCTTGTTACTCACCAACCCACGATACCTCAGCTCGAACGACAACCATCTTGAGACCATTCTACGAACTTACTTCCACCCGTGACTAGGACTGCATCATGGGGATGTAGGTCCAACTTTCGAGAACATACTTCTACTCTTTACATGAACAATCTAAGTACATCAGGGTCAACCAGAATCGCTCACAAATCCTTATCTTTCGTATTACAGAATCATGTCGTCATCCGGAAACAACCAACCAAGCAACGAGACCTCTACTTTTTCGATGGACGCCGCTACCTTTCAAACGACATTAACAGCTGCTGTAGTGGCTGCCGTAACCGCGGTCATTTCGCACCGTAGCGCTAACAACACAGTCGATACTGCTGATGGGAATGAAGTTCCCAATCGTGATATCCATCCAGGAAGTCACCAAACAGTAACAGTCACAGGCTCGCAAAGCCAGAAAGCAGAGAACAAGAAACGAAAGCGTCAAGCCCGGAAGGAACGCAAGAGAGCCCAAAAGCTGGCTATACAACAGCAGCAAGTGGAAACCCCTTCCGTTCCCGTACCGAGCAGGCCATATGAGGGAAAACTCCCTAAGTATGATAAATGTAGTTTCCATCATCATGGGACTTGCCATGAGATGCAATGTTGCAATTGCCTAAACATAGGGCATCATGCTCGTGACTGTGGAGCACCGAAACGACCCATCAATCAAGTCCCTTTCATCGAGACTAACCCTGCGCGCAAGACGAGTTATAGTGCAGAACGATTTAAGAAACAATTTCCAAGGTGGAGTAACGAGGAAGGCACTCGTGTCCACATAAAACTAGCTAAGAACCGTTATTCCGTCACCAAAACTAGTCCTAGCCAGACATGCCACCAATGTGGTGAGACAGGGCACTTCAAGAAAGATTGCTCGATAACGCAGAATTCTGGCGCAGATGGGAAGATTCTCAGGATCACAGCTACAGGAGAGCCTGCTAAGGAACCACGTTAATGTAAATTAGGCGTTTCGTTGTAACAGACTTATAAACTATCTAGAACTAGTGCAACTAGAGTCTTACCTTTTGCGAGATCCTATCTGTATAAGGACTCTCGTGCTGCGTATACTTGCCTTTTGTAGTATACCTTATTCGTAGCAATAGTCTTGTGGTAAACCTAAAGTACTGTAACTCTGTTCATGGTTGCACGGTTGTGTTTTGTCTGTAAACGTCTTATGTTCAAATCTAATGTCTTTAAGTTTCGGTATGATTTCGACACTATCATACGACTCGATTCAGTTTGATCCTCACGAAAACAGCTTCATACGTACACCCCTTTCTTCTAGATCACTTTTCCAGCGAAACCGTCACATCAGAACGCCGAAGTACTCATGCCAGGAGTACCTATTAGTTATTTTCTTTCCGAAGAAATCCCCGAAGTACCACTCGTGCAGTACGTCAAGTTGAATCCAGGGATTCATGCGGTTGATCTATCACTGAAGAATGTATGCATAAGAGTGATATATAATCAAGGTTCTACAGGTTTAGAATTGATGATTCCACTTTAAATTCTTTTTCCCCGATGGGATGTGAACTTAAAGAAGAACCAGTTATTCGACTACCTTTTCAACCTTAATTATATATGACTCGTATACACGAAAGGGTGACTGTGAAACTAGGTATGAATTCTAATATGAACTTCAGGACGGAGAACTGCCTAAGTACGAGTAATCACATCGTCATGAGAACAAGCATAGAACCCAGTACGACTCCCGAAAATAGGTCGCCCTATAGTTTAAACACCCACGGAGATACAAGAACAGTTTGGATAACTTAGCAAACTACACATAAATACAATTAGAAGACTAGGTTTCTCACCCTAGAGAACCTCGGTCATATTCTTCCAGAGATCGACGGATCGCATTGCATGTACCTCGATTATTGAGGACCCCGTCGAGATTTTTCATTAGAAATCGTTATCTCTGCCGCGCGTAGACAAAATGGTTGAGCAATCGCAAAGAAAGAAACTACTTCCAGGAATGAATCCGGGATTCGAATATCACCAGTTCGAGTGTTAGGGAAAGATGTCCGGAAGACTATCTCCTGGAGTCGATACGGACACTTCAAGTCCGTAGTGATACCCTTCGGATAGGACCAATGCGCCCATAGCTTTTATAAGCTAAACGAGTAGGGTACGTCTTTCTTACCTGGATCAGTTCGTCATTTCTCCTTGTAATGACTTACTTATCTACCCCTGTAGTAAGAAGGAACCCATGGGAAAACATCTCCTCTAGAGAAACTTTTAACGATGTTCTCAAAGCACGAGTTTTGAAATTGAAGAGTCAAATTTCTAAGACCCACTATTAGTAGTGTGGGAAATTTTGAGTACTCTTTCGATTTGTCAAAACCGTTGAGCATTTATCAACATCAGAGACGCCGACATTCCTTCACCAAACTCTAGGTCTTACCGACCTACCGCCTTAGTTCATTCAGAACTCCTCGCGAACTACAGAAACTCGTACGACTTTGACCCAGCAAGGGGTGGCCTTTGACTGGGAAGTTACGCAAGAAAAGGAACCTTTGAGATTCCAAGTGAGTGACCAAGTTCTTTAGAATAACTCACTCTGGGAATGGCTTAATACGCTTCGTAAAGCGTGGAAAGCTAAATCCAAGTTAGACAGGACCTCCGGAATTCTTATCAGAATCGGTCCTGTGCCTCGCACAAACTAGACCTACTCCGCGAACTCAGTAACATACTTTCTACTCTTCGCTTCTCGATCGTGAAACCATGCCTTTCCGTTAGGAGTCTTGCAAGTCCACTCGTCGAGATCCTCGCCTTCGTATTAGAAACGTAGTGACCCTCGACTGAGAGGTCAAGCGGACGAAGCAACGCCATCGCCAATTAGTGAAGGTTCGTTGGAATGCCAACCGAGAGCCCGATTTCACTTAAGTGCGCTAGAACCAATCGATTAGGAAGTTTTCTCCTCACGACTCGATCATTCGTGCATACTTCCTTGCCTAAATTCTAATTTCGGGACGAAATTCCCTTTAACAGGGGGATGATGTGACAACCCGAAATTTCCATTCTAAATCAAACCATTTCAATCCAATAGTAGTAGAGCAGTTACAATGAAAATTCAAACTTTTGGAATAAGTTTGGCAGTTTTAGGGTTTTACAGCAAAAAGGGGTATTAGGACAGTGATTGCACTAGGATTTTGTGCAACACTGTAAATTCCATTACCCTAGAATCATTAGAATCCATTCCGAGAATAGAAATATTTTCTGCCAAAAATCTCAGGACTATAAATAAAATTCTGAAACAAATTGGTTCATTAGTTGAATTCCATTTAGAGAAAAGCCAATTTCTCTCTCACGGATCTTCAGGTTTTCATCCCAGATTGTGAGTCTACTTCCCTAGATGAATTTTAATACTTGTTATACGCTTAATAACATTATTTACATGTCCAAAACACAAGATCCGAGAGTTTACAGCCCAAGAACGTTCTTGGGGAGTAAACTCCAAAATCAAGCCTAAAGGCCACCTAGTACCATTTCCGTGTTAGGCATCTAACTAAGGACTTTATGTATGAACATTAGAGGCTCGAAACACTTTAAAATCATAAAGTTCTAGGAGTTTACGGCCAAGAAAAGCTCTTGGGCCGTAAACCCCTTTTTGAAGGGCTAAAAGTGCCCTAATGACCCCCAAAGGCTTGGACTCTATTTTTGGCAATTACCTTAATGTGTTTAGGACCTAAGAAACATGATAAAAGCACAAGTATTGAAGAGTTTATGGCCAAGAATGGTTCTTGGGCCGTAAACTCCCATAAAGGGGTCAAATGACACCCTAAACACTTCCTAAGGCCAAGGGACAATTTTGACAAGTACCTAGATGAGTTATGGACTAGCTAAAACATTTAGAACCCCATGTTTGAGGGAGTTTACGGCCCAAGATGTTCTATGGCCGTAAACTCCAAGAAATGGTACCAAATTGTGCCATAAACTCTCCCAAAGCCAAGTACAAAAGCCTAGAATTGTTCCTAGTTATTATAGGGACTTGATAGCACCATAATCACCCTCCCAACGGAGTTTACGGCTGTAAACTCCAAGGGAAAAGGGTCTTTGGGCCGTAAACTCCCCAAAGGAGTCAATATGGTGCCCAAACACTTGTATATGCCTTGAAACAATTCCCACTAAGATTGTAGTAATTGAAAGTACCATCCCAAGCCTTGGTTGGGAGTTTACGGCCAGGAACTTACTTCCTTGGGCCGTAAACTCTAATGAATATGGTCTTTTGACCTTAAACTTCCATTAGGGGCATTGCACTCCTTTTTTGCAACCCATTAGCCTCCTAGCACTTGACCAAAAGTGTTGTCCTCGCGCTTAAATGTTTATACTTGTATGATTAGTGATTAAATCTCTAATTATTTATATACATATGTCTTCATATGTAATTAGGATCATTGTGTGTGTCTAAGTCTCCACTTGACACCAAGCACTTATCCGATCCTTCCGTACGATAAGAGCCCGTGCAATTCCAGTCACTTACTGCAGGTGAATTCATACCCCTTAACTAATGTTTTAAACTCTTTTTAAATGTTTTATGGGGGGGGATACAAGTAGAATCATGCTACTCATTATGTCAATCACATGTGATTAGCAAGTAGGATTATATTACTTATTACATCAATCACATGTGATTAATATACAGCATTCAAATGATTTGGCTACTCATTAGCCATTTTACCAAACAGTTTCCTTCAAATGACTTTTTATAAACATTTTAAATGTTTTAAACTCCTTTTTACACTGTACACCTTACTCCGTACATTTCCTTTCAAACTTATTTACAACTGTGTTTCAAACAAATGTTTCCTTATACTTAAACTGTTTTATTAAACTTATGCCTTCAAATTGTTTTATAGATTGACACCAAGTCGATCTTTTCTTAAAATAATACTTATATTTCAAATGTCTTACAAATCTTGTTTATGCTTTTATATTATAAATTGCATGCCTCTATATGTATACTTATATAAGAAATGTTTAAAAGACTTAGGAAGGCTATCCACCCTATTTCCTTTTCGCGCCTTGAGATGTGGTCTGGTGGGATTTTGGGTATTCGTCCGAAGGTCGTTTAAGTATTAGTTATATATCATGTACACATATATAGTCATAAAAGGTCCTTCCAGTTCATCCTATGCCCTTGGGTAGCAAGGGTATACATCCATGTCCATACGTACACTTAGATTACTAGAAAGCTACCATATGGGTAGTTCAGGAAGATACTAGAACCATTGCTAGAACGCGATATCATTCAATGAGTCAGTTCATTCATGAGTCAATACTTTCTAGAACTTTTCAGTACATTACATATACAGCTATACTAGGACGAGAACATATACAACTATACTAGAATGATTACATTACTATACTTGCTAGATAGAGAGAACACACATTACAGCTAGCACACGTAGAACATTACAGTACACTACTGTACTATTACATGATCGCTCTTACTTGAGTACAATTACATGATCACACTTACATATACATAGAACAGACGTCATTAGGTGCTATAGCACGGAACCAGTTCAGGATCTAACTATACTGATGAATCACACCATAATTGTGATAGTTATATCGAGTATACATGATCATTCGGTAATGTGGATGCTTACGGCTTGCGTTCATGCAGGGGTCGTGGGTAGGTCCCAAAATCCCTTTGATAGGGGAGCGTATAGTCTGGGATCTAGACATCACATTATACCTTATCCCTCAAATAAGGCAGTTGAGTATCGATGTAGTTATTTTTATTAAATACTACAGTACTTGGAAGTATTACCCTAGATTTAAGGTAATAAGTACGGTTGTAGTTGGACACTACACCATAGTACTACATTGATTTTCCATTACATATTTTTAGTGATAACCTCACTTAAACATTATTGTACAAACTATATTTTTGAATAATGATAGTTATACTTTGGAAAATACATCCTCTTACAAGAGTCACTCACATTCAGAACAGTTAGGCCTTGGTATAAGACTACATTCAGAACAGTTAGGTCTTGGTAGAAGACTACATTCAGAACAGTTAGGTCTTGGTAGAAGACTCCTTTTGTTATTAATAGGAATCATAGGGATTCTAGGGTTTTTCAAACACTTACAGTTCATATACACTTTCAATACTTTTAAGTACATATACTTACATTTTCTCACATACAAATTAAGACACTAAATACTTATGATCTCACCAGCTTTAAAGCTGATACTCGCTTTCAAAATTACTTGTATCCTCAGGTCATCATAGACAGGTACCGATGCAAGGAAAAAGGAAGATGGAGCTTGTTCAAGACTTATCTTTCATTTTGATTTATGCTTTAGTGTTTATCAAAATTTGACAGAACACATTTGTATAATAATTATATTATTAATGCAATGGATGATGTTGTTGCTTGTTTACTACTTTACATTGTTGTTGATATTATACATGACGTCCTCCGCCCCAGAACGTTTCCGCCGTTCCTGGTTTTGGGGTGTGACAATATCTAAGGAATTGTCTTGTAACAATCTCCGATTGAAGATTTTGTAATATCATTGGCAATAGTCTTTGTGACTTTGGTGCAGTGACATTACGAAAGAATCATTGCATAGAATGTTAGAATCTAGCATATTCTATAAATAGCAATAATTTGATATTCTTTCACGTATGAAAAAGGATTTGGAGTTGTGAAATGAGAATAATTGGAAATGTGTCCAATTTGATCTATTTCACAAAGTAAGAACCATAGGTAAACATTGTGTGCATGCTAGGAGCATGGGACAAGTCTAATAATTCAAGTAAGAAGTTGATTACCCGAAACGACAAATAATGAGTAATCGATATGGTGATAAATAAAAGGAGTTTTATTTATACTCAAAGGTTTGAGGCCATATGGGATTAGTATTATTCTTGTGTTTCACTTTGCATGTTTTGACTTCTTGAATAATTTAATTGGTTTAGAACAGTCAGTTTATTCGAACGGGCCACAGTCGTTCATATGTTAGAAGTAGATATGAATGAAGAATGTCGTGAAATGGTGTGTGAATTGTCTAAAAGAGTATTATACATAAGCAAATGTTTGCTGCAACGTTCATGAGTGCTTATGAATATGAATTTGAGCATTGGATTAAACCCACGCTCACTTGGATCACTCCATGAATTGTATCACGAGTGATTGGTGAGACGATAACATCTTATATTCTTGAAACTGAGATGTGTGAGTTGTATCTTGCTAATCGGTTGCACATTGATAATATGTAAACACACTAGTAACTTGGTGTTATAAAACATATTATTGTGTGTGATTCGATGAGTGAGTGCAAACAAGCATTGTATCAAAGTTTATCCGTTGCTTTTATCCAAAGTAGGATAAAAGCGATATCTTTGGGCCACTCGATGTTTTAGTGAGGACAAACGTAAATGCTCGGCCGAGCTAGGGCTAATTTGATTTGTTCAATTAGTCAGTCGTCATAAATTGGAAATCGACATATAGTACAAAGAGAATGATTAGAAATCATGTCTTACGATATCTAGAATGGAGGAATATATGATCCCTTATCTAAAGGACATGCGTATCTGATAGGATCAGAGTTGACAGCGGCTTTAGAAAGCTACGATTGCAGATCATGATCTGAAGTCATACGCATAATAGTTATTAGACTTATCCAAGTGGGAGACTGTTGGATTAGTGTCTAAGTCCATAACTATTTTGGTATGTACTTGACCCGATGGTGCATGGTCCTTTTGGGTTGCCTTCACCAAAGCAACTTGATAGGAGAATTATGGAGAGAAAGGATTAAATATGATTTAGTAATATATTATGAGAATAATATATTAAAGGAGAAATCATATTGTTTAATTAATATTAGTCAAGAATTAATTGGTAATTAGTTTTGTGACTAAAAGTGATTAATTAAACTTAAGGGACTGGAATTGTAATTATAAGATAATTTAAATTTGGGCTATGGATTGTCTTAAATTAAGGAGTGGATGAATTCTATGGGGAAACCCATAAGAAATCGTCCAAGGCCTTAAGGAAAGGAGTCCATGGGTTGCTTAGGGCTTAAGCATCCAAATTAGGGTTTCCTTGTTAGATAACCCTAATAGCCTCACTATATATATATAGAACCCTTAAGGCTCAAAAACGTGGGGAACTTCTCTTCTAGGGTTAGAACACGTTTTGAGCAGCCTCCATCCTTTCTCCTCTTCATCCTCTTGCTCTTGGTCTTTGTAAACCATTAGAGGAGTGACATTTGTGACTCTAAGCTTTCTAAAGTCATTACAAGAAGGAATTGTGATTGTTATTGCTACATAACAATCAAGGTAATATATTAAACCCATTATTATGTTAATGTTGATTATCATATGCTAGAATTAGGGTTTATAGTCTTGGATAAATTGCATGTACAATAGAGAAACCTAGATCCAAGCATTAGGGTTTGTATGAGCATATAGGATGTTCTTATGACAAAAACCCATCACTTAGTTCACTATAAACAATGCTCTGATACCAATCTGTCACACCCCCAAACCAAGGATGGCGGAAACGTCCGGGGGTGGCGGACTTCATGTATAGTATCACAACAACGAGTATAATAGTGCTCAAAGTAAATACAACCAATAACTATAAATATAATCAGAAAAGAATTACATGGTTTCAAGTATTACATATTTCAAGGATTGATTACGACATGATATAAAAATAGTTGATCAACGCCGTAGCGTTCCATCCTCAAAAGCTTGTGGTTACTTGGTTTCGTTGATTTCCTGAGAATACAACTAGTTTTGAAAAAGTGTCAACAATTAAGTTGGTGAGTTCATAAGCTTTTTATATAAAGAGTTTGGAAACTGTTCTTTGTAATGTGTTGTGTGTTACCAAGAAAATACAATATTTTCCTTACAAAAATGATGTGTAGTCTTAAATACCAAGACCGAAAGTGTACAGTAATATCCATACTTATTGATATAAAAAGTGATTTTAAATTGACATAAAACCCTTTTTGATTTATAAAAATCCCCTTAAAACTTTATGTGTTGTTAACCAACCCCCCCCCCCCCCCCCATGTGAGTCGCTATATACATACTATGATTAACCAGTACTTTGTAATGTACCCCTTTTTGTATAAACCCAATACTTTGTATGCGTACCCCATTTATATGAAGACCCAGTACTTTGTAATGTACCCCTTTTTGTATCAACTCGGTACTTTGTATTCGTACCCCATTTATAAGAATATCTGGTACTTTGTAATGTACCCCTTTTTGTATTAACCTGGTACTTTGTATTCGTACCCCATTTATAAGAATATCTGGTACTTTGTAATGTACCCCTTTTTTTATAAACCCGGTACTTTGTACTCGTACCCCATTTATATGAAGACCCAGTACTTTGTAATGTACCCCTTTTTGTATAAACTCAGTACTTTGTATTTGTACCCCATTTATAAGAATATCCAGTACTTTGTAATGTACCCCTTTTGTATGAACCCGGTACTTTGTATTCGTACCCCATTTATAAGAATATTCGGTACTTTGTAATGTACCCCTTTTTCTATAAACCTTGTACTTTGTATTCATACCCCATTTATATGAACTGGAAACCTTTTGTAATGAGTAGGAATGTGGTTCAAACATAAACTAGTTCTATTGTAGTTTATCCTAATTGTTGGTAATGTATATGAAACCGTTTCTATGTAAGTTAAACATAAACTATTCCTATAATAGCTTATCAAAAGTGATTTGTTATGTTCAAAATCCTTTTTGTAACTGATTTAACCTTTATACTTAGGTAAAAGAGATGTAATATAAACACATGTATTTGTATATAAAAGTACACACCTTGCACAACAAGTTACAAGGTGTAAATGAGTAAATAACAATTTGATAGTCTTATCTTTTCTGTTCATGTTCTTGGAATAATTATAGAAAAATCATACGGAGTCAAAAACTAAATCCGTAAATTTTGTGAGTTTAAAAATTGTGTGTAGTTTATTCTTAATTTTTATTATGATTTTTAGTAACCTCTAACTTGTGTGAAAATGTCCATATTAACAAACTGGTCTGAATTCTTAGCTACAGTGATAGACAGTTTTGTAAAAATCACCATAAATTGTAGAGAAATCGTATAGAGATGTGCAAGTAGTCATTTTAAAGGCCTAAATCTGAGCTACTTGAATATAAAGCAGTTTTAAAAGATATTGAGTTTAAGATAGTCAAAACAGTCCGTGACTGAACATTAACTTTTCTGTTGAAAGCTGATGTTTGAGTTTAGTTGTGTTCCTGGTGTTTTAACTTGTATTCCCCCCCCCCCCCTTAAAACTTAATAAAAACATGAAAATGTAGGGTTATTAACTCAGCTTGAGTGATTTTAGTGGATGGATGTTGAAAAAGGGAAGTATTCAACTCCAGAACACTTAGAATGTGGCTAGAAGATTCGAAGATCTAACACCAAAATGATGGAATTTGTGTATGTAATCTATGATTTGGATAGAAGGAAGTGAAATAATCATATGAAGGGTAATAATACTTACCAAAAGTAGATGAAAAACTTGGAGAATATCCTTGAATCTTGAAATTTTATAGAGAGAAAGTGAGAGAAAATGAAGTTTGTTCTTTGGTGGAAAGTGAGAGGAATGAGAGAAATATGAGGAGAGATGAGGGTTTTCTAGCTTTTGACCAAGTGTGTGGCTGCAAAATGGTGGGAAAAGTATTATGGAATGACTAGGTATGGTGTAATAGTGAGTGGGGGTTGTACTATGAAGGTATGGGGAGGTCGCTTGTGTCCTTGTCCAAAGTATAAGTCAACATTCCACCTAAATATCTTACCAAATAGATTTTATTCTTAGGTAATGATTTTCCCCAAAATATAGTCAAAATATGAATATTTAGGGTTTATTATATTAAAACATGATTTTGGGTGAAAATCACGCCTTAAAATCTCAAAAAATGGGCTCAAAACGCTAAAAATATTGGAAATTGGGAAAAAAGGTGAAATTCCGAAATTTGGGGCCGAAGGTCGCAAAGGCTCGGTCTTAGCAGCACTAGAACCGAAAGTAGAAGTGGAACCGAGAGTGGGTGTTCGGCTGCGTAGGGCCGCCTCTCGGATCGAAAGTGGGAGGGGAGAACCTAAAGTCTCGGTCTCGGTTCGGAATTGTTTGAGGACCGAAATAGGCCTAGCCCTCGGTCCATTTCGGTTGAGGGGGGGTTTTGGTTCTGATGCGAAGTTTTGGTTCTCAGGAGATTCAGCTCTAAGAGGAGTTTCGGCTACCTAAGAGGGGTTTCGGCTGTCACACCCCCAAAACCGATGAACGGCGGAAACGTTCTGGGGTACAGGACGCATGTACAGTATCACAACAATGTAAAGTAGTAAACAAGCAACAACATCATCCATTGCATTAATAATATAATTTCATACAAGTGTGTTCTGTCCAGTTATATAGACACCAAAAATATACATCAAAAATAAAAGAGGAGTCTTGAAAACCCTCCTTCTTCTCAAATCCGACGCCTGTACCTGTCTACTGGTGACCTGAGAATACAAGTTATTTTGAAAGCGAGTATCAGCTTTAAATCTGGTGAGATCATAAGTATATTAGTGTCTGTGTTTGTATGAAAGCATTTGTAAGATGTATTGTGTATGTTTGTAAAGGTTTTGTGTTTGTTTGATCTACTCTAGAAAACCCTATGTTTCCTACTAAAAGTAGCCTTCTACCAAGGCATCTAGTGTATGTGTGTGTATCTCTTGTAAAAGTGTGTATTTTCCCAATTCCGACTATCATTAACCAAAATATAGTTTCTACATTACCGTGCATTGTGTGAATATCACAAAGTAAAATGTAAAGGGAAAATGTTTTAGTACTGTGACGTAGTTTTAAGTAAACTACTGCTATACTAATTACCTTAAGCCAATTGTATATTTTAAGGTAAAATGTGATCGGCCTGTATCTTGCTACCGACTCAATAGTGAAGTGACAATGTAAGATGCCACAAAAATGACGTTTGGCACCCGTAGACTTGCAAGTCCCACTGTAGCGAGCAGCAAGGTGTAGGATAGTCAATCCAGTATAAATCTATACACAAACTCATACGCTCCCCAATTAAGGAGATTCTGATACAAAAATAGTCATGGCAGGTAGTGCCATGCCCTGCTTAATGGCTCACATAACTGTGTTTATGTATATATAAGGTATATGTAATGTTTTTTGTGTGCTAGCTGTACTGTGCGTTCTTTCTCTATCTAGTCTGTATGTTTGTTTCTCCTCACTCTGTTTCATGTTTGATTCTCATCATAGTATGCATTGACTCATGTATGAACTGACTCATTGTATGTTTCATTGTTCCAGTAATAGTATCTTCCTAAACTACTCGTATGGTAGCTTACTAGTAAAGTATGAACATGTTTGTATGCCCTTGCTACCCAAGGTCATGGATTTGGATGAAAGAAATAACCTTTTATATCTATATACATATACATAATATACAACTAGGATTCAAACGACCTTCGGACAACTAACCTTGATACCCTAAGACCACATCAAACAAGAACAGGAAGCAAGGTAGACTAGCAGTCCTAAGTCCTTTCAATCCTACTTATATAACTATATTTATACAGATACACAGAATATAAGTTTAAAAGAGTTTAAGTAAAAGTATTTGACCATTGAAGGAGTTTGTAAGACAATTTGAGGTAAAACAGTTTGATAAATAGTTTGGAAAGTAAGTAAACCATTTGCTTAGTAGCCATTAATCACATGTGATGATATAATGACTATAATTGTTCAACTTGTATTCCCCCCCCCCCCCCATAAAAGCATTTAAAAACATTTCAAAGGTTATTTTAGGGGTATGAACTCACCTGTAGTGAGTGGTTCTGATGACAACGTTGGATCTGTTGCTAAGTATCAAGTGGTGACTTGAGTACACACGCGAATCCTATTTATCATATATTCACACATATATGAATATAATTAGCTTTATGAACAACTAATTAACGAATTGGGACCATTTTAGGGACTATTAAACACTTTGTTTGACAACCGTAAATGATTGTACGAAGGGTTAAAAGGCTATACAAGAGAGTGTATGGCCAAGATACACACTATATGTGTGTGTGCGGCCATGTGTGCGGCCAGGTGTGCTGCCAGCACATGTGTGCGGCCTAGTGTGCTGCCAGAAACCATGGTGTTCTTGGTGTTCTTGGTGAAAGATGTTACCTTTCCGGATGATAGTTGATAGTGCTTATAGGAGGCTGTGTGCAGTTGGAGGTGTGTGTGGTTGGCCTGTGTGCGGCTGGCTGGCCGCACACACTAGTTTTGGTGTGTTTGGCTCGTTTTTTCAATGCTACAACCAAACTAACCCATCCTCCGACATGTATCTCAATTATACTAAGCTTTAAGCACTCTTTTAGACCCAAAACTTCATTATAATATAGCAAAATGAAGCTAACTTTGATATAAAAAAAAAGAATGTAAGCTAGAAATTTCGGGTTGTCACATCATCCCCTCCTTAGAAGGAATTTCGTCCCGAAATTAGAATTTAAGCAAATAAGTAATTACAAGTAATTAAGTAAAAAGATGAGGGTATTTGAGTTTGATCTGATCCTCTCGTTCCCAAGTGAATTCAGGTCCTCGCTTGGCGTTCCAACGAACCTTCACTATTGGGATACAGCTTTGTTTCGTTTGCTTGACCTCTCGGTCCATGATCTCTACTGGTTCTTCCACGAAATTGAGGCTCTCGTTGATCTCGATCTCGTCGAGTGGGATTACAAGAGTCTCGTCGGATAGACACTTTTTCAGGTTCGATACGTTGAAGGTAGAATGTATGTTACTAAGTTCGCTCGGTAGATTGAGTTTGTATGCTACTGGGCCGATTCTGGCAAGAATCTCGAAAGGCCCAATGTACCTTGGATTTAGCTTTCCACGCTTTCCAAAGTGTATCAATCCCTTCCAGGGTGAGACCTTCAATAGAACACGGTCACCCACCTGGAATTCCAACGGTTTTCTACGTTTATCAGCGTAGCTTTTCTGTCGGTCTCTGGAGGCTTTCAAACGTTCACGGATCTGAACGATCTTCTCAGTTGTTTCCCGTATGATCTCCGGACCTGTGAGAGTGCTTTCAGGAACTCGTCCTTTAGCTAACTGGGTATCACCCACCTCAGCCCAGCACAGAGGGGATCTGCACTTGCGGCCATAGAGGGCCTCGAAGGGAGCATCCTTTACGCTTGTGTGATAACTGTTGTTATAGGAAAATTCGACAAGGGGTAAATGAGTATCCCATGCCTTCCCAAAGTCGATCACGCAGTCTCACTACATATCTTCCAAGGTTTGAATAGTCCTCTCACTTTGTCCGTCTGTTTGCGGATGGTATGCTGTACTCATGTCCAGCCTAGTTCCTAGGGAATTCTGTAGTGACTGCCAGAACCTAGAAGTGAACCTACTATCTCTGTCCGAGATAATGGATATGGGAACACCGTGCAGTATGTAAGTTCTTGTAAGTTTCTCCATCTTGTCTGTTTCTTTGATCAGCAGGAAGTGTGCAGACTTGGTCAATCTGTCGATGATGATCCATATGGTATCAAGTCCACCCATTGTCTTGGGCAACTTGGTAATGAAATCCATAGTGATCCGCTCCCACTTCCATTCCGGTATCTCTGGCTGTTGTAGGAGGCCTGAGAGTTTCTGGTATTCGACCTTGACCTTGGCGCAAGTAAGGCATTTACTTACGAAGGTAGAAATCTCTGCTTTCATGTTAGGCCACCAGTAAAACTTTTTAAGATCCAGATACATCTTATCTGAACCTGGGTGGACGGAATAACGAGTGTTGTGAACCTTGTTCATGACCAAGTCTCTGAAACCACCTAGTTTCGGGGTCCAGATCCAATCCATGAAATAATAAGCTCCGCCACCCTTAACCTCCAAGTTCTTATCCATTCCTCACAGGGATTCACTCGCCACGTTTTCAGGCTTCAAAGCATCGAGTTGGGACGCCTGTATTTGTGTGGATAAGTGTGAATGGATAGTCATAGTCAATGATTTGACCCTACGACCAGAATATTCCTTCCAACTTAGGGCGTCCGCTACTACATTGGCCTTACTGGGATGATAACGAATTTCGCATTCGTAGTTACTGAGTAGCTCGACCCACCGTCGTTGTCTCATGTTGAGCTTCTTCTGGTCGAAGATGTGTTGTAGGCTCTTGTCGTCTGTAAAGATAGTGCTCTTCGTACCGTACAAGTAGTGTCTCCAGATCTTCAGAGCAAACACAACTGCTCCTAGTTCAAGATCATGGGTCGTATAGTTAACCTCATGTGTCTTCAGCTGTCTCGAGGAATAGGCGATGACCTTACCTCGCTGCATCAGAACACATCCGAGTCCTTGATTCGATGCATCGCAATAGACCACGAAGTCTTCTATTCCTTCGGGAAGGGATAGTATTGGCGCGGTGCACAAGGCTCGTTTGAGCGTTTGAAAAGCTCTTTCCTGCTTCTCTTCCCAGTCAAAGGCCACGCCCTTCTGGGTCAGGGTTGTAAGAGGTTTCGCTATGCGGGAGAAGTTTTGAATAAACCTGCGATAGTAGCCAGCTAGGCCCAGATATTGATGAATTTACGTAGGCATCTTTGGTGCTGACCAGCTCTCAATGGATTTAATTTTGGAAGGGTCCACGTGTATTCCCTCTTCGCTAACCACGTGCCCTAAGAATTCGACTCGTCGAATCCAAAATTTGCATTTTGAGAATTTTGCGTAGAGCTTCTCTGAACGTAATGTTTTGAGGACTTGTCGCAAATGTTGACCATTCTCCTCCTTACTACGAGAGTAGATAAGTATGTCATCGATGAAGATGATGACGAACTGATCTAAGTACGGACGACACACCCTATTCATTAAGTTCATGAATACTGCGGGCGCGTTTGTTAATCCGAACGGCATCATTATGAATTCATAGTGCCCATAACGAGTTCGGAAGGCTGTCTTCGGAACATACTCCCCTAGCACTCGTAATTGGTGATATCCAGATCTTAAGTCAATTTTTGTAAAGAAGTTCGCCCCTTGAAGTTGATCAAATAAGTCGTCGATCCGAGGCAACGGATAACGATTCTTGACCGTCAGTTTGTTGAGCTCCCTGTAGTCGATGCACATACGAAATGATCCATCTTTCTTCTTGACGAACAAGACTGGAGCTCCCCATGGTGAGAAGCTTGGTCTTATAAAGCCCTTGCTGAGCAGTTCGTTAAGTTGACCAGACAGTTCTTGCATCTCTGCAGGCGCTAGATGATAGGGTGATTTGGCTACTGGGGTAGCCCCTGGAACTAAGTCGATTCGGAACTCGACTTGACGTTGCGGAGGTAATCCTGGGAGTTCTTCTGGAAAGATGTCGGGAAATTCATGTACCACTGGGATGTTCTGAATGTCCTTCATTTCTTGGCTCACATCGACCACATGAGCGAGGAATGCACGACATTCCTTTCGCAAGAATTTCTGAGCTTGGATGCTCGAGATGATACGAAGGTTTGTGCTGGGTTTGTCTCTATAAATTACTAAGGTTTCGCCAGACAGAAGATTTAGGCGAACTGCCTTCTCGTAACACATGATATCGGCACGATGACGACTCAACCAATCAATTCCAATAATGACGTCGAAACTTTTAATTGAGACCGGCATGAGATCGATCGAAAATGAATGGCTATCTAAAGTTAAGGTACACCCTATGAATATGTTGCTAGTGCTTTCTGTCTTTCCATTAGCCATCTCTATAGTGAATGGTTCAATAAGTGCTCGTGATTTTTGCCTAAGTAAGTGAGCAAATTTTTAGTTCACGAAACTCCTCTCCGCTCCACTATCAAATAGAATGCATGCATACGAGTTATCGAGGAGGAACGTACCAGTGACCACTGTGGGGTCGGCAACCGCTTCCTCATGACCTATGGCCAGAACTCTTTCCAATCCACCGGCAAAACCTGCCTTCGGGCAGTTTCTTTTGAAGTGGCCTACCTCGCCACATCCGTAGCAAGTTTGATCCACTCCAGCGCCGGGGACTTGGGTGATTGGCCTCACTGGAGCTTTGCAGAAACGGGCAGTGTACCCCTTCCTGTTGCAATTTACACACTGCATTTCCCGGCAGGCTCCCCCATGGAGGTAGTTACATTTGTTGCAGAGGGGTAGGCTTCCAGAATACTGCTTTATCGGAGTAGCAGCAGTGGCAGGTGTTGTCGCTGCATGTACTGCCACGACTTGCCTTTTCTTGGCAGCCTTATTCTTTTTCTTGTCATCCCAGAATTTCCGCTTGGACTCAGCGGTTCTTGCAGGCTCCGAGATGGCCAGGGTAGTTGTTGTTATTGCAGTCGGGGTACAAGCCCCATGATCAACTAGCCGCTGTGCCAATCGCTTGGCACTATTAAATGTAGCTGGATGTGAAGCCAATACATTTCCTTGGTATGGGGGCACCAGTCCCCATATGTATCTCTCGATCTTCTTTCCTTCTGAAGAAATCATGTTGGGACAGAGGGCCACCAGTTCACAGAACCTGGCGGTGTAGGCGACTATGTTGGAGCCCTTCATGGTTAGGCTCCATAGTTCTTCCTCCAGCTTTTGGATCTCGCCCCTCGAGCAGTACTCCTCTATCATGAGGTCTTTTAAAGATCCCCAGCCCATCTCATTTGCCACTATTAGAGATAGTGACTTAACATGGCTATTCCACCATGTTAGGGCTTTAGTTTCGAAGGTGCAAGCAGCATACTTCACCTTGCTATCCTTGGAACCAGAGCAGATTTCGAAAACCGATTCGGTTTTCTCGAACCATTGCGATAGGGAAATGACTCTGCCCATCCCATTGAAGGATAATGGTTTGCAGCTCGTGAAGTCCTTATAGGAGCACTCTCTCGAGCGCACAGGGGCTTCAACTTGAACAGACTGAACAGGGGTTCCCCCTCCAGTGGAACCTGATGAATGGTATTGAGCCATGGCTGTAGCCACAACTGCAGCTACAGCAGCATTCAAGGCTGTCGTGTCAAAATGAGGAGTAGGTGGTTGAGGAGGTGGTGTTTCGTTATTAGGGTTTCTCCTTGGATTTCTACGAGGCGGCATCTTTGATCTATAAGTTTATGAAGATGCAAACATTGATAAGAATTTAATGGAAGAATTTGTGAATATGACTCGTGGACTAACTCTACATAGCCCAACAATACGATTTAATGTAGGTCTAGAACTAATAGATGATGACATTTGGATAATAATTCCCATAAGATTAGGTATCTGTCAATATTACTGGAATTGTAGATGTAACAAGTTTAGGAAAAACGGCCTACATAAAGAGGCCTTACATCAACCATAATGGAAAATTTTGACAAACTTCGACCTAATCAAGACCTATCGGGTCTACAATTTACAAGGATAGGAAATTAGCCTAAAGTTTTTACATAACTAGGTTATATCCAAAAGAAAAGTTAATAAGATCCTATCGGCGACGAGAACTGTTAGGGTGAGTCCTCGAATCCGACAGAAGACGCTCGATGTCCTTTATACGCCTATCCGATCTTGCCTGCTGAGTTCGAAGTTCCCTGACTTCAGCTTGGGTTTCAGCAAGCTCCCTCTGAATCATTGCATTGTTGACCTGAGCCCTTTCCTGTGCAGACTCTAGTTGGCGAATGTGTACAATGTTAACACCAGTGTTGGCATCAATCTCCAAGATTCGATTGATAAATGATTGCCCCATTATCGTGTTCCGAGACATCCTTCTAACCATGATGGGTAGGACTCTGTCAGCATAACCCCCATTAGTGAGGTTGTAGAAACTTCTGTCTCCATTGTAGGGAATGGGTTGACCCTATTCATGGCTCCAAGTATTCAAGTTGGTTGCCCACAGAGGTGTGGGTCCTTGAAATGCAGGTCGAGGATTGTAATTCGGGGCTTGGCCTACTTGAGGTAGATTGTTGACTTCGGGTTCCGAGTCAGAACCTTCAGAAAAGCCTTCAGCTTTATGATCATCCAAAGGGATCGGGTGATCATCTTCCAGTTCCTCTTCTAGCCATCCTGCATTGCCATGGTTGGGGAAGTATGGGTCTCTGGGGATATGGAATCCATCCATTTAATCTATGTGATAATAGGGATAAGGAAATAAGTAATAGACAAACTAACTAGATAGTTATTAGATGATCTTTATCAGTTACTCCAATACTTGTTTAGTTCATACCAGCTATATATACTTATGATAGGATAGCCCTTCGAATAAGTGAATCCTAACTTTAAGCCCACAATCAAACAAGAACAGGAAGTAAAGCAAAGATTTACAGATTCTTAGGCTATGACATCCTAGGCAAATATACCCGTAACGTATCCACTAAGAAACTATTGACTTACAAATAAAGGTCTTTAATTTTCACATAAGCGATTATTGTAACACAAAATACTCCTATAGTATTTTAAGTTTAGTGTTCTATTCTACTTTTCTCGTTGTAGTAGTGTTGGTAAGTTTTTAGACTTGTTGCAATTTCACAACCATACTTAGACACATGCTAATCACTCCTCGGATAATGTAGTTGATCAGGCTACATCTTCCCAGGGTTGACCATATGTCTCTAAGTCTACTTGTGCAGTCCAACAATCGTAATACTTTTGTGTTGTCCTAGTGACACTGATTTTAGTATTAATACAAGCATGTATACTTATTTAAATATTTTATTATTTAAAAGTATAAACTCTTTATCAGAGTATTTTTAATCCCGCTTGTGTTTATAGTTCGTATATCTTTTATGGGTTGATACACTCGATTCACTATAAACATGCTCTGATACCAATCTGTCACACCCCCAAAACCGATGAACGGCGGAAACGTTCTGGGGTGGAGGACGTCATGTACAGTATCACAACAATGTAAAGTAGTAAACAAGCAACAACATCATCCATTGCATTAATAATATAATTTCATACAAGTGTGTTCTGTCCACTTATATAGACACCAAAAATATACATCAAAAATAAAAGAGGAGTCTTGAAAACGCTCCTTCTTCTCAAATCCGTCGCCTGTACCTATCTACTGGTGACCTGAGAATACAGGTTATTTTGAAAGCGAGTATCAGCTTTAAAGCTGGTGAGATCATAAGTATATTAGTGTCTGTGTTTGTATGAAAGCATTTGTAAGATGTTTTGTAAGATGTATTGTGTATGTTTGTAAAGGTTTTGTGTTTGTTTGATCTACTCTAGAAAACCCTATGTTTCCTACTAAAAGTAGCCTTCTACCAAGGCATCTAGTGTCTGTGTGTGTATCTCTTGTAAAAGTGTGTATTTTCCCAATTCCGACTATCATTAACCAAAATATAGTTTCTACATTACCGTGCATTGTGTGAATATCACAAAGTAAAATGTAAAGGGAAAATGTTTTAGTACTGTGACGTAGTTTTAAGTAAACTACTGCTATACTAATTACCTTAAGCCAATTGTATATTTTAAGGTAAAATGTGATAGGCCTGTATCTTGCTACCGACTCAATAGTGAAGTAACAATGTAAGATGCCACAAAAATGACGTTTGGCACCCGTAGACTTGCAAGTCCCACTGTAGCGAGCAACAAGGTGTAGGATAGTCATGTTGGATTAATGTCTAAGTCCATAAGTATAATTGGTATGTACTTGACCCGACCCGGCATGGTCCATTTGGGTTGCACTTCACCGACACAAGTTATATGGATAATATTTTGAGAATAGTATATTTATGATTAATATTAATATATTATAAGTTCTAATATATTATTATGGAATCATATTATTTAATTAGTATTGATCAAGAATTAATTTATAATTAATTAAGTGATCAAAAGGAACTAATTAAATATGGACTCTTATATATATGGAATGGGCCAAGTTCATTTAGGTTGGGCTAAGCTTTCATGGATAGTCCATGGAGTGTTTAACCCATGGATCCTAGGAAATGAAAGTTCATGGTTATTATGGTTTAACCCTAATCCTCCATACTATATAAAGATGTCATTGGTTGGTGAAATGGTACACTAGTGTGGTACACTAAGAGGGGCTAGCCAATTTCACTAGAGAGAACCAAGTATTCATATTCTCTAAAGTCTTCCAAGGTGTTTTGGTGATTTGTGATTCCACTTGAGGCTTCCACACTATTGGGGCTAAGCTCTTAAAGCTTGAAGAAATCAAGCTACATCAAAAGGTATGTCATCTAACTAGTACTTTGTAGTATAAGTGCTTCATAATATGCTAGTTAGGATTAAAGACTTGGAAAGTTCTTATTTGCATGTATAATAGAGAAAACATAGATCCAAGGTATTTAGGGTTGCATGTACACTTAGGAGTGTTAGAATGCTCAAAACCCAACAGTGGTATCAGAGCCTAGGCTTGTTTTCTTCTTATACTTGCAAAACTGCTTAAAAAATCGAAATTGATGTTGTTTGATCATCAGACTCGGCGAGTCCATGCCTAAAAAGTGATCAAATCGATCCAACTCGCTGATTTGGTTCATGAACTCGACGAGTTGGACCCCCAGACAGCATATTTTCGAGGTTTTTGGCTAGAAATGGACTAGGAACATTACCCTAAGTTGTTTTGAACTTATAAACTTGTTTTTTGAAGTGGTAATGTTCATGCTAATCCAATTTAAAGATAATTGTCAATAGATTCATGTTCTGTATTAGTTTAAAGTGTTACTCTAATTACATGAAAAAGTTTGATTTGAATTATCTTGTTCTTATGAGTTGCTTAAATTAATAGAAAAGTTAATTGAAATAGTTGTTTTCAATCCATTTTAATCTAAGAGTTGAGTATAAAATGTGTTTGTGTAACTTGTCCTCAAGTTACATGAAGAGTCACATTAAAGACTCATAAAACTCATAAAAGTTGGTAATGGTTACAAAATGAAGAGTCTTGTGTCATTGAATATATTTTTTTACGACTCCATAACTTGTCCTCGTGTTATGGAAGTTCAAGAGTCACTTCATTAAAGAGTAAAAGTGTAACCTTAATTCCATAAGTTATAAAAATAAAGAAAAGTTAATTCGTTTATTAGTTTACAGTCTTCCATAAGTTATGGAACTTGAAGAGTTTTTGGATTAAAACTACTTTAAACACATAAGTTATGGAATTAATTAATTTTGAATAGTTTCAAAACTTGCCCTCAAGTTTTGGAATTTGAAAAGTTTTCACTTATGAATACTTTAATTCCAAGTTAGCGCTTAGAATTTTAAGGAGTTAAAATTCAACCCTTATACTTTATAATATTATAAGTTAATAATAATAATAATAATAATAATAATAATAATAATATATATATATATATATATATATATATATATATATATATATGTATGTATAAGAGTAAAGTCAGTCTTACCGCTACTACGCCTCATTCACGAAGCCGGTCTATAAGGTGGGTATAAGGTTGTTGCCTATAAAATGGCAACTTAATGGGTGTCCACTCTCACCCACCGCTTGCTTGACCGGTGGAGGGTCGTTAGCCGAACGGGTTTGACAGGACTATAATTCTCCCTTCATTAAAAGTATTAATGATAAACACTAAGTAACTAAATTCTTAATAATACCCAATCTTAGTTACTTAGGAAAAATGTGAATAAGGTGCTAATCCATGAAATTACACTTTTCACTTTGTTTAAGTCGGTTAGTGGAGCGTGTGTGGTTAACCGGCACACTAACTCGTATTTAACAACGTAGGCAAAGGGTAACTTAATGTTTATCATAGTATCGATGGAGCGTGTGTGGTTAACCGGCACATCGATTGAGGGGTAAACACTTAAGGGTACCCAGTAATTTGCGTGGTTACTTCACACCTTGTTTTGTGATCCTCGGCATCCCAGTCACAAAACCTGAAGGGCACACTCAAGATTGAAACATGCCATTGAACAGTTCAATGAATCTCAAAGATCTAGGAGTTTCAAATCCAATTAAAACCTAATAATACATTTCGTTTATCTTGGTGGAAATTGGTGAATCGTCATTCACCTACCTTCAAATATTTTATAGCTTGGATTACGGCATACATCTTCTATGTTATAAAATAGTTTGTTGGGTCCTAGCCTTAATATTTCATATTGGGTGTCATATTAAGGACTTAAGATCAACTATCTTGAATATCTCCCAAAACATGTCTGGTTTAGACATTTATGATCTTCCCAAATCTCTTGAAACAAGCTTTCCTAATGAAGATGATGTCCCATGGATATCATACTTCTTTCTCCTCCTCCAATTATTCTCCCTAACCCACATGTTCTTGAAAGTTTGAGGTCACTTAAGCCCTATTGGCAAGGCAAGGTCTATGTGTGATCACATCTTGGAGATGTAGTCACATATTGACAAGTCAGGAGAGTTGGGTGTCAAAGTCTTGAGAAAGTTGGTGGTTCAACTACTTTCTAAGTCACATAGTGAGTTCTTTTGGAACACCTATGAAACAGACTATGACAAGACCCTTAATGATCTTATCTATTTGCTAAGATCAACTTCCTAAAACTTTATGGACATTGACAATGATGACATTGGATATCTAGTAAAGCTCTCTCTTCCCAGTGGAAAAGGGATCGGCCATAGTCAACTCGGTTGAACAAATGGTAAAGAGAAAAGCTAAGTCTGTGATAGTCTCGTGTACCATTATCAAAGGGTCCATATGTTTATATTGCCAAAGAAAGGGTCATTAGTTGCAAAGCTGCCAAATTTACCTAAGGATGTTAAAGTTAATAAGTTTGACTCTACATCAGGTAAAGTCCACTATCTAACTCTGCTAAGTTTCTCTTCTGAGATTCTTATTACATGATGTGACTGGGTCACATGTTGATGTTTTAAGAATCAAAGAAAAGTAAAGGAACTTAAAGAAAGAATATGTTGAATCTGATCGCATAGATGGATTTCTATCGCGTACTTTGAAGATCAGATTCTTGAGCTACTTCTTAGGAGTTATGAGATATTGCTTAGGAATAGATAACAAGTTTTCATATGGATTGTAAGGATAAGTTTTTCCGCATAGTTTTAAAATAAAAGAAAATTTTTGATTTTAGTTGTTTTAAAATATCCTTACAATGGCATTTGAGGAAAAATTGTTGCTTATATGATTCCATTAATAGCAAGAGTGGAAGTATGAAATTGATTCTTTCATTTGTGGTAATGTCTAAATTTACCAAATAAGGAAAGATTCTCATCACCCAAATTTCAGTTGGATCGAAACTTGGAATCATGCAAGTTGTATAGTATGATGAATGAGAACTTTCAGCTTGGAAAATTAAGACTAATTCCTTATGTGAATAAGGAAAGGACTAAGGGATCGAGTACACATTCTTGTGCACTGGTCAAGTCGACCACAAAGAATCGCTAAGACTAGTCGTCATAGTTTACTAAAGCTCAGTAAATATGATTATACTTACAAGCTTAAATGTAACTCTGAGACATTGGAAAAAGGTTCCAATATAAGGCAGAGCGAATAAGAAGAATCAACTTAGGCAGAAAGATAAAAGTTTCTTAAATCTGAAAAGATGGGAGAGTACTTTAGTATCAGTTTTTGTGATCATCTTAATGATTAAGAAACCATAGCACAATTAGTTCTCTAAGGAAATCTTAGTGCATTCTTATGACTAAGAAGAGGAACTTGAATTGTTGAAATGGTTAAATCAAGAAGATGAGTCATACTTCATTCCAAAAACAATTTTGAGAGTCATACTCCAAGATTGTAACTTGAGTGACATGTCTTAAAGAAGGTTTAAAACACTTGTCAAATGTAAGAGTAAAAGTTTTCTACTCTTGTACATTTGAAATTGGTAAGTTGTGATGTTTTGGATAAAACAAAGACCAACTTAGGCCAATTGTGTGAAGTGTTTGTCTTGATTAGAATCCACACTATCTCTTGGATATTATACAAGGGAGTCTTATAGGTCAAGAGGACAGTGGGAGTCTTAAAGGTCTTGAAAGTCACAAGAACTAATCAAGAATAAAACCTGATGTTCTTCACTAGCACACGACTTGAGGTTTATAACCAATTGTGTTGACAAATTCTATGCCCATTCCAATTAAAGTTGGATTTGCATATGAGTTCTTAGAGTTCTCAATTTGTTGCACAACAACTTGGAAGCAATGGTAGGCCGTTGAGCTGCCAGGTAGCAAGAAATTAAGATTGAGTTCAATCCATATTAGTTTGGATTTGTCATTATCCTTGTTTTGTGACTATGGTTATGACAATTCACATGGATAAGAACACATACACCAGAAAATCTAAGTGTCATAAGGTTTCTCTCCAATTCATGAAAATGATGGTGAGGAAACACTTTCACTAAGTAGATTTTAGCTAGATAGCAATTGTGATATTTGCATTCTCAAAGTCGTTAGTGGAGCGTGTGTGGTTTACCGGCACACTAACCTGGACTTGTGAGAAGTGGCAAAAAGGTCTAACCATTATGATTACGGCATCCCTCTTCATAATTGTTTAGACACACAAGTGTGCTATCTAAGGGAAGGTGTATGTTTTTTTTGATAAAGTCTTATCAAAACAATCTAGTATCAGAAATCTGAACTTTGGTATGAAAGTCAATAAAGTATTGATTTCTAGAAGTCGAGCTTTCTGAGTACATGTCAAAGCTAGTGGGAGCACAAGTGTTATGCTAATAATCATCATGTTAGTGGGAGCATGATAATTATGATAAGTATTGCAAGTTAGCAATGTTAATTATAGAAAACAAAAAGTTTCAATTCGTGAGGTTGCAGGGGTTGAAAAAGTTGTTTTGCTATAATTAAGGGAGAGGAAATTATACTTCATCTCAAATGTATAAGCTTAGATCGTGAGATTTTAATCATTTAGTCAAGGATATATATGAATTTCATGTTGGAATGGCTCAACATAAGGAAATTTTGTATATGGGTCCATTATTTGCGTTTTAAAATTCGATTATGATTACGGCATCCCTTTTCATAATCTGAATTATGAGAACTTGGCAAACTGAAATGGAAATGTTATAGCGAAAGACTGGTTTAATCTTTATGTGAGACATCATGAATCGTGTCCCATATGCTTCGGATATAGGATCGATTACATGTGTTATATTCACCCTTTCTAAAATTTTCCAAATGCCTGGGGCATTAAGAAGGGAAAAGGTTTAGAACTGGATATGACTAAAAGGATTAAACAATTGTCGAAGACAATCTAAGGTTTACCAAAGATTGGTTGCTCAAGGACAGCTAGAAGTATAGTGATAATTCTGGAAGGACCATATTGACATAATCTGTAAGGAGACAACTCTTGTTTAGAAGTGATAGTCAAAATGGAATCTGGAAATGTTTCAAAGTTAGAATTTTCAATTTGTTTAAGATTAGGAAACTTAATGCAAGAAGGATGTTCCCAAGGAGCTGATATCCTTTGGAATGGTCTGTAATGGTTGTTGTCAAGTCTTTCTGACTTTGTGCATAATCATTACAAGAGGATCAATGCATATAAGTTTAGAATCTAACAGATTTCAGTAAATGGCATGAATTTGGAATTCTTGCATTTGCAGTAAGGATTTGGGAGTGTGAAAAGAGAATCATTGAAGTTATGTTCAACTGATCTAGTTCACAAAGTAAAGATCATAGACAAACATAGTATGCATACTTGGTGTATGGCATGACTAGTGTTTAGAAAACATAGTGTACATGCCTGGAGCATGGGACAACTATTGTTTTAAATTCAAGAATAAAGTTGATAGCTGAAACAGTATACAATGAATAATGTGTAATCATATGGTGATAAATAAAAGGTGTTTTATTTATGTTCATAGGTTTTGATACCATATTGGATTCAATTATTATTGTGTTTCACTTTGCATGTTTTGACTTCCCGAATAAACTAGGTTATCCTTCCGGAATGACTAAGTTATTCAAACCATCCACAGTCGGTCATATGTTGGAAGTAGATATGAATTAAGACTGTCATGGGTTGGCTTGTAGAGGTCTAAGGTGTTGGACAAAGGGCTACAACACTCATGAGTGCTCATAAGTTCTGAGTATTGGATTCAACCCGCGCTCATTGGAATCACTTCATGGATTTTAATCACGAGTGATCATGAGATGATAATATCTTATATTCTTCAAACCTAGAGATATGAGTTGTTACTATGACTTGGTTGTACATTGATTGCACGAAAACGCATTTGGTAACTCGGTGCTATAAAACGTGCCTTTGTGTATGATTCAACAAGTAGTAGAACAAGCCATATGAGTCGAAGTTTATCCATTCCTTTTACCTTTGGGATAAAAGCGATATCTGTGGGCCCCTCGATGATTTGATGATGACAAATGGAAGTGCTCGGCCGGGCCAGGACTGATTTGATTTGTTCAATTAGTCAGTCGTCATAAATCGGAAATCGGGAAACAACAAATGGACAGAGAGAATGATTATAATCCATTTCTCAGTCCATATGATATCTAGAATGGAGGAATATATGATCCCTTATCTAATGGACAAGTCATTGACAAAGGTCAGAGTCCATCGACAAGGTCAGAGTTCGACAGAAGCTTTTGAGAGCTACGATTGCCAGTCGGTTCCTGAAGTCATACGCAATAATAGTTTTAGACTTATCCAAGTGGGAGACTGTTGGATTAATGTCTAAGTCCATAAGTATAATTGGTATGTACTTGACCCGACCCGGCATGGTCCATTTGGGTTGCACTTCACCGACACAAGTTATATGGATAATATTTTGAGAATAGTATATTTATGATTAATATTAATATATTATAAGTTCTAATATATTATTATGGAATCATATTATTTAATTAGTATTGATCAAGAATTAATTTATAATTAATTAAGTGATCAAAAGGAACTAATTAAATATGGACTCTTATATATATGGAATGGGCCAAGTTCATTTAGGTTGGGCTAAGCTTTCATGGATAGTCCATGGAGTGTTTAACCCATGGATCCTAGGAAATGAAAGTTCATGGGTATTATGGTTTAACCCTAATCCTCCATACTATATAAAGATGTCCTTGGTTGGTGAAATGGTACACTAGTGTGGTACACTAAGAAGGGCTAGCCAATTTCACTAAAGAGAACCAAGTATTCATATTCTCTAAAGTCTTCCAAGGTGTTTTGGTGATTTGTGATTCCACTTGAGGCTTCCACACTATTGGGGCTAAGCTCTTAAATCTTGAAGAAATCAAGCTACATCAAAAGGTATGTCATCTAACTAGTACTTTGTAGTATAAGTGCTTCATAATATGCTAGTTAGGATTAAAGACTTGGAAAGTTCTTATTTGCATGTATAATAGAGAAAACATAGATCCAAGGTATTTAGGGTTGCATGTACACTTAGGAGTGTTAGAATGCTCAAAACCCAACAGTGGTATCAGAGCCTAGGCTTGTTTTCTTCTTATACTTGCAAAACTGCTTAAAAAATCGAAATTGTTGCTGTTTGATCATCAGACTCGGCGAGTCCATCAAGGGACTCGGCGAGTCCATGCCTAAAAAGTGATAAATCGATCCAATACGCTGATTTGGTTCATGAACTCGATGAGTTGGACCCCCAGACAGCATATTTTCGAGGTTTTTGGCTAGAAATGGACTAGGAACATTACCCTAAGTTGTTTTGAACTTATAAACTTGTTTTTTGAAGTGGTAATGTTCACGCTAATCCAATTTTAAAGATAATTGTCAATAGATTCATTTTCTGTATTAGTTTAAAGTGTTACTCTAATTACATGAAAAAGTTTGATTTGAATTATCTTGTTCTTATGAGTTGCTTAGATTAATAGAAAAGTTAATTGAAATAGTTGTTTTCAATCCATTTTAATCTAAGAGTTGAGTATAAAATGTGTTTGTGTAACTTGTCCTCAAGTTACATGAAGAGTCACATTAAAGACTCATAAAACTCATAAAAGTTGGTAATGGTTACAAAATGAAGAGTAGGGTCCACGAACCCACAGACTTATAGCCTCGAGTGGCTAATATGTGTTATGTGTGGTATTTTGGGGAACTCACTAAGCTTCGTGCTTATAGTGTTTTGTGTTATGTGTTCCAAGTTTCTCTCAAGATCACGGGACGACACTGGCTCGATCGTACACACCAGAGAAAGAGTCATGTTTTGAGGATCCTGGTTTTTATGCAAGTGAAAATGGAGTTATGTTTTGTAATTCGATTACGATTGGGATTTTAAGAAAAATGTTTTTAAGAATTAAACGATTATTTTTAAATGAAAAATTGTTTTGAAATTTACGGTGTTACAAGTTGGTATCAGAGCCTTGGTTTGAGGGATTCGAATGCACCTACGGCTAAATTTGGACTCAACCTGAGGATTTAAGACAATTTTTCAAAAAGAAATGTGTTTTTATAAAGCGAATAAGAGTTTCAAAGAGAAAGCAAAAAGAGCAGTGTGTACAATCAGCCAGAGCCCGAACGGTGATTTCCCAAAACACCCTTATTTTGTGTAATAAGATATTTGTGATACATTTTATGAATATTATGCATGCCAGAGGCAGACTAGGTAATTCATATTTTAGGACTAGAGTGGCCTGATTTGTGATGCCTTAGCCTAGGGTTGCTAATATATGTGACGCGCTTTCGAGTATGTGTTGAGCGAGAGTGTCCAACAGGAAATTTTTTTAGGCGATTCGAGTAGGGGAGTAATATGGAAGAGGTATCCATATGAGCATATGAGGAGCTTGCCGAGAGGGTAGCCAGATGTCCATGTGGGGCGGAGTTTTTAGAGTTCAGTGATATCCATCACGTATGAGGAAAGCGAGTGAATAATAACCTAAGGAGGTTTTTCGTGCTGAAGGAGACGCTTCAATGCCCGAATGTTGCTTGCTTCGTGCTTTGTGGAGCTCTCAATGATGGGAGTCATCTACTAAGTGAATATGATGATATTCAGGAGGTAGATGGTTGGCATCATTAGGAACTCTTCAGCAGCTAATGGCAGAAAAGTGTGGGAATCTAGGAAGAGCCTAAGGAGTAACCTTAGCCAGATGAGTGTGCTGGCAGAGTAGAGAATTTCGCTGGGGAGCGAGCATGCACGACGGGATTGTGAACGAGAAGGTCGAGCAACTACTTAGGATCTCCAGGATAGTCCGTGTGGAAAGTATGGGTAGATGTGGCAGGTAGTATGGGCCCGTACTACTGAAAGCAGAGGACCCATACTTGATACAAGGAGTATTCTGAAGGTTCTAATGAGCGGATTGAGGAGTGATGTTATGGTTCGAGTACCATACATCGGAGCGGATTGAGGAGTTATGTGATGGTTCGAGTACCATACATCGGAGCGGATTGAGGAGTGATGTTATGGTTCGAGTACCATACATCGGAGCGGATTGAGGAGTTATGTTATGGTTCGAGTACCATACATCGGAGCAGATTGAGGAGTGGTGTTATGGTTCGAGTACCATACATCGGAGCGGATTGAGGAGTGATGTTACGGTTCGAGTACCATACATCAGAGCGGATTGAGGAGTGATGTTATGGTTCGGGTACCATACATCGGAGCAGATCGAGGAGTGATGTTATGGTTCGAGTACCATACATCGGAACAGATAGAGGAGTGATGATATGGTTCGGGTACCATACACCGGAGCATATTGAGAAGAGATGTCATGGGATGAGTACCATGGTTCGTAGTGAATGATGCTTGTGGTTCTCCAGTTATCCGGTCATGATTTAGTTCGAAGAGGAGTCCCTTGAGAGGGAGGTTGAGAGCCTTTCGGAGTATTTTGGTAAGGAGTCAGAGGAAGGGGAGAATTTCGGTCTGAGGTGAGGAATCAGTCGATAGAGGAGATGTCACCTTCTATGACCTGGCTGGTGCTATTTATGTTCATGTGCGAAACATGAGAAGCATGATGTTTAAGTTTTGGGTTTGGGGGTAAACCCTGCAGGTTGTCATTGATGATGATTTTCCACCAGAGTATTAGGTAGCATGTGTGCCGCGAGGCAGTGATTTATCATGAGCAGATAGTCAGTTGGGATTGAGATAGTCGAGGACCACGTTACACCTATTTGAGTATAGTAGGATGTATTGTAGTGGTATCAGTGGGGAGTCCAGTCGAGTTTATCAGTGCAGTGGTTTTTCTATCTATGTTGGGTATTGAACATGGGAGTGGGTCCCTGTTCCTGGGATGATCCATGTGTTGGAACATTGGTTGATGAGTCGAGGTAGGAGAGTATGATGATTTCGTGGTTCAGTCTATGAGCCAGTGATGTTATTGTGCAGTTGAGTTGTTTGGTATTGGATTGGTACGAGACTTGGAACGACTAGAGGCAGTCGTGACGAGAAGTTCTTGAGGATTTCATCTGAGGTTCAGAGTATATGAGATTGATTGTGTAACACCCAAAGTCTGGAAGGCCAAGATAGGAAAGAAAACCCTAATTTTAAAGGGTGGCTCGGCGAGTCCAAGGAGGAACTCGGCGAGTCCGAGCGGGATCCGGGTCGAGGAGTAAGTGACCGACTCGGCGACTCGGCCAATGGGACTCGGCGAGTCTGGTCTGTGCGAGGAAAACCCTAAAATCAGGACTTGGAGCCTATTTAAACATCTCATTCTCTCCCCTAGGGTTCTGTTACTGCCTCTCTAACCCAGAACACCAAACCCTAGCCGCCATATCCATTATTTGAGCCATTTGTTGCCTTGAAGGGTGCATTAAAGCTTGGAGAAGGAAGAAGGAACTTGGAGGTGCAAGAAAGGACTAGAGATATGGAATTGTGAGAATATTTTTGAGCATTTGGAGGTAATAATCTAGTTCTTGGACTCTTTCGCACCTAGATCTATGTGTGGTTGTTGGGGCTTTTTAGCCATAATGTTATCCATTTGAGTTAGAAGCCAGATCTGAAGTTGCTACTTCAGATCTAAGCATTTTATGGTCTTGAGAAGCATAAAGTATTAGCCCTTGAGTTGATGATAGAGCCTCTTTGCCTTAAACCCTAGTTTATGGTGTATTTTGCCTAGATCTCCTTCTCTACACGTAAAGTTTGCAAATTTACATGAGGAATAGGCTTGGGAAGGGTAGATCTACAGTTTGGAGTCCATGCATGACTCAAAAGTCCTCTGCATGTAAGGAGATCTGAATGGACTCGGCGAGTCCTTTGATTGGACTCGGCGAGTAGCATGAAGAGCAGGAGCAACTCGACGAGTGGGATGAACAGCTCGTCGAGTCAGATGAAGATTGCGATGTACTCGGCGAGTCAGGTCGCGAAACCCCAAACCCTTCAAGTTGAGACTCGAATCAGTGAGTCGAGTAGAGACTCGGTGAGTTGGACAGGTCAGGACTCAGAAATCGGTAGACTCGGCGAGTCATGGACTGACTCGGCGAGTCGAGACACGAAAGGAAGGACTCTGAACATAAGGACTCAGTGAGTTAGTAGGGTGACTCGGTGAGTAGGGTTGACCTGGAAGGTTGACTTTGACCAGGACTTTGACTTTGACCAGAGTTGACTTGGTTGTCTCTCGGGGGTCAGTTAGACTCAGTGTTGCATTGATATTAGTAGTTCGGGGAGCAAGGGGAGCAGGAGTTCAGAGAGTTGCTGGGCAGTAGCTAGTGAGATCATTAGCAAGTTCAGCCAGTGCAGGTGAGTTTCCCTTTGTGTGAATGGGTCTAAGGCCACAATATCGGCCCATGTAGTGATGAGTAGAAGGCCCGGGGGTTAGCCCTAGGCACAGTATGCTAGTATGATATTCAGGACGAGGTCCATTATTAGCGGGCGGGTACCCAAGGATTTGTTTACATGATAGTTTATACTTGTTGTCTGTGTGATGCATGTATGTGCTTGGTAGGGAGATGAGTGTGGGCGAGGTCCCGTATCTCACCAATAGAAGAGTGTGGATGGGGTTCCACATCTCATTAGTAGCAGAAAAGGGGTAAGGTCCAAGTTAAGGAAGGATTGAGAGTGGGTTGGGCCCGTATCTCACTACCAATATGAGTGTGGATGGGGTTCCATGACTCATCAGTAGCAGGACAGGGGCGAGGCCCATGATAGGCGAGGCCTTAGGACAGGATCAGTCGTATGACTTTAGCTTATGTGTTGTGATATGTTTATGTGTTATTATTTGTTGGCGGGCAAGACCCTGTGACAGGCGAGGCCTAAGTGAAACAGATCTGTATCCGAGCGGGGCTCGAAGCCATGCGGGGCCTGGAGCGGCGGGGCCGTTGTAGCGGGCGAGGCCCGAGGCAGGGGCGTGGCCCAGTATGTGCAGTATGTGATTATGCATGGTATGTAGTGGGGTGGGGAACTCACTAATCTTCGTGCTTACGGTTTTCACTTTTGGTTTCAGGTACTTCCGGTAGTGGAGGGAAGAGCTCGGGGTGATCGCATGACACACACCATTGATTAGACAGTCTGGGAATGTTTACTCTGATAATGAACATGTGTTTTGGAAATTAATACTCTAATTATGTTTTGGAATGATGACTTTTCTTAAAGTAATGTTTTGTTAAAAGAAATTTTTGGTCTTGAATTTTGGGTCGTTATAGATTGATTCCCTTAAAGGGGATCATCGGGCGTTGCGTACCACTTTCCAGGGGCAGGTGTGATTTTGCTGGTGAAAATAGTTTGTGGGATGGTTGAGTGCTAATTGGTGATGGTTCGAACCCTGAGTGGGGGAGAACTGGGTACCGTATGGAAGAAAGCAGAGATTTGTCAAGAACGATTATAAGTGGGGTATAGAGATCTGCGGTAATGAATCATGAGACCAGAGTTATTGGTGATCGAGAAAAGGGTCAGAGTGAGCTAATGCAGGAAGTACTTGTTTGAGAAGGATGAATGTCTCCACGGCAGGTGGTCAATGGTCAGGAACCTGGTAGTGGTCAGTGTCGTTGCAAGTAGGTAGAGAATGATTGAGCAGCCAACTCCCAGGTC
The DNA here is from genome assembly GCF_052625555.1 of Lactuca saligna. Classification (NCBI taxonomy): domain Eukaryota; kingdom Viridiplantae; phylum Streptophyta; class Magnoliopsida; order Asterales; family Asteraceae; genus Lactuca; species Lactuca saligna. Next base: position 251,770,680 of record NC_136424.1, read on the forward strand.
GGTATGCGTATTCTTGCTTGGATTTTGAGCGGTAGGAAAAAGGGTTTCGGGGAATTATCAGCGTATTCCATAGCATTAGCATTTTCTCGTGTTCCAATTGAGTAATTGGATACACCGAAGTTGTGTATTAGGAAAAAATGAAGATCTAATTGTGGGGTTTAGAGGAAATGTATTATTGTATCTATATGATGGGCAGGAGATCAATGGTTGTGGTAGGATCTTGTGATGTTCTGTTGGGGTGTTCCGAGGTATCCGGGTATGATATCTTGATTTCGGAGTTATTCGAGAATCTTGAGTTGAGACGACTTGTGGTGTATCAAGTATCTATGGTTCCAGTGGGAGCCTTGGGAGTTGTCATCAGGAAGGATTATTTAAGAATGTGGATTTTCTGAAGAAAGAGGTATTTTATTATGATGATTGTTGTCATAATTTATGATGCATAATTGGGGCAAGTGTGTGTAGATAACTATGATAGTCTGCGGAGCATGAGCTAGTGGACATAGTGTGGTGTGGTATGAGATTTAGATTATGGGGTAATGGGAGTTGTAGTATTCACTAGTCAGAGAGTGTTGTGATGCTACGGGGATCTGGAGTATTCACTAGTCGGAGGATGTTGTGAAGCTACGGGGAGTTGTAGTATTCACTAGTAAGAGGATGTTGTGGTGCTACGGGGAGTTGTAGTATTCACTAGTTAGAGGGTGTTGTGATGCTACGGGGAGCCGTAGTACTCACTGGTCAGAAGCTTTTGGTGATGTTGAGGAGCCGTAGTATTCTAGGCGGCAAGAGAGTGTGATAATGAAGTATTCTCCGATCAGAGTATGATGCAGAGGATTTTTAGGCTCGAGTAGCCTAGTATCGAGTTGTTGGAGCTTGGTGGTTAGGCGAGGGGAGAGACGGGGGTCTCCTTCTCTCTCAGGAATTATTATATTTTGAGTTGAGTTGAGTTGTGTTTGTCGTAGCATGAGGAAATTGGGAAACGGTATTCGTGCGTGGCATAGGGTGAGTCATGAGACCAATGTTTTTTGTGACGCGAGGTTTCAGCTTTGGGTCGGACCCAAACTCTCGAGTTGAGTTTGGCTTTGATAGTGGGACGATAACGAGATGAGATTCTAGACTTCTAAGGTAAATTCTCGGATGGGAGGTATTGTTATCGTCAGATACTTTTACCTGTATAGGTCAGTACTCGGGTACAAGAGATATCGCGAGACGCACAGGAGATGTGCACAGCTAACATCCGAGGTCGGGGTTGAGTTGATCTTCGGTTGGGTTGCAGTCCTTGTATGAGTTAATGAGAATTTCGTGACTGTTGTGACATTGGGCTGAGATAGTTGATGCGAGGAGGAACTCAGTGAGACATTTTGGATCATGATTATGGGTAAGCGTGGAGGTTTAAATTTTCTTAGCTGAGGTCAGACCTCATGTGGTGTTAAAAGAGATATGGAATTTAGAGCGAAGGCTTATGAATGAGATGTTGAGGACACTTCTGATCAAGCATGGTTATTCATCCGTGTCCGAGGGCAGAGTGTCGGGATTTCTATTCGGTCGGTTTCTGATAGCAGTTTTAGAAGATGTCCCCCGATGGAGTGTGAACCCTTTTATTCGCAGGGGTGAGGTTCGTTAGTTATGGCATGATCAGTTTGGAGGAGAGATAGTCGAGTGTTGGATATGGTCGTATGAGAATCAGAAAAACAGTGAGAAAGCAGGGTTGTTATTTGAGGAGCAATTATCATAGTGATCGCTCGAGTAGGCGGTCTGGAGGCGGTTCAGGCCACTAAAGTTTCCAGTTATTGGGAAGGCGTATTTCTAGCGGCGAAAGTGTTGGTTTAGACTTTGTTTTGAAAGTTCCATGTGATTTTGGATGCCTCTAGAGAAAGATATATGGGCGGTATGAGGATCATTTCGGTGGTGCCTTTCGGGTTAATGATTTAATTTTTTGGGTGGTTCAGGAGTGATTTCGGGGACGAAATCTAATTTAAGTGGGGGAGAATTGTAACATCTGGATATCCAGGTATGGGAATTTGAGTATTTTATATTGGGGAATGAGGAGACTCAGCGAGTTGACGCCTCAACTCGTCGAGTAGGATCGCGTTTTGGGGACCAGTTTAATAAAGGGACTCGACGAGTCGGCGATGTCAAGGAAAACCCTAATTGTATGGGTTTGGGACCTATTTAAAGGCCATTATGGCCTTCAGTGATGGCCACCTACACCTTTGAGAGACTCCTATCGAACCAGAGAGCTGAGAGAGTGAAGAAGAGCCATTTTGGAGCATTCTTGAGGTGGTTGTGCAATGGAGTAGTCATTTCCAGCAAAGGGAGGTCAAATAGGGGTGTCGATTTAGAGCTTATGAGCTTTCATCTTCACCATAGAGGTATCAAATCATTCTCCCTTTTCTGTTTTGGGTAAGATTGGTGAATTTAGGGTTTTCTAGTTTCTTTTATGGCTTGATTTGTGGAGTATAGTGTCCCATTGAGTGTGAAGCCATAGATCTGGACCCAAAGAGGTCCAGAGAGTCCCTTCCATCCTGCTTTATGCATTCTATTTGGATTTTTGAGATAGGGTTGTTATGTAATGAAGGGTTTCACCCAAATGAGCTTGTAGAACCTTGCATGAGTGCCCAAGGCTCGACCTTTTCGTGGTTATTGGCTTTGAGGGAGTCAGATCTTTGGTTTGGTGAAGCAGATCTGACCTCAGAAGATCAGATGAGGGTTGTCATGGGAGCAACTCGTCGAGTCCATAGGCAGACTCGATGAGTCGAGTCAGGGTTGCCCCGCGATTCGTTGTCGAGTAACTCGATGAGTGGAGAGGGAACTCGTCGTGTCTAAGAGGTTTAAAAAGCATTTAGAGAACCCGCATGGACTCGCCGAGTCACTCTTGTACTTGCCGAGTCTGGTCAGTGTTGACCGTTGACTTGAGTTGTCTTATGTTGACTTTGGGAATTTTGGTCAATAGAGGTCAGGGAGGGGTAAAATGGTCTTTTACCCATTACCTTACTAGAGAGGGAAAGAGTAATCACCGGTTAATTAGAGTTGGGACTTCGAGTATTACTTAGAGATATTTGCCTTATGTGTTAGGCGGTGGCGAGTCCGAGGTTCGCATGTGCAGATAATTGCTTTCTGATTGCCATGTGAGTCTTCTCACTATACTTTACCTTGAGTAGGTAAACAGAGTTATGTGACAGAGTATTTGTATGCTATGTATGTTATGTGTTGTACTGCATTATTTCTATGTGATTTATGTTGTGCATGTTTACATAGTTAGAACCGCAAGGTTCCCAGAGTTAGAACTGCAAGGTTCACAGAGTAGGGTCCACGGACCCACAGAGTTATAGCCTCGAGTTGTGGTATTTTGGGGAACTCACTAAGCTTCGTGCTTATAGTGTTTTGTGTTATGTGTTCCAGGTTTCTCTCAGGATCATGGGACGGTACCGGCTCGATTGTACACACCAGAGAAATAGTCATGTTTTGAGGATCCTGGTTTATTATGCAAGTGAAAATGGAGTTATGTTTTGTAATTCGATTATGATTGGGATTTTAAGAAAAATGTTTTTAATAATTAAACGATTATTTTTAAAAGAAAATTTGTTTTGAAATTTACGGTGTTACACAAATCCTCCAAATCTTCCTCTTGCAAAAGCCCCAAACTCACTTTCTTCCTTCTCTCACTCAATTTAGGGTTTGGAATCGTGTATAGCAGCTTCTAGCCGACAAGGGGGACTGAGGAGAGGACATAAGGTCCTTTAAATATGGTGCAAACCCTCAGGTTAGGGCTTTCCTCGTTCAGACCAGACTCGCCGAGTTGGTCACTTATATCCCGACACGAAACCAGCTCCAACTCGTCGAGTTCACATATGGACTCGACGAGTTGACCCCCTTGACTTAGGGTTTTCCTTTCCTGTCTTGGTCCTTCTGATTCTGCGTGTTACAAGAGTCGTCAGAAATGTTAAGCATACTGATAATGTTCCCAGCTAGAATTTCAGGTCGACGACTTTGTTCTACTGAAGGTATCACCATTGAATGGTGTGTGTGACATCCCCAATTTTCACGGACAGAAAAGACCGCTTTTGTTTATGCTTTGTAAAAAAAATCAGAGTACTTCATTTCATAAAAATGTTGTGGAATTTGTTCCCAGAAAAACACGATAAATACGTTATCAAAACATTTTCGAAGAAACGTATTTTATTCTTTTTAAAACATTTGGGATGTCATTGTCAATACAGAAACATAAGCATAAACGGAACTTACATTTATTTACACTAGTGATCTACATCTCTTTAATCTCTCAGTGTAATGTGACTTCATATCAACACCTGTGATATAAATAAACTGAGTGGGTCAGGTTGGGAAACCTGGTGAGTACATAGTGTTTTCAACCCACAATAATATAATTATTATGTTTAAACAATCAAACAATCAACCCAATTACCCTTCCCCATTATCTTCTTTACTCTTAAGGATTTATCATAAGAGTCATCTATCATGCATTCGTTTATTCCGAAGTCCCCTACTTCTAGGGTTATAAGACTGGCACTAAATCCATAGCTGTCAATGTTCGTTCATAAAGCACTAATTCCATAGCTGCTATAGTCTATTCATCGGGTACTAAATCCATAGCTACTAGTGTTTATCTAATAGGTACTAAGTCCATAGCTACCAATTCCTAACAGGTACTAAGTCCATAGTGTTGTATTAGTGTCTAAGTCCATAACTATTTTGGTATGTACTTGACCCGATGGTGCATGGTCCTTTTGGGTTGCCTTCACCGAAGCAACTTGATTGGAGAAATATATATAGAGAGAGAGAGGATAATATGATTTATTAATATGTTATAAGAATAATATATTAAAGGAGAAATCATATTTGTTTAATTATTATTGGTCAATAATTAATTAAGAATTAATTTTGTGATCAAGTGTAATTAATTAAACTAGAGGGGCTGAATTGTAATTATGTGATAGTTATAAAATAAGGTAAGGATTATCTTAAATATATGGTGAACGAATTTAAGGTGATAATGCCTTAGAATTCGACTAGGATAAGGGTTTCTAAGACTTATCTTATGGTTGCTTGGTGGACAAGCAACTATATAAGGATAAGGACTAAAACCCTAATCCTAACCCTATATAAAGACCCCTAAGGCCTTAGAATTCGTGGACTTGATCCCTAGAGCATCTAAGGACGAATTCTAACCTCTCCCCTCTCTCTTTATACCTTCTCCATTTGCTCTTGGTGTTTGTAAGCCATTAGAGGAGTGACACTTGTGATTCTAAGCCTTCCAAAGTCAATACAAGGAGATTTGGGATTGTTATTGCTACATAACAATCAAGGTAATATTATAAACCTATTCTTATGTTAATATGATTATTTATATGCTAGTATTAGGGTTTCTTTATGTGTTCATAATGTTGTGTATCTAATAGTGAAAACATAGATCCAATTCTAGGGTTGCATGCACACATAGGATTGTTTGTATAAAAACCAATAGTAGTATCAGAGCCATTGGTTTTGTTTTCAATTAGCATGATACAAATGTATGAACTTGAAAAATTAGGGTTTATGGCCAATAAACCCTAGGAAGCTTGGATTTTCGAAATTAGGGTTCTTGAACCCTGATTTTCGAAATTGGTTAGGGTTTCCTAAACCCTTTCCTTAGCCACCAAGTTTTCGAATTCTAGGGTTATCCAACACTTGATTTTCGAGATTAGCCTCCTCCCCAAGATAAGATCCTAATTTTTAGGGATTTGGATTATCCCATATCTTGTAATTATCCTTTAATGGTTATATATGGTAATTAAAGATTATGAATTATCCTATCCCATGATTTTCGAAATCTATAGAGATATTTAAGGGATTAGGATATCTTAATTGTTTAATTGGTAATTATCCTTTATGATTTAGATAATCCCTTATGACTTAATAATTTAAATTAATAGTTTAAGATAATTATTAAATCAAGAGTTTTAATATTTGAAATTTTAATTTAAATGGTATTAAATTTTGAAAATTTTAAAGTGAGATTGAAACCTAATTGTTTTGAAAAGTTTCAAAAACTTGCCCTCAAGTTTTGGAATTTAAATTTAGATTAAAAGTTTAATTTTAAAATGTTAAATTCTAAAACCCTAGTTTTGAAAAGTTCAAATTTCACCCTTATGGTTTTATTAAAATTGATTAAATGTATAATTAAGAGAGAGTTAATAAATCCACAATGTTATGGTTTACATATAATTAAATTAAAAGTGTAATTTATAAAATTAAACCACCTAGTATTTTAAAAGCGTAAAATACACCCTTATACTATGTATAACATTAAAAGTCTAATATTATATATGTATAACTTAAACTGCTAGTCTTACTGTTAGTAGGCCTCATTCACGAAGCTAGTCTATAAGGGGTGTTTAAGGAAATTGCCTATAAAATGGCGATTGAATGGGTATCCACTCTTACCCACCGCACTCTTGACTAGTGGAGGGTCGTTAGCCGAACGGGTAGGATAGGACGAAACCTTCTATTATAAGTATAATGAAGTACAAATGTTTTTCAAATTCCCAATCTTAGTTACTTAGGCAAAAGTGAATTGATGCAATTCCATGAAATTACACTTTGTGCCCTTGCGAAGACGTTAGTGGAGCGTGTGTGGTTTACCGGCACACTAAATGGTTCTAAGCAAAGGTAGCAAAGGGTGACTCAATGTTTGTCATAGTTCGGTGGAGCGTGTGTGGTTTACCGACACATCGAATAAGTGACTGTAACATGTGAGGGCACCATGTAGTTTGCATGGTTATTCACACCCGCTTTGTGATCCTCGGCATCCCAGTCACAAACTAGAGGGGCATATCGAGATTTAAGCATGTCATTGAAATGCTCAATGAATCTCAAAGGATCTAGGAGTTTTCATAGATTTAAAACTTAAATTTATTTTTCGTTTTTCATGGTGGAAATTAGTGAATCGTCATTCACTTACCTTCAAATATTCTGCAACTAGATTACGGCGTCCCTTTTCTAGGTTGTAGCATATTGTGTTGGGTCCTAGCCTTGGAATTTCATTTGGGTGATTTACCAAGGACTCAATCAATCAACTAAGTTGAATTCGTTTTTCTCCCGTTTTGTAGATGTCAAAGTTCGACAACTATGGTCTTCCCGAATCCCGTGGAACAAGTATTCCACAAGAAGATGATATTCCACGATTCGATCAAGGAACAAGAAATCATGCTTCACTTCCTCCTCCTCCTCCAATTATTCTCCCTAACCCACAAAATTGTAAAATTGAAAGGTTCAATATCACACAAGCCCTTTTGCCAAGTAAACATAAAGAAGCAAAGTCGGTGTGTGCACACGTCCTAGGGATGAAGTCGCACATTGATAGACTAAGAATGATGGGATCCGTTGTTAGTGAAGTGATGGCTGTTGATTGGGTTCTTCAGTCACTTCCCAACTCGTATAGTGAGTTCGTAAGAGAGTATTATATGATGAACCACGACGTGACACTTATAGATCTCACCAACATGCTTATTGTTGCTGAATCAGCAATGGTTTGGCGCAATAGAAAAGCAAAGTTGATTGGTGAATCTGCCTTCAAGACCTCTATGGATATAGACAATGGCAATGAAAGACATGCAATGATCGAAAAGTTTGATCATAAGAGAAAGTCGATGTCTGAAGTAGTTCCATGTGTTGTTCCAAAAGAGTCAATTTGCTTTTATTGCCAAGAGAAGGGGCATTGGAGATGAAGTTGCCCTAATTACCTAAGAGATCTAAGAGATGGGAGAGTCAAAACGTATGGCTCCACTTTAGGTAAAATCCACTATATAACTCCGTTAAGTTCCTATTCATTGATTCTTAATACATGATGTAATAAGATTGCATTTGAGTGTTTAGCAGGATCGGTGAAAAGAAAGGAAGCTTGTTGAGAAAGCAAGATGAATCTAATCACCAAGAGATGGATCTCGATCGCATGGACTTGAAGATTAGATTTTGAGCTTAGATAGTTATGATAGAGTTGTTAGAAATTTTCTTTTTACATAGTTTTCAATGGATTTTGCATTGTAAGGACAAATATTTCCGCTGCTTTTATAAATAAAATAAATTTTGTTTGACTTATTTATTTATTTGTTTATTTCCTTGCAATGAAATCGTTATGAAAATTGATGTTTGCATATTTCTACAACGAATGGATATGATTCTTAGTTATGTAATTTATGGAAATGTCAAGAATTTACCAAATAGGGAGAGTTTCTCATCGCCCAAAGTTTCAATTGGACAGAAATTTGGAATCACGCAACTTGGTTGCATGATGAATGAGAAATTTCATATCTGAAAATTAGACTAATTCGTTGACAAAGTGTCAAGTGAAGGACTAGGAGATCGAGTACACAAAGTTGTGTGTTGGTAAAAGTCCACCATAATAGTAACAAGATATTCGTAATGATTTACTAAAAGTTTAGTAAATATGATTATACTTATAGGATTAAGTGTAATTTTGAATTGATTAAAAAGGTTTAAATCAATAGCAAAACGAATAAGAAGAATCAAGTAGGCAAAAAGATAAAAGTTTCTCCATTCTAAGAAGAAGGGAGAGTAGCTTTTATACTTTATGATAGGTCTTAATGATTAAGAACCATATCTCAATTGATCCTCTAAGTGAGTCTTAGTACAATTGTATGTTTGAGAAGAGGAATCAAGGATTGAAGAAATGGTTAAATCAAGAAGTCAATCATACTTCGTCCCAATAACAAGTCTTAAAGTTAAGATTGTGACAATGAGTGAAAAGTATTATAACATTCATCAAATGTGGAAAGTTGTGATGTCTTGAATAAGACAAAGACCAACTAGAGCCAATTTATGAAGTGTTTTGATAAAAACTACACTAACTCTTGGATATTTGTTTGTCAAGAAATGGTTATTGACAAAAGAATCCTATATGTCAAGGAGTCAGTGGGAGTTTTAATGGACTTGAAAAGTTTCAAGAACAAATCAAATAAACCTTAACGATCATCACTAGCACACAAGTTGAGGTTTACAACCTATCGTGTTGACATTAATTTGTTTCTGTGCTGTTCCAATTGAGTTAATTATGCATGTGAGTCCTATGAGTTCTCATTTAGAACGCATAAAAGGCAAAGCACCTTAATCAATGAAAGGTACATTGATAAGAAAGGGTGAGCTGCTTAACTACTTGGAAGACATGGTGGGCAGTTGTGCTACCATAAGGCAAGAAATCAAGTTTAAGAAAGTTCGGTCCATATGAGTTTGAATTTGTCGTAAACTTTGGTTTTAACAAATTCACATGGATAAGAACAAATACACCGCTTTAAATCTAAGTGTCATAAGATTTCCTACTTCATGAAAATGATTGTGAGGAAATGCTTTCACTAAGAAAGATTTTAAGAAGATAGTGATTGTAAAATTTCATTCTCAAATTCAATTATGGTTACGGTATCCCTTTCCATGATTTGAATTGTGAGGTTTGGCAATTAGTCTTAAATGTTTACACACATATGAACTATCTAAGGCAAAGGTGTATAAGTTCAAGAAGCCTTGATAAAAGGTTATCAAAGCATTAAGTATTAGAAACATGAACTTAAGAAATTCAATAGGTATTGTTTTTCTGGAAGTTAAGATGTTTTGAATACATGTCGAAGCTAGTGGGAGCATAAGTGTTATGTTTTATAGTAATCATCATGATAGTGGGAGCATAAAAGTTATGATTGTATGATTATTATGGAAAGTATTGCAAGTTGGCAATATTAATTATAGAAAACAAGAGTTATACCTTGCAAAGTCGTAAGGGTTGTAAAGTTGTTTTGCTATAATTAAGGGAGAGAATATTATGCTTCATTTCAAATCTAAAGGATCAGGTTGAGAAATGTTAATAAATTTAGTCAAAGGTACATAGTGTGTTCTTAAAATTTCAATTATGATTACGGCATTCCTCTTCATAATTCGAATTTTGAGAACATAGCAAATAAAACATTATGTGTCGTGTCTCATACGCTTCGGGTATAGGATCGATTGCAAATGCTTTAATATTTGACCATTCTAAAATTTTCAAAATGTCTAGCGCATTTAGAGGAAAAAGGGACTAGAATTGGTTTTGACTAAAATAATTAAACAACTAACAAAGGACAATCTAAAGTTCGACGAGGATTGGTTGCTTGTGAGTAGTTGGAAGAATGGTATTAACGGACCATATTGACATTATGATGCATAGAAAAGATTCTATTAAGAATGAGTTGTGATATGGAAAATGTGGAAATGTTTCCATATTGGATGGACCATATCGACCTTATTATGAATAGAAAAGATTCTATTAAGAATAAGTTGTCATATGGAACATATGGAAGCGTGTCCATATTGGGAAGTAAATATTGAAAATCTATGACTAGATTAGAAACTTTTATGCAAAAGGATGTTCAAAGGAATGTACTTTGAGTGAGAGACATCATATCTAAGGAATTGTCTTGTAACAATCTCTGTTAGAGAACTTTGTAATATCATTGGCAATAGTCTTTATGACTTTGTTGCAATGACATTACGAAAGGATCGTTGCATAGAATGTTAGAATCTAGCATATTCTGTAAGTAGCAAGAATTTGATATTCTTACACTTATGAAAAAGGATTTGGAGTTGTGAAATGAGAATGATTGGAAATGTGCTCAATTTGTCTATTTCACAAAAGTAAGAACCATAGGTAAACATTGTGTGCATGCTAGGAGCATGGGACAAGTGTAATAATTCAAGTAAGAAGTTGATTACCCGAAACGACAAATAATGAGTAATTGGTATGGTGATAAATAAAAGGAGTTTTATTTATACTCAAAAGTTTGAGGCCATATGGGATTAGTATTATTCTTGTGTTTCACTTTGCATGTTTTGACTTCCAGAATAATTGAGTTTATTAAGAATAATCGAATTATTCGAACGGGCCACAGTCGTTCATATGTTGGAAGTAGATATGAATGAAGACTGTCATGAATTGGTGTGTGGATTGTCTAGAAAAGTATTAGACATAAGCAAATGTTTGCTGCAACGTTCATGAGTGCTTACGAATATGATTTGAGCATTGGATTAAACCCACGCTCACTTAGATCGCTCCATGAATTGTATCACGAGTGATTTGTGAGACAATAACATCTTATATTCTTGAAACTGAGATGTGTGAGTTGTATCTTGCGAATCGGTTGCACATTGATAATACGTAAACGCACTAGTAACTTGGTGTTATAAAACATATTGTTGTGTGTAATTCGGTGAGTGGGTGCAAGCGAGCATTGTATCAAAGTTTATCCGTTCCTTTTATCCAAAGTAGGATAAAAGCGATATCTTTGGGCCCCTCGATGGTTTAGTGATGACATACGTAAATGCTCGGCCGGGCTAGGGCTAATTTGATTTGTTCAATTAGTTTGTCATCATAAATCAGAAATCGAGAAATAGTAAAAAGAGAATGATTAGAAATCATATCTCATATGATATCTAGAATGGAGGAATATATGATCCCTTATCTAAGGACACGCGTATCTAATATGATCAGAGTTGACAGCGGCTTTGGAAAGCTACGATTACAGATCAGGATCTGAAGTCATACGCATAATAGTTATTAGACTTATCCAAGTGGGAGACTGTTGGATTAGTGTCTAAGTCCATAACTATTTTGGTATGTACTTGACCCGATGGTGCATGGTCCTTTTGGGTTGCCTTCACCGAAACAACTTGATTGGAGAAATATATAGAGAGAGAAAGAGGATAATATGATTTATTAATATGTTATAAGAATAATATATTAAAGGAGAAATCATATTTGTTTAATTATTATTGGTCAATAATTAATTAAGAATTAATTTTGTGATCAAGTGTAATTAATTAAACTAGAGGGGCTGAATTGTAATTATGTGATAGTTACAAAATAAGGTAAGGATTATCTTAAATATATGGTGAACGAATTTAAGGTGATAATGCCTTAGAATTCGACTAGGATAAGGGTTTCTAAGACTTATCTTATGGTTGCTTGGTGGACAAGCAACTATATAAGGATAAGGACTAAAACCCTAATCCTAACCCTATATAAAGACCCCTAAGGCCTTAGAATTCGTGGACTTGATCCCTAGAGCATCTAAGGACGAATTCTAACCTCTCTCCTCTCTCTTTATACCTTCTCCATTTGCTCTTGGTGTTTGTAAGCCATTAGAGGAGTGACACTTGTGACTCTAAGCCTTCCAAAGTCAATACAAGGAGATTTGGGATTGTTATTGCTACATAACAATCAAGGTAATATTATAAACCTATTCTTATGTTAATATGATTACTTATATGCTAGTATTAGGGTTTCTTTATGTGATCATAATGTTGTGTATTTAATAGTGAAAACATAGATCCAATTCTAGGGTTGCATGCACACATAGGATTGTTTGTATAAAAACCAACACATAGCTACCAGTGTTTAACTAATAGGTACTAAGTCCATAGCTACCAATTCCTAACAGGTACTAAGTCCATAGCTACCAGTGTTTGTCCAATAGGCACTAAGTCCATAGCTGCCGATGTTTATTAGGCACTAAGTTTATAGCAGTCAATGTTTACTCACATCATCTTTTATCTCTCATCATTCATCTACCCATGTCATACCCAACATATTCGTATATATAAAATACGTATACAGTTTAAATCATTTAAAACATGTATAAAAATCTTTCACCCAACATAGACAGCAAGTATTCAGACAATATGCACACACAATACGTAATTTATATTAAAATACTTCATATCTATGTGTAAGATGAAAGGGACTATGCACTCACCTGAAAGGTGGTGACTTAGCACTCGGACAGCGCTTCGATACTCTCAAAACAATTTTCCTTCGATAAAACCTAGTATCAACACCAATAGGGTTTAGTCTAACGATAACCGCAACAAATTAATAGTCTGACTATTATTATTATTATAAGCATTAAATAACACTCAATATAACTCATAATAATAGCCCACATAATTATTTTAAGGACCTAATAACATTACTATAATTATTTGGAGGCTATATTAAAAATTGTGTAAGTGTAGCTCACTTACAGCGAATTTTATCGAAAACCGGAACTTTATTTGGAGCAGCGTTTCAAAACCAAAAGACCCTTTTTTCTCGGGACTCCGGGAGCCTCAGGACTTCCTTCGGGTGCTAGGGAGGTTCCTTAGGGTTTAGGAGGGTTTTGGGAGGCTAGAGAGAGAAAGAGAAGTTGGAAGGTGTGAGAAATGAGGGTGCCCCGGCTCCCTTTTTATAGGTTGGAAATGCCAAAAACTCATCGAGTTGGCCTCAAACTCGTCGACTTCCAGGCCAGGTGTCACCATCTGGTGGCTAGCCTTGGGGAGGAAGCAATGGCTAGGATTGCGCCACGTCACCCGATTTCGCATCGCAGCCTCCCGACTTAGAAAAATCATAACTCTCGCATACGAGCTCCGTTTTTTATGTTCTTTGTTTCCACACGTAGGTAAAAACAAGATCTACAAATTTCATTTAGACTCCATCATCTAATTCTCGACCAATATTAAATTTAATAGTAGGATGAGATTAGGTTGTTAAATGACCGTGAAGAATTCATAACTCCTTCATACGGACTCCGTTTCCATCTGTCTTTTTATCATTGAGTTCCTATTAACGAGATCTTCAACTCTCATTTAGGTCGCGTAAGCCAAAAACCGCTCGAACTAAAATTCGAGTTTCAGGTTGTACACTGCTAAGCCGAAACTTCGAAAAATCATAACTTCCTCATACGAAGTCAGATTTGGGCGTTCTTTTTATGGACGCTCTCGGTTTAACGTATACTAAAAATTTTGTTTAGATCACTAAGGCTAAAAAGACATCTATTGTAAATTCACTATTTACGTCTCCCAGTGTCGTGCCGGTTTTGCCGAAAAACTTCGACGAGCCATAACATCTTCGTTATAAGTCGGATTTCAGCATTCTTTATATGTACGGAAACCTTGAGACATATTCTACAAATTGGTTAAGATTACTTATTCTAAATAATATTTTATTGAAAAGTCATTTTCGACCCCTATTATATCTAAATTGACTAGCCCGGATCTATGGGCGTTACAATTAAGTGGGTTAGATTTGATCCCACATCGGCTGGGAAGGAGAACTAAGCATTCCCTATAAGGGGTGTGGATACCTTCCCTATCACAACAAATTTTAAAGTCGTGAGGGCAGCAGATCCCATAAGAACTCTGCAGTTAAGCGTGCTCGGGCAAGAGTAGTACCAGGATGGGTGCCCCCCTGGGAAGTCCTCGTGCTGAGTGGTCCAAAGCGGACAATATTGTGATACGTGCTAGAGAGGGATATTAAAAATGGTATCAGAGCCAGGTTACGGGTCGATGTGTTCGACGGGGACGTCGAACCCTATTATGGGGGGTGAAAGTAGGTTAGATCCGATCCCACATCAGCTGGGAAGGAGAACTAAGCATTCCTTATAAGGGGTGTGGATACCTTCCCTATCACAACGCGTTTTAAAGCCGTGAGGGAAACAAATCCCATAAGAACTCTACAGTTAACCTTCCCTATCACAACGTGTTTTAAAGTCGTGAGGGCAGCAGATTCCATAAGAACTCTACAGTTAAGCGTCCTCGGGCGGGAGTAGTACCAGGATGGATGACCCCCTGGGAAGTCCTCGTGCCTAGTGGCCCAAAGCGGATAATATTGGGATACGTGCTAGAGGGGGATGTCATAGTGTGATCTGATTCAGGAAGCGGGGCAAGTTGGGCCCTAGATTCATTGTTCCTTTTATGGTAGTTGCTCGAGTAGGTAAGGTAGCTTATCAGTTAGAGCTTCCAGAGGAACTGAGTCAGATTAATGACACCTTCCATGTATCCCAGTTGATGAAGTTTGTAGCTGACGAGACATAAGTGGTTCTGTTAGAGGACATTCATGTTGATGATAGCCTGAATTATATTGAGAGGCAGGTGGCTATCTTGGATAAGAAAGTAAAAACCTTGAGGAACAAGGTAGTACAGTTGGTTAAAGTTCAGTGGCAGCATCGTAGAGGCTTAGAGTGGACTTGGGAGCCAGAGTCTAAGATGCATGAGCAGTTTCCAGAGCTGTTTCTGGAGGATGACTTTGAGTGCCAAGTCTGATCCTAGTAGGTGAGAACTGTAACATCCTGAAAAAGGGTATAGTTCTCTGACCTTAATATTTTATGTATTTTTCAAGACTAGTCCTTAGAGTAAAACCCTAATGCCCTCTTGTGCCCCTATTTAAGGAACATGATGGCCTTATTTCCAACCACCATTTTCATCCTCCAACCTCCCTCAAACCCTAAATTCGTGTTTCCTATCTTTTGTGAGTGTTTGTGGCTCATTTGAGTGTTCTTGTGAAGCTTTTGGTGAATAAGGAGCTTTGAAGGAAGGGTAGCTTGTGCTTCTACCTCTTGAATCTGAACTTTACTCTTGTTGGTGCATCTTCCAGAGGTATCAAGTTTGAAACTTGCTCATTGTTGTGTTAGTTCATGTTTTAGGTCCATTTTTAGGCTTTTATGTCCCAAGTTTGGAGCTTTATGAGTTTGGTGAACTCCAGAGCATAACTCCTATCCTTTTAAGTGTATTTGGTTCTCTAGATTCATGAAAATGGGAGCTTGGTCCTCTAAACCTCTCCATGCATGAGTTATGAGGACTTTTATGTTAACAAGGTTAGAGTTTGTGAGTTTGGGACTTGTTCAGCCATGATAAGGCTTAAAGTCCATGACTTTATGAAGTAATATGCCTTATTTAACTCAGATATGAAGTTGTAGCATTTTTATTAACGGATTAAGACCAAGAGAAGTGAGGAGTGGAAGTCTAAGGTGTACGTCGTGCGTACTCCCGGCTACACACAATGTAACGTTGAGACCCCCCGATGCATGCATGGCTGGTTGTACCCCCAACGTAGAGGGTTGTACACCCAGTGTACTCGCTGGGTGTTGACTTTCGTTGACTTTTGAGCTTTTGGCCAATTTGTGGACCTTTAACTAAGGAGGGGCAAAATGGTATTTTTACCCTTTTTGAGATTTTGTAGAGAGACTCGGTTTAGCATTCTGAGGTTATTAGTATGAATTATTAATTAGAGTTGTATGTGACATAATTAGGCGTAGTCTAGACAGGCAGTTCGGGTGTGAGATTGATTGCTTTGCAGCGAGAGGTGAGTCTTTTCACTATACTTACCCATGTGGTAACTTTTATGTGACCGGTGGGTCTTAATTGTATTTCTGACCAGAGGATCTTATATGTTTACATGTTATTATGAATTCTGTCTTGTGAATTATGTTGTTATACTATTTTATGTATCTGTTAAGCTAGGACTGGAGGGTCCATACCGAGATGTGAGACTAGAGGGTCTTCACTGAGACACATGACCGTAGGGTCCTTATCGGTTTTATCCATGAGAGGCCAATTATTTGTCTATATGTAGAAACAATAACTTAATGATCAATAGATTCAATAACAATAAAGTGAATCAAACAATAAGAACAATGATCAAAGATGTGTCGAATGCTTGATATTATCAAAACTTTAGAAGAGTTCAATGAAAACTTTTCTGTAAAAGCAATATAGGGCAATACCATCGATTAACCGTAGAATGATACATGCATGTACTATAAATAGTCTTAACCCTAGCACCATAATGACGGATGGATAGGCCCAATCTGTTAATAAAGACTAAATATGTACATAATAAAATTTGGTGTAACACAATAAATAACCCCAAAATCTCCCCTTTTGTGTCAAATAAACAAATGAGATTCTTCAGTATTGCTTCTTCTTAATCGTGAATAGTTTGGGCATCAAACTTAGTAACACATGACTGATCAATAGATACTATTTGATCATATCATTAAAGCATTTGAGATCTCCTTTAATGTTCAATTTGCACGCAACAGTCAATTCCATGATATGATTCAGTGTAGAAGAAGGTAAAAGTGTTTGTCTAAAAGAAAGAACAAACTCTTCTAAAATTTATCACTACTTCCTCTTGGATACATAATGCTCCAGTCAACGTTCTTAAGCTTTCCCAGTTTCCTCTTCTGAAAATCTTTTGTCTCTTCTTTTCGATCCACGACAAGCCTTTTCTTTAAAACCGCAACTATTTCCACATCAAGAATCGGCTCATACTTTGCTTAGAAAGAATTAGAAACAGAGAAATCCAGTTTTTCGGATTCATAAATGGAAGATCGGCAAGAGTGACGGAAAATTAAATGCGAGTTGCTCCTCCAAATCCTTTAAATTTGACATTTGTAAAGAGTTTAATAGGGAAGGGAGCATAAACTTTCACAACTACAATCCTCCTTAAACTCCACAACTCATACTGAGTTTGACCATGTTGGAGATAAAATGCAAAGAGCTTGTTATTGACGTCGTAGTCCGAAAGAGGAGCATTCTCAATATATTCGGAACCTCTGAATAAGAAAGCTTTCGGAGTAAGAGGGATTTGTAGCCAGAGAGTTCCGGAACAACATTCATCCAGTTTTAGAGTCTGTATTTCAGCAGCTAGCGTTACGAGGTGAGTTTTCCTTCCAGTAGTAATGGTTCTACGGCCACAATGTTGGCCCGTCTAGTTTGCAATAGTTCCGGACTTCGATCCGATGCACTAGTTCAGTGTGCTTGATGTCTTTGTGATTTAAGCATGTCTTTGTGTAATGTCTTCCGGACTTCGGTCCGATGCAATATGCAGTATATATGTTCATGCTAGTTGATATGTTTATGCTATGCTATGTTCAGTCAGTTTCCGGACTTCGGTCCGATGCAAGGGACAAGGTCCCAGTCAGTTCCGGACTTCAGTCTGATGCAGTTAGTTCCGAACTTCGGTCCGATGCAAGGGATGGGGTCCCGTTCAGTTTCAGACTTTGGTCCGATGCAGTTTCCGAACTTCGGTCTGTCACACCCCCGAACCGTCAGAAAAACAATGGCGAAAATGTTCGTGGGCGGGTGACGTCATGCATAGTATCACAACAATCGTATCATAGCAATCAAAGTAAACACAACCATTACATTACAATATGAATAGTTACATATGTTTGGAAACATAGTTTATATACAATAGTTTAAACAAAAGATGAAGACGAGACTCCAAAAATGCTCCGTCTTCTCTAAAAGCTGGCAAGGTACCTGTCTATCGATGCCCTGAGAATACAAGTGATTTTGAAAATGTATCAGCATAAAGCTGGTGAGTTCATAAGCATGTTTTTGTATTGAAAACTAGCCACTGAGTTTGTACAAATAGTTTCTTTTCATTATAGTAATTTGTCGATTGTATCGAAAACCATTGTTATCAAGTTCTGAAATATGGATGCATGCTTTCCAAGAAAATCCAATATTTTCTAACATGTTTGTTGATTTCTGTTTGAAAAGTATGTTCCGTTTGAAAACCCTGGCTATCACCAGTATGTAGTGTAGTTTTGTTCGAAAACCCTGACTACCACCAGTACGTAGTGTATGACTTGTTTGAAAACCCTGGTTACCACCAGTATGTAGTGTAAGTTCTGTTCAAAAACCCTGGATACCACGAGTACATATAGTATGACCTATTTGAAAACCCTGGTTACCACCAGTATGTAGTGTAAGTTATGTTCGAAAACCCTAGCTACCACTAGTACGCATAGTAGTTCTATTATTTAAAATAAAACCAAAGCTTGACTGGTTTGTTACTTTCATGTACTATTTTGAAAACTATGCAATTATGATTAGAAAACGTCCCTTATGCTCCGCATATTACAAAAGGGATAAATAATCTAAATGTTTGATGGAAAAACGTTGTAACTACATCAGTTTTTAAGTTATGAAAACCTTTATGTGTGGCTTGTATTCCCCCTAAAAATGTTATAAAAACTATAAAAGCTTAGGGGTATGAACTCATCTCAATCTATTTGAATGAAGGCTCGATACAGAATGCGGAATATTCAAGTGAGGCCCTGAATGCGATTTGATCCTAATTAACATGTAATGACACACATAAAAGATTCAAATGAAGTTATTTCCCCACTAAATATGATGGAAAACCACTCTAAGAACTTGGGAGTACTAACACTAAGTGCTAGGACCTTAAAGGATTGCATAAGGGAGGTGTATGGCCACATTAAGTGTGTGTGTGGCCCAAGGGGTGTGCCGCCGTACACTCATGATGAGAGGTGCCTTGAGGTGTTTTCGAAGTCCATACTTGCATCCATGAAGTGTTCTAGGTCCATACTTAGTTGTAGTACAAGTTTAGGGTCTTAGAAATGGGTTTGTGGTCCGATGGTGTGTGTGTGTGGTCGCACACGGGAGTGTGCTACTGCACAAGGGTGTATGTTGCCGCACACAAGGAGTGTGTTGCCGCACTCCTTCAAAAGGTTACACATAAATGTTTTCATAATTTAAAAAACTGATGTAATTACAACGTTTTTTCCATCAAACATCTAGATTCTTTATCCCTTTTGTAATATGCGGATCATAAGGGACGTTTTCTAATCATAATTGCATAGTTTTCAAAACAGTACATCAAAGTAACAAACCAGTCAAACTATAATAGGTATGGTTTGGGGATGTCATTACCAGTCTTACGGATTCAAACTACGTACAAAGTCAAACACATAAACTATGTCGGAGTTAGTTTATCCATTACTACGTACAGAAAACTAGAGTATCTTGCTAAATAATTATTTTGTGTATAATTATTTATACTGTACACCGTTACAAATGATTTCGAACTCGAGAACAACCGAACAACACGTAAACTAGTTAATACATGATTGTGAGACTTATCTTCGTTATGCCCGTCGGGGTACCAATAAATCCTCATCGGTAGTATAACCAGAGTCTCCTGGAGGGAGAGCGTAAAATTTGTGAATAGATCTATTCGGTACAGACAATCCCACACATGAACTGTTAGCTACAGTTAGGCGGGCATGCCTGGGGTGACAAATTTTGTAATCGTACGACGCGTCAAGGAGGTCACCGGTCATATTAGTATAGTTATACGACTCACAATAAGTATAAACTAACCTTTGTTTACGAGATTCCTTTCTTTTATAGTTTTATTTTAATTAATAAACCTACATATCTACTTACTGGAGGGTATTCCAGGGACACAACCTTTGGTTTTATTTTAAGTAATAAAACTACTATACGTACTGGTGGTAGCCAAGGTTTTCGAACATAACTTACACTACATACTGGTGGTAACCAGGGTTTTCAAATAGGTCATACTATATGTACTGGTGGTAGCCAGGGTTTTCGAACATAACTTACACTATATACTGGTGGTAACCAGGGTTTTCAAACAAGTCATACACTACGTACTGGTGGTAGTCAGGGTTTTCGAACAGAACTACACTACATACTGGTGATAGCCAGGGTTTTCAAACAGAACATACTTTTCAAACAGAAATCAACAAACGTGTTAGAAAATATTGGATTTTCTTGGAAAGCATGCATACATATTTCAGAACTTGATAACAATGGTTTTCGATACAATCGACATTTTACTATAATGAAAAGAAACTATTTGTACAAACTCAGTGACTAGTTTTCAATACAAAAACATGCTTATGAACTCACCAACTTTATGCTGATACGTTTTCAAAATCGATTGTATTCTCAGGGCATTAATAGATAGGTACCTTGTCAGCTTTTGGAGAAGACGAAGCATTTTTGGAGTCTCGTCTTCATCTTTCGTTTAAACTAATGTATATAAACTATGTTTCCAAACAGATGTAAATATTCATATTGTAATGTAATGGTTGTGTTTACTTTGATTGCTATGATACGATTGTTGTGATACTACGCATGATGTCACCCGCCCCCGGACGTTTCCGCCGTTGTTTTTCTGACGGTTCGGGGGTGTGACACAGTCCGATGCAGAGGGCAAGGCCCTGGTTAGTTCTGGACTTCGATCCGATGCAATTTACAGACTTCGGTCCGATGCAGTAGGCAAGGCCCAATAGTTGTTTATATGTTATTGTATAGTATGTGGTAGTTCGGGGGAGCTCACTAAGCTTCGTGCTTGTAGTTTCAGTTTTGGTTTCAGGTACTTCCGCTAGCAAAGGGAAGAGCTCAGGTTGATGACATCGCACACATCACAGCTTCAGTTTTATCCTAGGATTTTTATTCAAATATTTTGATATGATTGATACAGTTTTTGTTTTGACACAGTTACTATGACTTTTGAGTTACTCATTCCATGGTTCTTATTATATATGAAATTCGATGATGTGATTTTTAGTAATATTAAAACAAAAATTTTTGGGTCGTATTTTGGGTCATTTCACGATCACAAGGAATGGTTTTAACTAATTGATCTATTTGCTACTAAATTAACCTAATTATTAACAAAGAAAAGGGATTCATCTAATTTTCCAAGTTTAAATGAACTTAATTTTTTAACACAAATTCAATTAATAACAAAACACTTGTGTTAGTTCGAATCCACTTTCCCTCAACGGTTTATAGATTAGTTGTAACAAGTACTATTGGTATTAATTAGGATTGTATTAGAAATTTAGTTCTAAATCTACTAAAATTAATTAATTCATGTAGTCTATGTATAGTCACACCATAGTTAACATAGAATCAATTATTGAATAAGTTTGGATTTGAGCCATGTAAGATTGATTAACAAAACACAATTACAGTCATAATATGAGTTCTCCAGCACAGGTTAATTCAATGATTCAATTGCTTATCTAAGATTAGTTTGATCTTAGCTCTAAAAACCAGTGTTCATTGAATTATTAGGTATTCAAATTCATGCAAATTTGTATTCACTAACTACAGAGAACAAGAATTTTAAGCAATCAAATATTAAATTAAGCATGCTAGGCAAAATCAATCAACAAAAGCACATTACCAACAAGTAAAGTCAAATCTAATGCATTAAAACCACGAGTTCCAGCTTCATCTAGCTAATAGAAGCAACTAGATTTAGATGGACATACTAGCAAATAAACAAGAACAATTCATATTCAAAGACATGTTTAAAGTACCAAACTATGAATCCAATTATGAACTTCTCCTTCCTTGGTGTTAAAACCGACTTCCAGGCCTTCTTCCCTTCTGAAAATCGTCTCCTGGAACCTCTCTAAGCCAGCCAAAAGTTTTTAAGTCGTAATGGACAAGAGTTTATATAATTTCCGATTTTTTAAATCTCACGCCATGAGCCAATATGCCTCACGGCGTGAGTGCTAGTTTAACGTATTCGACAATGACTCTTCTTTCATCCGGTGCATATCTTCTAGAATACTCCACTCACGCTATGAGTCTTCAATTAATCACGTCGTGAGTACGTGTTTTGCTGAGTTTTTTATTCTTCTTTCCTTCAAGCCCCTAAAGTTCCATGAAGACTCTTCATTTTATGTAACTTATGTGTTTTTAATGTGTGTTAAAGAAAAGTGACCTTTGGATATCCATAACTTGAGGACAAATTATGGACTCCATTAAAACACATAAATGATCAAGAATTAATCCTAAACAATTCAGCAAATAATTCCTATCATCTTCCAAATTCATAAGAACATGAACATGATTATCAAAGTTTCAAGAACTATATGAACACATACAAAGTTGAAATTTTGATTATAACTTTTAAATTTGTCCACCATCATCATTACCACATCAAAAACAGGTTTTATGAGTCCAAAACAGTTTAAGATAATGATTCTAGACCAATTCCAACACCAAAACTCGAAGATATGTTGTCTGGGGATCCAACTCGTCGAGTGCATGAACCAACTCGCCGAGTTGGATGAGTTTTGCCTTGGACTCATCGAGTCCCTTCATGGACTCGGCGAGTCAGCTGTGCAGACAGCATAAAATCTTCGATTTTCAGCAATTTGCATCAAGTATTCAAACAAGCAAGCCTAGGCTCTGATACCACAGTTGGGTTTTGAGCAATCTAACACTTCCTAAGTGTGCATGCAACCCTAATAAACCTTGGATCTATGTTTGTCTAAATACATGCAAAATAATAATTTTTCCAAGGTTCATAACCTATCTAACATGTCATGGGGTACTTTTAAACATAAAAGAATTAGATGAGATTACATACCTTTTGATGATGAGTTTAATCCTAAGGAGTTTGAGGGCCAAACACCAATAGTGTGAATGCCTCAAATGGAATCACAAATCACCACAAACTCTTGGAAAACTTTGAGAGAGTGTATACACACTATAAAATCAGTCACACACAAACACACATACTCTAGTTACACTAGTTTCACTAGTGGCTATTTCATGCAACATAAGCATGTTTATATAGTGTACATGATTAGGGTGAAACCCTAATAACCCATGACCTTTCCTTTTCCAAGGATCCATGGGTTAAAAGCTCCATGGATCATCCATGGACTTCCATACAAGCCTAACCCATTAACAAATGAGTGTTAGCCCACACCATATAAAACCAATAGCCCACAATCTAATTAGTCTTCCTTTTAATCTCTAAATTAATTCATAATTAATTTAAGACTAATACTAATTAAATAACATGACTTCATATTAATATATTATAACTTATAATATATTAATAAACATATGTGTATAACTCTCATAAAATTATCCATAAATAGTTTGGATGAAATGCAACCCAAATGGACCATGCCGGGTCGGGTCAAGTATATACCAAATAAGTTATGGACTTAGACACCTTATCCAACAGATACTTCATAGCTCCAAAAATTCTTCCACTTTTTGCGTAATTATTTTTATATTTTTTTACATGTACTCACTTTTTTTTCTTTTCACTCAAAACCCTACATGCTTAAGCAGGGGCGCTTAACTTCAACCCTTATTGGTTAAATATATTAGTTTTTCTGGATACATTTCAAGTACATGTTGCTAAACATATTGCATTCCTCAAACTAAATGAGGTTGTGTTTTTGTCCCATGATTTCACTAGAATAAAGGAGGTCACAAATGCACTATAACATATATTGACTCAACTACACATTTGAACTCTCATCAGATCATCCCATGCAACACTAGCAACTAAAGTTCAAATTATTACTAAATCTAATTACCAGATTATTGTTTCAAAGCTATGAAAATTTATTTCTAAAATTTGAAATTTTACCAAATTTCCTAGTAATTTACTTTTTACCTTTTAGACCCCCTACCCCACACTTATTACATATAATGCCATCATTGTATGCATAAAATAAACTAAAAGCGATAAAAGGGAGAAAAATGAATAGACTCCCTGGGATAGTAGTGGCGAAATCGAACTCCAGTGGTGCGCATAAAATGTGCATTTCGAATATGGACTTCTTCTAAATAAGAACTTGGATCTTGATCATTG
Organism: Lactuca saligna; assembly: GCF_052625555.1. NCBI lineage: Eukaryota > Viridiplantae > Streptophyta > Magnoliopsida > Asterales > Asteraceae > Lactuca > Lactuca saligna. Next base: position 251,794,954 of record NC_136424.1, read on the forward strand.
CGAGATATATAAGGCACCAATAACGAATCGAAACTTCAATCTTCAACAAATGAGGTGTAAATATCCAAAACGTGAAGAATACTGTGGGATATCATACTCCACATTATATAGTAGAGGAAACGAGCCAGAATAATCTTCAGAATAACTCCAAAGAGAATGGCGGTGAAGACTGTAGAAAAGGTGAATGAAAAGGATGTAGGTTTGTGAGAATATATGACTCACGACATGAGTAATAGTGTTCATGATGTGAGGTCGCTAAACATAATTTCAGAATTCCTTCATAACCCAGCTCACGACGTGAGGAATAAGGCCTCACGACATGAAAACTAGGCAAACAAAAACTGAAACAACCTATCTTCCTTGTAAATGAATGAACTCCAACCAATGTCTTAACGAAATAAGACCCTTCTAAATGCATTATTTAATGACTCTTTTAACTCTATCCTCTCTCTCGACTCACCTCACACTTATTTCCAATTGTGGGTCTCGACTCTGTACTTTAAAAGCTAAATGACACTTGTCTAGACATATATGCTCTTGACTCGACTTTCCTTCCCAAAACTCCTTTAGCAATCTGAAATTCAACCACCAAAAGGAAATAAAAGTAACATAATAATTTAATATGTCTTACAAACCAAACAAGTTCAAAAACAACACAACCCAAATTTAAACTAAAAACTAATAAAAATGAAAATGATCAATCATCTTCATAATCATCTTGGGCTCCACTCTTTCCTACTTCGTCTCCCCTTGAATGTTGATAAGAGCTCCATGTAGGACAATGGAGTATTGACTCCCCAAAGGTAGTGGTTGTTCAATACCGAAATGTCAGACCATGTTCTCCACTGTACCCCCGATCCAATTAGTACTCAATGATAATTGATCAAAATATCCCGCCATATCTCCTCCAAAAGGTGCTCCTTCAAAGGGTGCGTGTTGATGCACCGACTGCCCTCTCTCTCCTCTACCTCTAACATTTCTCTGTCGAGGTCGTGGTTGTGGTGCTGGTTGGTCTTGGTACTCCCCGTTATCATCCCTCGAGATATTCCGATGTGATCCCTCATTAGTCACCACATGCATGGACTCTAAGTATCCCATAGTGAGATCATCCCTAATTTTGTGTGTCAAAATCTGGGTTGAACGTGGGATAATAAGACCATAGGATCTCGCAAGGCGCGTAACAAAATGACCCCCATTAGTGGGGCTACCAGCTTGAGAAATTGTAGCCTTAATGCCCAAATACTTCGTCAAATGGTACGGGATGTTGCAGAAAACTCCCGGTGGAACAATGCTCCACAAAAAATAGGTTGAGGCTGCTAACGTTATCTCCATGTCGCTTGTGATTAATGGAAAAACCGATCAAGCGATGGAGAAAACGGTAAATTGGGGAGCAAATATGACTCTCTTGTGATACCCCATAATGAAATACCCTATTGGCAACTGTCAACCAAAAATTATGTCCCGATGCGCCGGTAAATACTCCCGTGCGGCTGCTCTCATAAAAAGCTTAAAAACAGGTAGTTGAGTTTCCTGCTGCTCATAAATTCCCATTCTCCAGGAAAACCCGATCAGACTACATTCCCTATACTCGCATGCAAGACAGAATACAAGTGCCCTTGGATAAAAGGGATCAACTGTGGCGGCTTCAAAAGAAATAGAAGCGGAAAACTCCACACAAAGTTCCTGATACACATGCTCACTGATTGCAAACAAGTTTCTCCACCCATTACAAGTGAAAGAAAAGTTATCCACAGAAAAGTTTTGTGTCAAAAATGGACCCATCCTCTCCATCAATCCAACTTCCTCAAATCCAGCCCAATCAATTCTTGGAGAAATTGCAAACTCCCTGTTGTGCAGCCATCCTAATTTGTTTGCGAAGTTGGTTAAAACTTGATTTGGCATGTCAACGGGAAGGCGATATAACACGTGGCGAGATGACACATTCCCTTGAAATTGGTCATTAGATCCCCTTGAAGCCATTCCTTTTTCTTGCTGTTAACGTGAGAAAAAGAGTGAAATATAGAAAATTTTAGATGAAAACGATCTTAAGTGGGGGACCAAGAGTTGTCAGCTTAATCATAGTGTTCATGCTATGATTACTCCCGAACACATGTTGGTCATATTCTGAATAAATATAGTTGATCATACTATATTTATCCCTAATATGACTACATAACTGCCCAGGTTTAATCATAGTGTTCAATTTCCTCCAAAAGCTTTTATTAGATGTTGTTAGGTTATTATCCTAATATGCGCACATAAGTGTGAAATTTTTATTTTTGTTTAGAGTTATTTAGTCCCATTGTGTTTATAGTTGCATATCATGTATGGTTAGATATGCTAGTTTACTATAAACATTGCTCTATTACCAACCTGTCAAACCCTCGAACCAGATGGTGGAAACGTCCGGGGGATCGTGTGACTAACAATTGAATAATCATCACAATGAATATACATGAAACATAAAACATTCATCACCAACATTACATATTACAACCAACATTGTTCACATCAAGTACATTGTTAAAATACATTAGTTCAAATTGTTAAAAGTACAATAAGTGATGTTACACAAAACAAAACCATACACACTTGCAAATCTTCCAGCTTAACGATTAACTGAGAATACAAGTTATTTTGAAAACGGTCAACATATATAATGTTGGTGAGTTCATAAGTATGTTTGAGTAAAAGTCTTTGTATCTTTCATAAAAACCCAAAAAATCCGATATTTTCTGTTAAATGTCTGAAAATGATGTGAAAATCAAGTATATAATGCATGTGAATTTCATAGTTGTGATATATGTATATATATTTGTAGTCTAGATTTCCTTGTGTTGTAAGTAACCGATTATTGAGTATTGATCTTTCCCCATAAAATATGATATTTTCTGATTTATAATAATGTTGAGGTTCTTATATCGTTAAATATGTTATTGTGTATTGACACCATCAAAGAGATTATCACCGAAGTATTAATTTTTTGGTATAGAATCCTAACATGAGCTGTTATAATCATACATGATAATGACTAGGTTGCTTGTCTTGACATTTTTCCAAATGTCGGGATTTGCTCAAGGTTTTGTCGCCCTAGACTGGCCTAGTCTAGCTGTAGTGAACAACTAAGGCATGGGGGGTCACCCCGTATAGATCCATACATAAACTCTCGCTTTCCCTCCGGGAGACTCTGATTATAACTACAAGCTACGACTGTACACTCAAGGTTCCAACCGAAACATCTCACTAGATTCTCAACCTTTTGTATAATGCTTAATGTTTACGTGTATGTTATGCGTTATCTAAACCAAGGTACATATATAAGTATACAAAGTCCACTAGTTATGAGAAGGTATAGATACGATTTATTAGCATGTGAATCTCAGTCCAAGCCCAATTAGCATGTAAATAGGTCACGAAGCCCAATAAACATGTAAGTGGGTAATTTGGGCCCAATAGGTATGTAAATGGGCCACAAAGGCCCAACAACATGTGACCCATAACTCAGGCCCAAATTAGCATGTAAATGGGTTGCAAGGCCCAATAAACATGTCATGGAATACATTGGGCTCAATATACACTTGAATGGACCCTCAAGGCCCATTGGCCACGTAAAATGAATATTAGGCCCAATAAAAATTGTTAACGATGTATTCCGTCCATTCGTATTGTTTCATTGTTTATTTTAGCTCGTGGTTTACTAAACTTATTATAAAAAGTCTCCTTTTTCATAAAACAACATGTTTGGTCAAAAGCCTTAAATTTTCAATGAAGTTCCAAGTTTTGTAAAAATAACACTTTAATCAATAATTTGTAAATATTTGCAATTTTGTCCCAAATATCTAGAAATTCACGGTTTTAGTTCAAAAATATGTATTTTGACATTTAAGACCTAGTTTTACAGAAAATTGCATTTTCAGCCCTTTGTTTGTAAAAATTTACACTTTCGGCCCAATTTTGGTAAAAGTTACATTTTTGGCCCAATTTGAAAACAAATGTTATTTTCACCCCTAAATTTGGTTTATTTACATTTATGACTCAAATTTTGCTCAAATAACATTTTTAATCCCCAAAACTTCATTTTTTCGTAATTTTGGGGCCAAAACTGTGAGGCCCAAATGTTTGGCCCATTAAGCTCAAATTTGCATTTTTGGACCTTTTTAAAGTATGTTTAGCATAAAAATCCCTTTTTATACTTGTAGGACCTATTTAGTCCTTATAAAAACATAAATGTCACTTTTTGCCCTTATCTTTTGTTTTCTTGACAATTTTGACCCTTAACAAAGTTTTTGCCTTAACTTTTTGTATGTTAAACATATAACACTTTTAACTTGATGGTTTGATGTATAAGGTGTCTTAGTTCATGGATCTTAACTCAGTGTTTCTTAAGAAGTCATGATTTGCCAAGATCTAACATATTTTTACAACATAAACTAAGAAATCACACAAGACATGCACATAACACATAGATCTACACATTTTACTTGTATTCTCCCCCAAAAATCATGTAAAAACCAAAAACAAGGGGATATGAACTCACATTTTCTTGATGTTTATGTTTTGAAGAATAAATAGAAGATATTTTTGGTCCTGACACACCTTTGTTGTAGCTCTCGAGCTTATGGAGGTTTTCTAAGAGTATGATCACCAAAGTGTTTAGGAGAAGTGATCTAACTTGAGACAGGAGTTATATAGCTTGGATATGTAAAAACTTACCAAGAAATGATGATATTCTTGTGAGAATCCTCTTGAACACAAGCAAAATCTCGAGATTTTGGAGGAAGAATAAGAAGGATGCTTGAGAGTGATTGGGGAAGTGTTTGAAAGTGTATGTGTGCGTGTGTGTTTTTTTGGCTCTCAGACGAGCGTAGAAGAAGAGAGGTAGTGAAGTGACTTGCATGGGAATATGAGAGTCCTTGCATTAATATATGTTGAACAATATGGAGGTGGCACCTCCTAAGTCACGTCTTATTACATTTCCCTTTTTTTTTATTTGATGTTGGGTTGAGATCTTTGGGCCAAGGAGTAGGAATGGAATAGTTTGAGCCCATTAACATTTAGTTAGGATTTTTGGAACCTAAACATAAAATTTTTGGCCCATTGGGCTCATTAGATAGCTCACGGCCCATTTTGAAAGAAAAAGGGAGTTTATGGCCCATTAGGGCAAATTAATTCATTAATGGCCCATAAGGCCCATTAAGGGTACACTAATTTGTTTTGGACCCAAAATGGCCCAACATGCTAAGTTTTTTGGAAGTGGGTCCAATTAGACTCCAAATAGGGTTTCCAAGCCCAAAATTGTTGAATTGGATACTTATTGGTCCATTAGGCCCAATAAGAAAATCGTAGTCCAATATGGACTTCAACCATGGTTCCTGGGGCTTCAGACTCTTTGATGAACATAAATGGTGAATCTAAATGAGCATTAAATGATATTTACTTAGAGTATATGTTTTACAATAGTTGAATGGTTACACAGGAATAGAATTTCCTAGCTAAAATGCTAGTTGTGACATACCTTACCTGCATCCACAAAGGGTCTAAACCTTTCTTCTTTAAAACCTCAAAACCTTCTCCTACTCGAATTACAACCTACGAATCTTGAATCATAGAACGACCCGAAACAGGATGTTACAACACTATTCTAAGGGTTAATCTAAAAAAACTTTATATTTTGTGTTTTTTCGGATTAAACTTCAAAATTATTTTTTACCTAGAAAAACCTTTTATTTTTCATTTTTAGAAAAAACACTCAACTTTATATATTTTTTTTCTAAAAAAACCTCAAACTTCTAAATGCTTCCAAATAAACCGTCAAGTTTTTTTATTTTTCTTTTCGAAAAAACCCTTACATTTTACAATTTTTTTGGCAAAAAATGACTAAAAGGCCAAATCAGGAAAAATAAAAAAAATATAAGGTCTTTTTCAGACAAAAAAACAAATTTGAAGTTTAATTTAAAAAAACACAAAATATATAAATTTTGATATTAACCCTCTTTTAAATACATTCTTTATTTTTTTCTATATAATAATTTAGTTTTTGGCTTTGTGCTCATTTGGTCACTTAACTCATTTTAAGTTTTAAAAGGTCATTGAACTTTTGGCTTTGTGCTCATTTAGTCATTTAACTTTTGCATTTGTGCTCATTTAGTAACCTAACTTTTAAACTTTTGCTCATTTAGCCACTAAAATTTTAAAACAAAGTTATAAGAGTAAATTACACGAATCGTCTCTCGTGCAGGTGCCCAAAAGCATGTTCGATCTCTATTTTTAGAATTTAACTCGGACCGTCCTTAATATGTTTAAAAGTTGCATGTTTCGTCCCTCGTTTCATTAATCACACATAAAAAGACAAATTTACTCTTATTTACTCTATTTTGATTTATTTTTAACTAGTTTATAACCCGTGGGAACCACGGTTATAAAGCTAATTAAACTTTTATAATAAAATTTTGTAATTATTAATTAATTATTTTAAATAAGTCATTTTAAATAAATTATTAATTAAGAGATATATCAAAATTTTAAAGTTATTATAACTTCAAATTTAACATATAATTAGAAAATGTAAATTTGAATTTTGAAATGAGTTGCCTAATATATCTACATGACACATGACATAATATTGATGAGAAGTTATATTAGAGTAACACTTGACAAAAAGATATTAAAACTATTCATTTATTAGAATAGAGATTTCTTTATATTATTAATAATTGAAAAACTAAAATAAAATGAGGCCTATACCACAAACCCTTGATCTCTTACTACAGGTTTCTAACCCATATTTCATCGGTTTATTTTTTCAACTTGGACTGTCGGAGCTACAAAGAGAGAGGGCGAGAGAGATGAAAAGAACGATGCAGATCTGTGATCATCACCTGCACACCACCCACACCCTTCATCAGTTCATCTACTCTACAAAAATAATTTTGTTGGTCTTCAAGAGCTCCGATTTTACTGGTGCTTGGGTTGTCGTTGACGTTAGGGAGGCAGGTGGTCGACTTCGACTACAAATTTTGGAACATCAAGACCACCGATGACCAACCACCACAATTTCTGGAACAATACCTATCAAAATCGATTTTGTTTATTTTTCAAATTTTATGTATTCTTGGTATCAGATTTAACAATATGTGTTTACGCTTGTGCAAAAGATTTCTTGCATATGGATTTTGGTCATAGTTACAAACTTGAGAAATCGTAGGTGAAATGTGATGAAGAGGGATCGCGACAACGGAAGAGAAGGGCTTGAGGGGGTGGTCCACATTTTTTTTTTAAAAAATTATATTAAATATAATAAACAAACTAAAAATAAAAAAAATATATGGTAGGGCAGTATAGTCATTTCAGGTTAAGTAGAGATGAAACATGTAAAGATTAAACCAAACGAGGGTCAGTCCAAATTAATTTTTTAAAATAACGACTGAACGTGTATTTTAACACCTGTACGAGGAACGATTCATGTAATTTACTTAAGTCATAAAAATAAACACAACTTCAAAAGTTAGGTGACTAAATAAACATTATTTTAAAAGTTAGTTGACTAAATAAGCATAAAACTAAAAGTTAAGTAACCAAACAAAAACTTTGTTGACTAAAGACTTTTTAAAACTTCAAAAGGAATTAAATCCCTATTCTAATAAATGAATAGTTTTAATCTTTTTTACTAAGTGTCACTTTAATACAACTCATCATAAATATTATGCTATGTGTTATGTAGATATATTAGGTAACTCATTTTAAAATTCAAATTTATATTTTCTAATTGTATATTAAATTTAAATTTATAGTAATTTTAAAATTTTGATATATCTTTTAGTTAATAATTTATTGAAAATAATAATTTTGTAACCCATTACTCTTATGGATTATACACTAGGAACCAAATAAACAAAAAAACAAAAAACTAAGAGTGCGTTTGGTTGTGGAAAATTTTCCAGTTTTCTTGGAAAATTTTCCAAGAAAAATGGAAATTTTGAAAACGCGTTTAGTTCGTTCAATTTTCCAAAATTTTTCAAGAAAATGAAAATTTTCAGTTTTCCAAATTGTATGTAAATTTGAAAAGTGATTTTTACAATTTTTCAAAGTTTTCCAAATTTTTAAGATGTAAAATCGCGTTTTCTAAAATTTTCATTGAAAATTGAAAACGATTCAACTCTATTTTCTAAAAACATTTTCTTAGAAAATGAAAACAAACGCACCTAAGTGACCTGAACCCTTAAAAAAAAAAAATTATAACCTAGTTATCTAATATACACCTTAAAAAAATATTATAACCTAGTTATCTAATATACAACCTCATCAACACCTTCGTACTCGGTAGGGTTTAGGGTTTCTGTCCATTGCTCCGAACACACGGAAGGTGAAATCGTGTAGCTTATCAAATAAAGGATGCCGGCGACTGAAATCACGGCGGACGCGTTGTCGGCGTCAGGCCGAACGTCGGAAAAGCTCAGCCTGCCTACGCTTCAATCTAAAATGAAATGCGACCCTGAAGGCTACGAGACCGAACTAAACTTGATTTACAGCCAATTCAAGTCGTCTGTAGAACTTTTTCAACAACAGGCGGCACTAAATTTCACCTCCGTCGTCAGTGGCGGCGTTGGAAGCGACCCTACCGTTGCCAAAGACCTCGGTGACCGGGCCATGTTCTTGGCTCACGTTACGCCTTTTTACCCTAACCAGCTCCTAAACTATCCGAAAGAGCTCGTAGACTTCCTTAGGTCATCCGCTCGGGTGCTTCCGTCCTCGCTTCGTGTCACTGTTACACAAGCTCTGATACTTCTTCTAAATCGCAAGGTATCATCTAAATTGGATCAATATTTGACTATATGTACACACACAGCACGCTCAGTTCAGTTATTTTCTGTTTGATGATAGAAGAACTTTACCGTTAATCGAGAATCGACGAATTTGCAACTTAAAATTTGATTTGAAACGAGTTCTACCAAATGCTCGATAAATAATTGATAAAGTATGTTAAATTTCAAACCAAATATAGTGTGCTGAAGTTGTAACAGTATTGAGATCGAGATTAAATCTTAAAAGCAATAGGATAGACTTCATAGCAGAGATTGGTTTTGTCTGTCTGGGTGGAACTGATCATTTTACAAGAGGCTTTGGTAGATATGTTTATGACTTGGCTCATTTGTATTCACAGATTGTTGCCATCAAGGAGACTCTTGCATTGTTCATGGAGCTTCAGGTTTTGACTGATAAGCCTTTAAAAGAATTGGCATTCTCTCATATCATTCATAGTATCAAGCGTATGAATCAGAAACACAAGAACGAAACAGAAAACAGAGCACTTCAAAGTATTCTATTTTCAATGCTACAGGTATACACACATTTCTCTGGCTTTTTAAATCTCTTTGCCAAACTTATTCAGTATCCAACTATATATGATATCCTTTTTATGTTGCTTTAGGAAGAGGATGAAAAGAAAGCAATGAGGTCACTTGTCACAATATGTGATCTTCACAGGAGGAAGGTCTGGTTTGATGATAGAACAGCCAATGCTATATGTCGGGCATGTTTCCACCCATCATCAAGGTTCATCAAATCAAAATATTATTATGTTACGTGTCCTTTTTCATGTAACAAATATAATGTACTCACATGATTTTTTGTTCTTCCACCAGGATTATGATTGCAGCTCTGTCATTTCTTCTTGATTATGAAAAAATTGAGCAAGATAATGACAGTGATGAGTCAAGTGATGAAGAAGAAGCAATCCAACAACATCATGTTGTCGTTAGTAAAGAAGCTATTTACAAGGTTAGTTGCTCAGTTTTTACTTTCTTTTAGGATAATTGGTTCCTTATTCAGTGTTCTTATTTATGTTCATCAAAATAGGCCAACAATACAGGGACAACATCCAGCAAAAAGAAAAAGAAAGCAAAGTTGCAGCGTGTGATTCGTAGCATGAAAAAGAAACAACGTATCTCATCTGAAAGGAATGATAACTTGAACTACTATTCACCACTCAATGCTTTAACAGATGCACAGGGGTTTGCTGAGAAGCTGTTCTCACGACTTCAAACTTGTAGTGAACGTTTTGAGGTAATTACTAATATACCCCTTTGTGTCCCATTTTTGACAACCTCCCTCCTAAATCACAATAACATGTTCAATGTTATGTATTCTTATACACCCCTATAACTATTATATTCCAGATAAAAATGATGATGGTGAAAGTGGTTGCGCGTACTGTTGGACTTCATAGATTGATTTTATTGAACTTTTATCCTTTTCTTCAGAAGTATGTTCAGGTAATGTTTTTCTTCTTTCTAGTTGTTTTTTATATTCACTATTTTTATCTCTAATTGTTACTTATATTCATTGGTATCATTCTTGTTGTGAAATTTTCAGCCCCACCAAAGGGATGTGACAAACTTGTTAGCAGCAGCTGTTCAAGCCTGTCATGATATGGTATGTAATATGTAATTTAACCTTTTATTTTTTTCATTGGAATTATTTAAATGAATGTGTTTTTTATTACCATTATATTATATATAAAAAAAATTGATAAAGTTATGTGGAGCAGGTGCCACCTGATGCAGTTGAACCATTATTCAAGCAGATAGTTAATCAGTTTGTGCATGATAAGTCACGTACAGAGGTATGTATCTTTCTGTTGCTATTTTTTGGTTATATTATTTTTATAAGTGATGTGAGTTTTTAGATTTAATTTCCTTTTGCAGTCGATTGCTGTTGGGTTGAATGTTGTGCGTGAAATATGTTTGCGTATTCCTCTGGTAAGCTTCTTACATTTTATGGAATGATTTAATTTTTTTTTTTTGTTGAAGGAATAAAAAAAGAGAAAACTTATTATTACCCTTTTTACTTATGTTTTTTGTTCTTCAGTTAATGACAGAGGATTTGCTGCAAGATCTTGTGCTGTATAAGAAATCTCACGAGAAGGCAGTTTCATCAGCAGCTCGTTCGCTTATTTCATTGTTCAGAGAGGTACTGTGAATCATTCTGTCTCTCTCTCCAAATTTATTTCTGTTTTAGGTTAGAAGGGTAAACTCGTCTTTTTCTTCTTCTGTAGATTTGTCCTTCGCTTCTCATAAAGAAGGATCGTGGTCGGCCTACAGATCCAAAAGCAAAGCCAAAAGCATTCGGTGAGGTTACTGTTCCCAGTGATGTCCCTGGGGCTGAGTTGCTTCTGGATGATGATGACGAGGATGATGATGTCAGCAATGCTTCTGATGAGGATGGTGAATCTATTGATGCTGACATCAGCACTCAAGGAGGTTCGGAATCTGAAGAAGAAGAAGAAGAAGATGATGATGAAGAAATGGGAAGTGAAGAGGATGAAGTATCTGATGAGGAGGAGGAGGTGGATGGGATGTCTATTGATTCAAGGGGATCTGAGAAAAGGAAAGGGCAAAAAAGGAAATTTGAAGATTTTGATGAAGAGCTTGATGGAGCCAATCAAAGTCTTAGGGCTCTTAAGAGATTAGCAGGAGCTAGATTGGAGAGTGAGGCAATAACAGAAGAGCCAACAACAGATGGTATTCTCTCAAATGAAGATTTTCAGAGAATCAAAGAGTTAAAAGTAAGTTACCATTTTTACACCACAAATATTATTATTAATCTGCTACTTATAATTATATACATTTTTTTCTCTGAAATAGGCAAAGAAGGATGCAAAGGTTGCATTGGCAAATCATGGAATTTTGAAAAAGTCTTCAGATCCAAAAGCAACAGTCTTTAAGGTCCCAACTTCTGATCAACTCAGTTTGAAAAGAGTCGATGGATATTCACTTGAAGTAAGTCTGAAAAATCTATTTATTTAAAATCATAAAACGAATATTTATTAGTTACAGACTTATTGATCGATTAATGTGCATAATCTTTTATGTATATAGGCTAACATAAGAAAAAAGATGACAAAGGAGGAAAGGAAGGCTTTGATAAAAGCAGGAAGAGAAGATGGGGAAAAGTACCAATCAAGAGCTGCTACCAAACAGAAAAAGGTCTGTTTTATTTATTTATTTATTTATTTATTTTATTGTTTATTCAAAAGTCCAAGATATTAATGCAACTCATTTAACCTATGTAGACTGGTGGATTAAGCAATCAGCAAAAGGAACACAAGAAGGCGATGCCTTTAGCTGCCAAGAGATCAAAGATCGAAAGATCACGCCGTCAGAAAAAGCTCAAGGCCAAGACAGCTGGCAAACAGTTCCGTGGTCGCAAAGCATGGAAATGATTCATATTTGGAAAGCCACATTCACAATTTTGCCCTTCCTTTTATCTATGCACTTTCAAAAAGCAAATTCAGTTATTTTACTTTTTATTTTACAGATTTTAGTGCCAAAACGGAGACATATAATGTGATATAGTATAATTTATTTTTTCATTGTGTATTACAGAGTGAGTTGCGTTAGGATGATTCTTGCATAGACAAAATAAATACCCAAATTACAAAGCGTAGATTTAATCAAGGTCAAACGGCCTCAAACTGATAATTACCCCCATATATAAACTACTTGGGTAAATTACACCAATTGTCCCTCTTGTATGTATCCAAAAGCACGTTTGGTTCCTATTTTCAAAAATTAACTCGGATCGTTTCTCATTTGGTTAAAAGTTACATGCTTCGTCCCTTGCAGATATAAAATGACTATCTTGCCCTTTTCTTTTTCTTTTTCATTTATTTTTCATTTGTTTATAATTTATATACTATTTTTTTTTGTTAAGTATAATTTTTAGAAAATGGAAATTCCACTTAAATTGGTTTCGAACCTTCTCACCATCAACGACCTCCTACAACTAGTCACTTCTGACACCAGCCACCTCCGGCCACCAGCTAACTCCGACAAACACCACCATTCATCTCCAAAAATATAAAATAAACCTGGAATTAAACCCTAAAATAAAACCCAAATCCATACCCTAGATCTACAAATCAGTTAAACGAAGAAGAGAGATGAAAGGATATGAGAAACACTGTGGTCGGACACCATTGCTATGAAACCTGGAACTCCGGTGGGTTTCTCCCCAAACTTGTTTGAAAAAAAAAATCCCAAAATTTGTTTCAGTGAGGAGAGTTGATGTGATCTATTCGGACATTGTTCTTCTTCCACCAGACGTCGTCGTTCCCCTCCCTTTCCTTCCTCTTTGTCTCGAAACTCAAGGAGCTGACGATCTGTTAGATGATGGTGTAGATATGAGACAATGGTGCAAAGATACTCTCTCTAAGATAATGGTTCGAAGACAAGGATGGTTTTCAGGTGCTAGGGTTTCCGGCGAAGAAGTGGTGACGATGGCTTACAGGTAGAGATCGACATTTTCAAGTGGCGATGACGATGTTGTAAGTGGCTTCAGACGTTGATGGATGTAGAGAGAAGTTTCATTGGAGGTTAGGGACGATGATTGGAATAGCCACCTGAGGGAGTGGCCGTCGGAGGGAGTAGTTGTTGGTGATGGTTTAAGGATGGTGGTTTTGGGTTTCTTGGAAGAGGTTAGAGACGAGAGGAAGAGAAATATCGATAGAGGAGACGATGAGGTGGGTGGGAAGGTAGGACAGGGGGCTTTTTTTCTTTTTTAAATTACTAATAATAATAATAACATTAAAGTTAATGGAAAACAAATGCACAAAGGGCATTATAGTCATTTCAGATCCGACAAGGACTAAAACCACAACACAATAATTTGTTAGGGACGAAGCGTGCAACTTTTAACGACATGAGGGACGGTCCGAGTTAATTTTTGAAAATAAGGACTAAACATGCTTTTGAGAACATGCACGAGGGACGATTGGTGTAATTTACCCAAACTACTTTAACATAGAATATTCTTGAATACCAAAACGTTTATATTATGTTCCATACAAATGTTTTTTTACCCACTTCCTCTTCCTGTTACTCTATGCACCACAAAGATTAATAGACATAATATTCAATAATTATGATCATGCACACCTTTACTCTCAATAAATTCGATAATATCATCCTTGCACCCCGTTCATTTCATATACAAAAGCATTTCCACATTCAACAATATCGATCCATAAGTTCAATAAGTGATCCAGTTGTAACATTCTTTTTTCTAAACTTCTTTTTGGTTACATTTGCATTACCTTTACTAGAGAACACAAATGTACTTGAGGCATCCTTTTTGTTGGAAGTCGATGAGGTTAATTTCGATCATATAGGCAAATTAATGTACTTCATGTGTGCCATACTTTCATCCTGTTCTTGAGCAAAGGCTGCCTTAGAGTTATTGCTGCCTTGGTAGCCTTAGCAGCTTCAAAACTCCTTTCATTCACAGCTTCATTTGGTGGTATTTCCCAATTACTAGATACTTCAACTTTGATTAATTAAAATGTATCAACTTCAAAACCGTGTGATTGTAACAAAGCTAAAACCCGGTTTTGGTGCGGTTTTAACCCAAAAGTCTAATCACCATAACATATATATAGTAAGCTAATCAGGAGAATGTGAAGTATTAAACAAAATTTAAAGTAAATTTTTAACAAGTTAAAGGTTAAAAGTTGTCCAAAAACAATTAAAAAAAATCCATGTTTAGACAACTTTTATATTGGACAAACTTAAGGATTTTTTTTTTCATTTATTTATGAATAACTGGCTTAGGAGTAAACTGTATAGTAGTGACTACCATATATGCTGAAAATATTATTGATGCTCTCAAATATTAAACTGTCTTAAACAAACATTTTACTTGAGATTTAGGAGTAAATTATGTCCGAGTATTCTATTTGAGACTTTCATACGATACATATAAAACCAAAGCTATCAAATTCATCAAATAGTCTAATTTCTTTAATAATATAAAGATGTAACTAATTCTCTTTAGACAATTTCTCCCAACCCTAACACTCAGAACTCACAAGTACGTAACTTAGAAGGTCAAGCTAGCATTGGTTTTTTAATTTTTGTGGTTATTTTGGTTGCAATTAATTAACATCACCTATTTGTGCAAGTTCTTCTGTCGCATTACTGAATTGCACTCCAAGCTCGTAAGCATGCTTATAGGCTTTGGATCTCTTTGTGTTAACATGTTTAAGCTCCTTCTTCAAACAAGTGATGCTCTTTCTTACAAGTTTCAATTCTGCTTTAAGTCGTATAAATCTAGATTGATGTTCCTTCAGCCTCATTTTCATTTCCTCAATCTCGTCTGACAGAATCTAACAAGAGAAAATTTCATATTCATCTGCCTGTTAACCAATTTAGAAGTAGAAAAGCAAAGAGGGATATATCATATATGTGAGTTTTTGTTTTGCAACAACTAATAAATCGAAGGAAAGGCAAAACTTTTACTGAGTTCAAAGATCTGAGGTTACATTTCGCCGAGTTATATCTTTCTTGATACGGGAGAGAGCAAGAGTCAGCAACTGATATTTCTTGTCGGCCTCTTCTACTAATTTCTGGATTTCATTAGAAGAATTGACAACGTGAATTCCATCTTCTAACTGTTCCATAGGGTCGAAACCATTGTCTTCTTCGATTTATTTCACATCGCAAAATCTTACAAATATCAAATACATATAAAAAATTTGAAGCCAATTTTTGCTGAACAGATTTATCCTTCAATACATATCTAAATTTTTACAGGTATTTATGGAGTCTTACACTTGCACCCCACAGCAAGAAAGTCAAGGTTGCTAAAATAATTACTTTCGTTACACTTGCACCCCACGGAAAGAAAGTCATTGCTAGAATAATTGGGAGCTGATAAATCCACTCCTTATTTTTATGGCTCCACATATTTTTGTTAGTAATTTACTATTATGCCCTTTACAGTGTATTTTAATTATTCCAATGCTTTTTGGGAGCTGATTTGATTCTCTTTCAACACATAAACACAACACGCTTAATCTTCCTCCTTCAAAGCTGGCAGTGTAATAAACTCATCTCAATAGTCACATTTTCGCGTCCGAATCCATGTTATACCACCGATGATCAATCTGTTCAATATTCCCGTCTATCAAACCCAGTTCGTAGATCCTCCTTTTCTTCTGGATTTCCATCCGGTTTTCGATTTTCCAGTTGTCATTTTCTTTTTCACCATGTTCTCAGATCCATTACAATTACGCAGGTGTTGAAGTAACACGACTTTTTCGACCTGAAAGTGCATGATATTACCCGTTCGGACCAGAAGTTATTTGTGAAGTTGTTTATGAAGTTTGTGTGATAGTATTACAGAGCTCCGATGACGGTGTTCTCGAGCGGAGTCTTCCCGGAAAATAATTTTGGGTGTAGTTCAATGGGTTCTCGAGGGCAGTTCTTCCCGGAGAATGTAAACCTTAAAGTTGAGCGACGGGAATGTGTTTCTAATTAGTCGAGTTAAGACATGTGGAATCTCCGATCACTGCATACTGCATTTTGTTCCTTCAGACACATATACATGGGCCAAGATTGAAACATGTATGCGTCATCTGAAAGTTGAAAGCCACTGAAGATTGTAGCGCCGCAAGAGGAAGGCGTTTTGTGAGGAAGAAGGAGCAATGTGGGCTGAAAGAGCTTAAAAAAGACGTTTAATACTTAAAATTTTAAATACAATATACATTCGAGAGGGTAAATTACGCCGATCCTCCTCATGCATTTGGAATTAATTTGGTGATGAAAGGAGACTAATTAAATATATAGGGTGTGATTGTGTAAATCAATGATACATATAGGTTGGGCTAATAAATTAGTAATGTGCTAAGCTTATGTAAGGTTTCATATAATGTTAATCCATTACAAACCCAAGTGTAAGAATTAGAGCTTACATATAACCCTTGAAATTCTACACTATATATATATATATATATATATATATATATATATATATATATATATATATATATATATATATATATATAACCTCTTGGCAAGAATTGACACACACTAGTGATCTTAGAGATACTATAGTCGAATTTGTGAGTGCCTCTAACCTCTCTCTCAAGTTCTACAATTGTTTGTGGTGTTTTGTAAACCATTTGAAGCATCACACTTGAGGTGCTAAGCTCTTAAAGGCCAAGTAATTCAAGCTAATAGAAGAGGTAACCTTCTAACTAGATTTTATGATTCATATGTAAAATTGCATGCTAGTTAGGACTCATGCTTTGGAAAATTGTTTATTGCATGTATAACTAAAGAAAACTTAGATCCAAAGCATTAGGGTTGTATGTGCATCATAGGAGTGTTATAGTGCTCAAAATTCATCAAGGTCAGCACCTTGATATGCTAGGCGAGGTATCGGTCGAAAGGACCGAAGGGGTAGGCCAGCACCCTGATATGCTAGGCTAGGTACCGGTCGACGGGACCAGAGGAGTAGGCCATCACCCTGATATGTTAGATAGTTACCGGTTGAATGAGACATAAGGGGTAGTCCAGTACCCGGATATGGGGGAACTCACTAAGCTTTATGCTTACGGTTTTTAGTTTTTGTTTCAGGTCCTTCTTCTTTGAAGGAAAGGAGCCGGCACGGTAGTAGCGCATCACACACACGCTTTTCCGCATATGAGATTGTTGGGATTGTACTCTGACATTGTTACTATTATATGACATGCTTTTGTGACATATAATCTATGGTTTTTATGATATGAAATAACTTGATGATGTTTTCTTAAAAATTGTTTTATGAATCGTTATATCAAAAATGAAATTTGTGGTCCATATTTTTGAGATGTTACAAGTTGGTATCAGAGCCTTGGTTTGAGGGATTCGAGCACACTCTCGGGTGTGTCTGGACTTAAACTGAGGAATTGGTATGAAAATTTTCAAAAGAAAAATGATTTTATAAAAAGAATTTTGAAAGGAATTTGAAAAGAGAAAAAGGACTTTAAAAAGAACAAGGTGTGTGATGTGTGCAATCGACCGAGCTCAAGTACGTTTTCCCCAAGATACCTATACATGTTTGTTATGATATATGATATGATTATGAGAACTGCATGCTAGATTAGGGCTGAGGATCTAAGAAGGATGCCTTATATGTCTGTTATATGTATGAGAACTACATGCTAGATTAGGGCTAAGGATCTAGGAAGATGCCTTATGTGTCTGCTATATGTGCTTATTGAAATTCATGCTAGAACTGATTAGTCAGTGATATGATGGCCTGAATAAGATATGCTTGGTTTTGTTACTTAATGCTCGAATGTTGCTTCCGTTGTGTTTTTAGGAGTTCTAGTTATCTTTAAATAACTACTAAACGAATACGTTAAGTTACATATTGCGAGGACTAAATAATTTCAAAAGGTTAGGTACAACCTTATTTCGCAGCTCTTTTTTGAGTCCAACCGTTGTAGGGTAGGACCTCTCATTTGAAGAATTATCTGGTCTTAGTGATATGTAATGGTATTCGCGAGCTAGTTAGGTAAAGGTAGTAGGGATTTCTTATGCAGTTGATAGCGGAGAGTAGGTCGGAGAGTTACCATAGGGCAAGCCTAAGATGAGATTTGTAACGATCCAAAAATCAAGGGTAAAAAAATTCATTTTTATTATAGTCAAAATATAGATATCATTTATTCCAAACATCTAAAACATCATTAATTAAAAACATTTATCAGAGTTCATCCTAAAATCATTCAACGCGGAAAAAACATAGGTGCGTACACTGCGATCAATCCGAGCCCTTCTTTTCTAAATCGATGATACCTTAAACCAATAAACAAAACTATAAGCACGAAGCTTAGTGAGTTCCCCAGAGCATACCCACACATAAACATACACATAACATGTCACAACAACTATACCGTCCACATATTTCATACAAACTATACATACGGCAGATAAGGATGCCCTGGGCCCGTCCCCCGGGTCTTACTCCAAGATGCCCTGGTCCCGTCCCAGGATGTCCTGGGCTCGTCCCCAGGGTCTTACTCCAGGATTCCATGGGCTCTCCACATGGTCTTACACCTAAGTGTCATGGGCTCTCCCATGGTCTTTAGTAGGAAAGCCATGGGCTCTCCGCATGGTCTTACATCCTGTTGCCATGGGCTCTCCCATGGTCTTCAATGAAAATATACAGAACAACTAGCATACCATCTATCATGGACATATTGAGCATACTATATAACACATAATGCCTAGCATACTACATATCATGAAATGGGCCGACCTTGGTGCCTTAGACCCATTGGTATGGTGAGGAGAGTCACCTGGCACTACCGAAGTCCCGCAACTAAAACTCCAGTGCTGATTGACAGGTTCCCGAACTTTCAACATCAAACAATACCCAATTAATAATTGGGTTCCAAGCCCAAGGTCCAATTCATACTCTATAGGCCCAAAAGTCAAGTAATGGGCCAAGCCCAACATATGGAAAATTGGGCCCAAATCTTTACAGGTCTTATTCAAAGGCCCAACCAAAAGTCCAGTCCAACATTTGGTATTTCTAATGGCCCAATATCTCATAATCATAAACGCCCAAAACTATGGCCCATCTATAGCCCAACTTTCCAAATTGGGCCCACACCCTCATATGGGCCTTACCTCAAAGCCCATTAATTATTTTTGTCCATTTGCTTGATCTTGGATGGCCCATTAATACTCAATCATCAAGGCCTAATAGAAAGGCCCAATAAAAAACCAAGTGAAATTAGGGTTTCACATATAATGATGATTAGGGTTAAGTGTCCCTACTTAACCCATTAAGGACTTAATCCATTGAGTCCCACATGGCCTTAGGTTAATTTGCAATGATTATTCAATAATATTTTAAGTTCAATAAACAATTCCGTTGTGGTCCCGATAATCCTAAATTAAGGTTTCCAACCCATATTAGCCCACTAGGCCCAATAGTTAGGTCCTTGTAACACCCATAATCAGAAAGACCAAGAAAGGAAAGGAAAACCCTAAGTCAAAGGGGTCAACTCGTCGAGTCCAAGGTGGAACTCGATGAGTCGGGATCCGGGTCGAAGAGTAAGTGACCGACTCGACGAGTCGGAAGGTGGACTCGGCAAGTCCGGTCTGGATTGGGAAACCCCAAGTTCGGGACTTGGTGCCCTATTTAAACGTCTCATTCTCTTCCATAGGGTTCATATACAATCTCTCTCACCCAGAATGCCGAACCCTAGCCACCATATCCATTTTGAGCAAGATCTATTCTTGGTGAAGTGATTTGAAGCTTGGAAGAGAAGGAGGTTCATAGTAGTGCAAGAGGAAGCCTTGGATACAGAGTTGGTGTGACTTTTCAGATCCTTTGAGGTAATAAGATGACCTTATTGCATTTAGATCTTTCTTATGTTTGAGATTTGGGCATTTTGAGTATAGAGGAGGTCTATTTCGAGTTTGGAGTAGATCTGAGGTAGCTACCTCAGATCTAGGCTATTAAGGATCCAGAAAGCCATAAAGTTTATGCCAATAAGTTGTTGTTGAAGCCCCTTGGTCACAAAACCTATCCCTAGAGTGTTTTAAGCCCATATCTCTTTGGTTTCACGTAAAGTTTGCAACTTTACATGAGAAATAGACTTGGGAAGAGTGGATCTATGAGTTGGAGCCCCTGCATGGCTTGCAAAGCCATTGTATGGATTAAGAACTGAAGCGACTCGACGAGTCCCATGGGTGGACTCGGCGAGTTGGATGAAGATGGTCATGGACTCGACGAGTTGGAGAACAACTCGACGAGTCTGTTGAAGACTATCATGGACTCGGCGAGTCTGTTCTTAGACTAAGTGAGTCAGGTCGTGAAAGACTAACCCCTCCTGGTTAAGGCTTAGATCAGTGAGTTGAATGGTGACCCAGTGAGTTGGATAGGATGGGACTCAGATATCGTTGAACTCGATGAGTTTTGGGGTGACTCGGCGAGTTGGGTCGCATTATGAGAGTTCTGAGTATATGTACTCAACGAGTCAAAGGACTGACTCGATGAGTAGAGTCAGCTAGAAAGATTGACTTTGACTAGAGTTGACTTAGTTTGGGTTCTAGAGTTCAGTTGGAACTAAGTGATATATGTATTGATATTGGTAGCTCGGGGAGCTAGTGGAGCAGCGGTTCAGAGAATTTACGGTCAGCAGCAAGAGGGTTATCAGCAAGTTCAACAGTGCAAGTGAGTTTCCCTTTGTGTGAATGGGTCTACGGCCACAATGTCGGCCCATGTCGTTATGAGTAGGAAGACCCGGGGGTTAGCCCTAGGCACTGTTTTCTAGTATGATATTCTGGACCAAGGTCCGATGTCGGGCGGGTGCCCAAGGAATGGTTTGCATGATAGAGTATACTTGTTGTCTGTGTGATGCATGTATGTGCCTGGTAGGAAGGTGAGTGTGGGCGAGGTCCCGTATCTCACCAATAGCAGAGTATGGATGGTGTTCCATATCTCATTAGTAGCAGAGCATGGGCGAGGCTCGAGATAGGCATGGAGTAAGTGTGGGTGTGGGATCTTATCTCACTTACCGTAGGAGCTTGGACGGGGTTCCATGACTCACTAGTGGCAGGACAGGGGCGAGGCCCAAGACAAGCGAGGCCTAAAGATAAGAATGCAGTAGGGTATGTTCAGTTATGTGTTATATGCTATTTTGTACTATATGTGGTTAGCGGGCAAGGCCTAGAGACAGGCGGGGCCTAAAAGAAACATATATGTATCCGAGTGGGGCTCGAAGCCAGGCGGGGCCCGAGGTAGGGAGCGAGGCCCGAAATAGCGGGCGTGGCCCAGTATATGTTGTATGTGTTTGTGCAGGGTATGTGGTAGGTAGGGGAACTCACTAAGCTTCGTGCTTACGGTTTTCGGTTTTGGTTTCAGGTACTTCCGGTAGCGGAGGGAAGAGTTCGGGGTGATCGCATGGCACACACCATTGATTAGTCAGCCTGGGCTGTTTTACTCTGATAATGAAATATGTTTTGGAATTAATACTCTAAATTTATGTTATGACTTATGATAAGTTTTTATGAATATGGTTTTGATAATGATTTAAAGAAAAAATTTTGGTACGGATTTTTGGGACGTTACAGTCCTTAAGCCCATTAGGAGGTTTAGGGTCTGGGTCAGGATCAGGTTCGGGTTCGGGTGCAGGCTCTAAGCTGGTTGATGACGGGCTACGCGAGTTCATCGCATTTGAGATTACGAGAGGCATCCTTGAGGTGACTCCGGTGATTTTAGGGTCGCTCAAGGAAGGGATCATCGAGCTGATAGAGGAGCGTCTCAGGGCGTTCAGGAGTGACATAACATCTGGCCAGTCAGGGACACACACTCTCCTTCAAGGATTATAGGGGATGTGGTGCGCCAGACTTCCACGGGGTAAAGGACCCCATTGTGGCCAGGAGGTGGATAACAGACATTGAGTCTGCTCAGTTGACGAGCTTCTGCCCCGAGGGGTCAAAGGTCCGGTATGCAACCCTTTGTTCGAGAGACTGAGCTCGAGATTGGTGGGAGGCGGTTAGTGATTCTTTGGGAGCCCAAGCCATTGAGGCTATGACTTGGTTAAATTTTGTGATCAGGTTTAGGGCTACGTTTGCGCCAGCTGTGGAGATTCAAAAGTTAGCCAAAGAGTTTTTTAACATGAGACAAACGACTGAGTTGGTGGTGCAGATTACTGCCAAGTTTAGGGAGAGGGCCTTACAGATACCTCAGTACGAGGGAGACGATGTAACACCTTAAAATTTTGAACAATTTTTCAATTTTGAAAACTATAAAATATCATTTGTAATCATAAATAAAAACATTGTGTCAACATTGTATCAGTACAAAACCCAAGATCAAAATACATAAACTCCGGTGTGCGTGTGTACGAATCATGCCGATGCCTTCCCGCGATCATCACTGGTACCTGAAACACATAACACATAACACTGTAAGCATAAATGCTTAGTGAGTTCCCCAAAATACCACTCTAACACATAATAGCCACTCGAGGCTGTAACTCTGTTGACCCTCAGGTCTATGTGTCTCAGTGGGGCCCTCCAGCCCCAACTCTCTATGGGCCCTCTGGCCCTAACTCTGTGGACCCGAAGGTCCTAACTCTGTGGACCCGAAGGTCCTAACTCTGCAACTCTGAATCATGCATAGCACATATCACAATAAATCATAGGACATAAATAACATTCAATTACACTGGCATATAACTCTAAAATACTCTATCACATAACTCTGTTACCACACTAGGTAAAGTATAGTGAGAAGACTCACCTCGGGTATATCGGTAATCTCTGACTCGGTAACGCTGGTCTAACCTCCGCCTAATCATATAAAATAAATACCCTAATTATTATAACTCTCAAAGGCTAGACTATGTCCTCTTATGACACTCTCAGAAGGGTAAAAGACCATTTTACCCCTCTCACAACTCAAAAGGTCCCACAATAGACCATACCCTAAAAGTCAACTTTCCGGGTTACACTGAGCGTACCCGGCTGCATCTCAGGATCGGGGAACGCTACCCAGTATGCGGCGCGTACTGGGATTACGCCCGGCGTACTCCCCAGCTTCATCCCCTTAACACTTTAGGTCTTGAACAGTTAAGAATCACGTCCAAATTCTAGATCTGACCACATCTAAGCCTCTTAATCCATAAAGTTGATAAGTTTATGCCTTTGCATGGCTGAACAAGCCACCAACTCCCATAATATTCCATCCTCTAACCTTAGAAGGCTTATTACTCAAGCATGACCTCAAACTAACACTAAAGATGGAAACTTTATGGCTCTAAATCACTAATAGCACTGAATGGGGACAGATCTCGGACCATGGAGCACTTTACACTCATAAAGTCTCCACCTTTGGGGTTTTTAGCCCTAGCAAAAGCACATGCAACAACAAATCAAAAGAAGAGGAAAGTTTTGAACTTTATACCTCTAAGTGTAGTCCCTTGCTCTGTAGATCTCAGATCCAAAATGGCACCTCAAGCTTTAGCTTCCAAGAACTCCTTTCCTTCTTCTTCACTGAGTCACCAAAGCACAATTAGCTCCAATAACACTCACACACACTAAGGACGGTGGGAAGCTCTCTTTTAGGGTTTCACTCACTGATATGGAGGCTGAGAAATGAGCCTTAGAACCCTTTAAATAGTGAACAAGACAGATTAGGGTTTTGCACTTGGGTCGGGTACGCCCGGCGTAACTCTGGGTACGCCAAGCGTACCTTGGCGATTTGCATCCAAACTAAGCACACGAGTACGCGCAACGTACCCCTCTGGTACGCCCAGCGTACTCACTTGCTAACTTTTCTCCACACAAGGGCTAATCATGACTAATGACAAAATAATAAGGGTAAAAGAAACGCACCTGAATCTCGAGGTGTTACAATTCTCCCCCACTAGAACCAGACTTCGCCCCCGAAGTCTCATTCCTCGAACAACTCTGGATGCTGCCCTCGCATCTCCGACTCTGACTCCCAAGTCATCTCGGACCCCTTCCGATGTTGCCACTGAACCAAAACCAGAGGCACTTCCTTGTACCTCAAAACCTTGATCTTCCGATCCCTGATCGCCACCGGTCTCTCAGCATAATTCAGATTCACATCCACCTGAATATCCCCCAATGGCACCACTGCTGACTCATTTGCTATACATTTTCGTAACTGCAACACGTGAAAGGTGTCATGAATCTAACCCAACTCTGCAAGTAGCTCCAAGCTATACGCTACCCTGCCCACCCTTGCGATCACTCTAAACGACCCAATATACCGGGGTCCCAGCTTGACCCTCTTCCTGAATCGGATCACTCCTTTCCAAGGAGATACCTTCAGGAGCACCAAATCACCGACCTAAAATTCGAGCTCAGATCGTCGCCTATTAGCATTACTCTTCTAGCGACTCTGAGCGGTCAACAACCTCTGCCTGACCTGTTGGATCCACTCTGACGTCTTAAGCACTATCTCCGTACTACCATCACACGCTGCCTCACTTCTCCCCAACAAATGAGGGTCCAACACCTCCTCCCATACTACAGCTCAAAGGGTGGCATACTAATGCTCGAATGATGGTTGTTGTTGTAGGAAAACTCCACCAAGGGTAAGTATGTGTGCCAACTCCCGCCGAAGTCCAACACACATGCCCGGAGCATATCCTCGAGCGTCTAAATCGTCTACTCACTCTGTCCGTCAGTCTGGGGGTGGTACGCGGTACTGAAATGCAGTCTAGTACCCAATTCCTCATGGAATTTCTTCCAGAATCTAGAGGTGAAACGCACATCTCGGTCTGAGACAATCGAGATCGGCACTCCATGCCGTGCTTCCACTTCCCTCACATACATCTCTGCCAACCTCTCTGCGGAAGAGCTCTCGCTAATAGCGAGAAAATGAGCGCTCTTCGTCAACCGGTCTAAAATCACCCAAATTGCATCGACTCCCCTCGCAGTCCTCGGTAATTTAGTGATAAAGTCCATGACAATCTGTTCCTACTTCCACTCGGGAATCTCTAACGACTGCAACTTGCCGTGCGGTCTCTGGTGCTCGGCCTTAACCCTGCGATAGGTTAGGCACCTCTCCCCGAACCATGCAATGTCCCTCTTCATACAGGGCCACCAATACTCCCTTTTCAGGTCCAAATACATCTTAGTGGCCCCGGGATGGATCGAAAACTTCGATCGATGAGCCTCTTCCATCAAAATGGTACGCGTTCCACCCACATGTGGCACCCAAATCCGACCCTGAAACGTCATAAGCCCCCGACCATCGGTAACGAACTCTGATACTTGCCCAATAACCCACTCTCTCTTCTGGTTTTCTGGTCTAATGGCCACGGTCTGAGCTCCTCGAATGGTGTCCAACACCGGAGTCATCACTGTCAATCTCATACAAATATCACGCATCGGAACACTCTCTGCCCTACGACTCAAGGCATCGACCACCACATTGGCTTTCCCCGGGTGGTACAGGATCTCGCAATCATAATCCTTTACTACATCCAACCATCTCCTCTGCCGCATATTCAGGTTGGGCTGATCCATCAAGTACTTTAGGCTCTTGTGATCCGTGTATATGGTACACCGGACCCCATATAGATAGTGACGCCAGATCTTGAGGGCGAACACTACTGCTCCCAACTCTAAATCATGGGTAGGATACCTCACATCATGAGGCTTCAGCTGCCTCGATGCATACGCTATCACATGGCCTCTCTGCATAAGCACTGCTCCTAACCCTGATATCGACGCGTCACAATATACCATAAAATCCTCCATTCCCTCCGGAAGGGCTAACACTGGGGCTTCGCATAATCTCTGGCGAAGTGTCTAGAAGGAGGCCTGCTGCTCTGGACCCCAAGCAAAAACTACACCCTTCCGAGTCAACTTAGTGAGTGGCACGGCGATCTTTGCGAAATCCCTGATGAATCTCCGATAATAGCTTGCTAGTCCTAGAAAACTCCTGATCTCCGTGGGTGACCTCGGCACCTCCCAACTCATCACCGCCTCACTTTTGGCCGGTTCGACCAATATCCCTTTATGGTTAACGAGATGTCCCAGGAACTGGACCTCTCGTAACCAGAAATCACACTTGGAGAACTTGGCATAAAGCCTCTCCGATCTAAAGACCCCTAGGATCTCCCGCAGATGCTCCTCATGCTGCTCTCTAGATCTCGAATACACCAAAATGTCGTCGATGAATACGATCACCGAGCGATCCAACATCGGTCTACACACCCTGTTCATGACATCCATGAACATCGCTGGTGCGTTGGTGAGCCCGAAAGGCATCACCACGAACTCATAATGCCCGTAACGAGTCCTAGACGCTGTCTTCTGGATATCCTCATCTCGCACCCTCACCTGATGATATCCAGACCTCAAGTCGATCTTGGAAAACCAAGATGCTCCCTGCAACTGATCGAAAAAATCATCAATCCTCGGCAACGGGTAACGGTTCTTGACCGTCAATTTGTTCAACTCCTGGTAATCAATGCACATCCGGTGTGAACCATCCTTTTTCTTGAAAAATAGGATAGGAGCTCCCCACGGCGAACTACTCGGCCGAATAAACCCCTTTCCCAGTAGCTCCTGAAGCTGCGAGGATAACTCCTGCATCTCTGGAGGTGCAAGGCGATAGGCGCGGCCCCCGAAACCAAATCGATACTGAACTCCACCTGCCTCACAGGAGGTACGCCCGACAACTCCTCCAGAAATACATCCGGGAACTCACGTACTATCGGAACCTCTCCTACAGATCTCGGTCTCTCCATTTCCACCCTCGCGTCCATCACATACGCTATGAATCCCTTACATCCCTGTTGAAGACTCTGCCTCGCCCTGGCAGCTGAGAAAAATATTGAACCAGAACGTGTACTGTCACACCCCCAAACCTGAACGGCGGAAACGTTCGGGGGCGGATGACTTCATGTGGTAGCGTAACAAGTGAATACATAGTAAAGAAAGCAATACAACCATCATATATATATATATATATATATATATATATATATATATATATATATATATATGTATGTATAATTGAAAGTTTTACATTTGTCAAACGTTACATGTTCAAAATCAATTACAAATATGATGTCAAAATATGAGATTAAACTGGCGCCACAGCATCTCTTCATCAAAAGCAATATGATACCTGTAGTTACTGAATCCCTGGGACATACAAGTAATTTTTGAAAGAGTAGATTAGCATTTAAGCTGGTGAGTTTCATAAGTATTTAATGACAATGTTTGTATGAAACGAAATATCTTGTCCTTGTTTGTTTGTGTTTAGAAAATCCTGTATTTTCTACTAGTATAAAAGTAGTCTTCCTTCCAGACTAAAGTTTGTTTCCAAAATGTTTGTAAGTGTAAAAGTAACCAATACGTTTGAAAACCTCATAAATCAATGTATTTTTAATACCATCTGTGAGCTTTATAACCATACTATTGACTCGGATTTGCCTATACACAACGTTCTTCAGACGTTGGAATGTTATGATGTTTGTCACCCCAAACGGTGGACTGTAGCTAACAGTCAGGGCGCGGGTTGTCAAGCCCGTATAGATCTATACACAAACACCATGCTCCCCCTCCAAGGGATTCTGGTATATAATACAGGACTTGAAATGTGTACTCGAACGTACGCAAAGTAAATGTTTCACAGAACCGTAGTATAAAAACAGATTTATGTGTTGAAATGTTCGTTTGTTATTGTACATGAAAGTGATTTCTTGAAAATCATGTTTCTAGTATGTAAAAGTTAGCAATATCCTCATAAAACTATACCTATTATAGTTTTCTAAAAGTGTGCCTAGTTTGTTTTAGAATATCTAGAAAAGGAATCACTTGTTATGAAAGCATAGATTTTTGTAGAGTCTAAGATAGACACAATATACATTAAATCTAGGAAAATGTTTAGTTTATACATGCATTACAACAATTTATTGTTTCAAAGATAGAATGCTACTGTCATATCTTTTGTATACGGGAGTTCCCTATAAAGTTTATAAATCACATATGATTCTACTTAATAAAAGTGTATAATAATCTTTATATATAACACCCGATAATAGTCGTGTGTTTTACTTGTATTCCCCCCCTTAGAAAGCATATAAAAGCATTTAGAATATTTAAAAGGGTTAATTAAGGGGTATGAACTCACTAGAAAGTTTGAAGATAGCGAGATGGAAAACCGGGCAGAGTTTCGTCTCGGGAAACGGATTTTCCTCGGGATTCTCGGGAATCTCGGGAGTAAAATCGACCTTCGGGACTTGCACAAACTGACCAGGGCTTCGGGGTACTGCGAGCACAGAAAACGAGATAAAACACAGGAAAAGTGAGAGAGAATGACCAAGTTTTCCGGGAACCCTCGCATCCTATTTATAGGAGGCTGGAACCGCCTCCGTACGCGGGGCGTACGCGTACGTCACGCATGACCGAGTCCTCGACTGCCTCGCACTTCGGATGGGACGGGGGTAGGCTCGCATAGGGGCGACGTGGACGATCCGAGGCTGTGGCCTCGAGTACGCTGGGCGTACTCGTGTACGCGGGGCGTACGTGCGTGACTCAGACTTCGGATAATACCGAAGTTTTTAATAAAAATTATATATAAATTATTTATTAAACTTCAAAAATTCATATCTCCTTCATACAAACTCCGTTTTCGACGTTCTTTATATTCACACGAAGGTGAGACTACGATCTACAACTTTCATTTAGGTTCCGTCAGCAAATTCCGAATTTATTTTTATTATTTATTTATTAAAATGACGTGATTAAGGAATTTCTTTAAAAATTCATAACTTCTTTATCTGACGTCGGTTTTTGCCAGACTTTTTTCCGCTGAATAACCATTATCGAGACCTTCGATTCTTGTTTAGGTCATTCCGGCCAAAAGTCGCTCGATCTCTGATTCGAGTTTTCAGTTGACTGTTGCTAAGCCGAAATTGGAAAAATCTTAATTTCAATATACGAAGTCGGGTTTGGGCATTCTTTTTACGTACGATCCCGGTTTAATGATATAAAACATAGTAGGTAGTTAAATAGAAACTTTTTGGACATTTTATTATCAATGTTTATTTTGATTAACTCAAAAATGGTTATAACACTTGACCTATTAGGCCATTACAAAGAGTTGAAATATCGGGTTGTCACATGTACCCTCGCCGTACACCGTAAGAACTCCCCCACTAGGGTCTCGCATGGTCACCAGTTGTTGCTCGCAGTCGATGATCGCTCCAAATCTGCTCAACCAGTCCATGCCCATGATGACACAGACATCCCCCATCGCAATAGGGACCAAATATATCGGAAACTCAACCCCGAAAATCTCAAGTACACAACCACGAATCACCTCGGTGGCATACACCGCTCTCTCATCCGCTATGGAAACTCTCAGAGGCCGACTCAACGCCTCTCGACTAATACTGATGTGTCGGCTAAAGGCCAACGATACAAAAGATCGACTCGCACCCGAGTCAAATAACACTAGAGCAGGTACATAATTCACAAGGAAAGTACCTACGCATAACATAATATAAGCACAATATCACAAAATACAAAAGAATACATGAAAGAGTACATATCGACCACGACGTTGGGCGCTGCGCGGACCTCCTCCGCAGTCAACTGGAAGGCTCTCCCACGTGCCTTCGGTGCCTTGACCTTCGCAGGCTGAACATCAGCACCTCTCATCGCAGCAGGGGCTGATCTCGGAAATGCTCCCTGCACTGACCCCCGCAACTGTGGACACTCTGCCTTCCGGTGTCCAGTCTGGTTGCAATGAAAACAAACTGAAAAACCCTTGGGGCAATCCTTGTCGATGTGCCCCTCCTTGCCACACTTGTAGTAAGACCCTGCTCTGCATATCCCATCGTGGCTCTTGCCGCACTTGCCACAAGTGCGGCCCTTTTGATTCCTAGATCTCAATTCAGCGGGTTTGGCCCGCTTGGCTGCCGGCTGAGACTGAGCCGACCGCCGATCCTTTTCCTGAGACTCAGCCTCCTCCCTAGCTTGGGTCTCCAACTCTATTTCCCTCTTCCGGGCATTTTCCTGAAGCTTAAAAAATGTCCGGTACGATGAGTTCGCCACGAACTCTCGTATATCCCTCCTCAACACGCTCAAATACCGGCTCATACGTGCCTACTCATAGGACACGTGCTCTAGGCAGAACATTGCCCTCTCATGGAACTTCCGAGTAATCGCTGTAACCGACTCAGTACCCTGCTTGAGGGTCAGAAACTCCTGTTCCAATCGCTCCCTCTCCACTGGGGGAACGTACTCATCTCGGAACATAGTAGTGAACCTCTCCTAGGTCACTGCAGCAAGCTCAGCAGACGGGAAGTGCGCTGTCACAAACTTCCACCAGTCCTTCGCTTCCAAGCGAAGCTGGTTCAGTGCAAACCGAACTCTCAAATGCTCAGGGGATGAGCAGATAAAGAAACACCCCTCCATGTATGATATCCATCTCATCGCTGCAATCGGGTCCTGGGTCCTATCGAACTTTGGTGGTTTCGTGTTGCTGAATTCCCGGAACAGCAACGCATCACCACCCTGCGGTCTCGTCGCAGCTATAGCTGCAGTGGCCACAGCAACAGCAGCCTCAGAAAGAGCAACGTATCTCTCATCAAATGTCTCAATCAGAGTGGTCTTGATATACCCGAACATCTCTGGTATCTCCGCTCTGATGGCCGCAACCACCTCCTCCTGAATGATCCTACGGATCTCAGCCTTGCTCGTGCTACTGCTCTCTGGTGTGTGGCGTGTCCCAACCATGGTCTCCTTCTAAAATACAAGATAAGAATATTAGAGACCCCTTCGAGTATAATCACACTAGATAACTCCACCCTACTTGTTCCTTAGTGCCCTAAGGATTCTTACTTGGACTGCGCACCAACCCGGTATCTTCAGTAGTACGGGCCCACTACTACCGTCCATACCACATCAGCATTCATCCCAAGTCCTCCTCCTTGAGCCCCAAATCCCAAGTACTCTACTCTTTCTATCATGTGCTACTCACTAGCAAATCTCTCATAAGCACCTCGCTGCTATCTAAATCACTCTTAAGCATCTCTAGCAGCAAAACCCCTAGACTAACACATCATATATCAGGCCACTCTAGTCCTAATAAGAATACCTAGTCTACTCTAGCATGCATATCGTAACTCATCATATAGCATAACATAACATATATGATAATCACTTATTATGAGGGTATTTTGGGAAATCACCGTTCGGGTGCTGGCTGATCGTACACACGGCTCTGCTCTATTTGTCTCAAGACTCTTGTTACTCTTTTTTTCAAAAATATTATTATTTTTTTTTATTAAAAATTTCCTCAAATCCCCAGTTTGAGTTCAGATACGCCCGAAGATGTATCCGAATCCCTCAAACCAAGGCTCTGATACCAACTTGTAACACCTTAAAATTTTGAACAAATTTTCACTTTTGAAAACCATAAAATATCATTTGTAATCATAAATAAAAACATTGTGTCAACATTGTATCAGTACAAAACCCAAGATCAAAATACATAAACTCCGGTGTGCGTGTGTACGAATCATGTCGGCGCCTTCCCGCGATCATCACTGGTACCTGAAACACATAACACATAACACTGTAAGCATAAATGCTTAGTGAGTTCCCCAAAATACCACTCTAACACATAATAGTCACTCGAGGCTGTAACCCTGTTGACCCTCAAGTCTATGTGTCTCAGTGGGGCCCTCCAGCCCCAACTCTCTATGGGCCCTCTGGCCCTAACTCTGTGGACCTGAAGGTCCTAACTCTGTGGACCCGAAGGTCCTAACTCTGCAACTCTGAATCATGCATAGCACATATCACAATAAATCATAGCACATAAATAACATCCAATTACACTGACATATAACTCTAAAATACTCTATCACATAACTCTGTTACCACACTAGGTAAAGTATAGTGAGAAGACTCACCTCGGGTATCTCGGTAATCTCTGACTCGGTAACGCTGGTCTAACCTCAGCCTAATCATATAAAATAAATACCCTAATTATTATAACTCTCAAAGGCTAGACTATGTCCTCTTATGACACTCTCAGAAGGGTAAAAGACCATTTTACCCCTCTCACAACTCAAAAGGTCCCACAATAGACCATACCCTAAAAGTCAACTTTCCGGGTTACGCTGCGCATACCAGATGTGTACGCTGAGCGTACCCGGCTGCATTTCAGGATCAGGGAACGCCACCCAGTATGCGGCGCGTACTGGGATTACGCCCGGCGTACTCCCCAGCTTCAGCCCCTTAACTCTTTAGGTCTTAAACAGTTAAGACTCACGTCCAAATTCTAGATCTGAACACATCTAAGCCTCTTAATCCATAAAGTTGATGACTTTATGCCTTTGCATGGCTGAACAAGCCACCAACTCCCATAATATTCCATCCTCTAACCCTAGAAGGCTTATTACTCAAGCATGACCTCAAACTAACACTAAAGATGGAAACTTTATGGCTCTAAATCACTAATAGCACGGAATGGGGACAAATCTCGGACCATGGAGCACTTTACACTCATAAAGTCTCCACCTTTGGGGTTTTTAGCCCTAGCAAAAGCACATGCAACAACAAATCAAAAGAAGAGGAAAGTTTTGAACTTTATACCTCTACGTGTAGTCCCTTGCTCTGTAGATCTCAGATCCAAAATGGCACCTCAAGCTTTAGCTTCCAAGAACTCCTTTCCTTCTTCTTCACTAAGTCACCAAAGCACAATTAGCTCCAATAACACTCACACACACTAAGGACGGTGGGAAGCTCTCTTTTAGGGTTTCACTCACTGATATGGAGGCTAAGAAATGAGCCTTAGCACCCTTTAAATAGTGCACAAGACGAATTAGGGTTTTGCACCTGGGCCGGGTACGCCCGGCGTAACTCTGGGTACGCCAAGCGTACCTTGGCGATTTGCATCCAAACTAAGCACATGAGTATGCACAACGTACCCCTCTGGTACGTCCAACGTACTCACTTGCTAACTTTTCTCCACACAAGGGCTAATCATGACTAATGACAAAAGAATAAGGTTAAAATAAACGCACCTGAATCTTAAGGTGTTACAATTCTCCCCCACTAGAACTAGACTTCGCCCCCGAAGTCTCATTCCTCGAAAAACTCTGGATGCTGCCCTCGCATCTCCGACTCTAACTCCCAAGTTATCTCGGACCCCTTCCGATGTTGCCACTGAACCAAAACCAGAGGCACTTCCTTGTTCCTCAAAACCTTGATCTTCCGATCCCTGATCGCCACCGGTCTCTCAGCATAATTCAGATTCACATCCACCTGAATATCCCCCAATGGCACCACTGCCGACTCATCTGCTATACATTTTCGTAACTGCGACACGTGAAAGGTGTCATGAATCTGACCCAACTCTGCAGGTAGCTCCAAGCGATACAC
Source organism: Lactuca saligna (assembly GCF_052625555.1). Classification (NCBI taxonomy): domain Eukaryota; kingdom Viridiplantae; phylum Streptophyta; class Magnoliopsida; order Asterales; family Asteraceae; genus Lactuca; species Lactuca saligna. The sequence goes on from NC_136424.1 coordinate 251,828,679, forward strand.
TACCCTGCCCACCCTTGCGATCACTCTAAACGGCCCAATATACCGGGGTCCCAGCTTGACCCTCTTCCTGAATCAGATCACACCTTTCCAAGGAGATACCTTCAGGGAAGAAACCCAAGGGATTCGACACTAGGTCGAAGGGCCAGTAGGGTCGGAGCCACTGTGGGAAATTTGGAAAAACTCATGAGGGAGTTTGTAGACTGGGATCATCGGGCTGCTATAAATGCAGCAAGCTTAGGCACTTTGGTAGGAATTATACTGTCCCTACCCCCGCCCTTCAGTCGTTAGACCTAATTTGCTTCCATTGCAATCAGAAGGGCCATAAAAAGGCCAATTTCTCGAGATTGACATCAGGAGCGCTAGTGGCGGCACCAGCTCTAGCGACCCTGCAGATCATGGATGGCCTACATGGCAATATGGATGCTCCAGTGGTGAGGAGGCGAGCCTTCCATTTGACCGCCGAGGATGATCGTGCTACACCGGATGTAGTGAAGGGTATGTTTTCTTCTCCCTAACTTTTATTATATGTCGTTTATGATATTTATGTGTTTTATTTAGGATCGTTCCACGTGAACGACATTCCAGTACAGGTGTTATTTGACTCGGGGGCTACCCGATCATTTGTCTCTCCTACTCTTAGCAAAAGGTTTTCTGAGTCTTCGGTCATATTAGATTGTCTTTTTGAGGTTGAGATAGCTGACGACCGATCTGTTCGGGCATCATAGGTTTTTAGAGATTGCATTTTGAGGTTGTATTACGAGCGTTACCTCGTGGATTTGGTTCCCATTCCGTTGCACGTGAACAAGGTTCTCATCAACATGGATTGTTTGAGCCCGAATCGGGGGGTGATCGACAGTGCGCATCAGTTGGTACGTGTCAGGACCCCAAGTGGGGGAGAGTTGGTGATTCAAGGTTGCATAGACCAACAACCTTGAATCACCAGTGGTGAGTAGCTGGTCCACGCAACCCTGAATCACCAGCTCTCCCCCACTTGGGTCATGACACGTACCAACTACTACGCACAATCGATAACCGCCCCATTAGGGCTCAACCAATCCATGCCGATGATAACCTTGTTCCCACGCAACAGAATGAGAACCAAATCCACGAGGTAACGCTCGTCATACAACCTCAAAACTCAATCTCTGAAAACCTCTGATGCTTGGACAGATCGACCATCAGCTATCTCGACCGGTAAAGGACAATCTAATATGCCTGAAGACTTAGAAACCCTCTTGCTAAGAGCAAGAGAGACAAATGATCAGGTAGTCTGCGAGTCAAATAACACATGTATTGGAATGTCATTCACATGGAATGATCCTAAACAAAACACATAAACATAACAAATAAATATCATAAATGACATATAATAAGAGTTAGGGAGAAGAAAGCATACTTGTCACCACATCCGGTGCGGCACTCGCCTCCTCGACGGTCAATTAGAAGGCTCGGCTTCTCACCACTGGAGCATCCGTCTTGCCCTGTCGGCCATCCGTGATCCGCATAGTCGCTAGAGCTGGCACCGCCACTGGCACTCCTGATGTCAATCTCGGGCAATTGGCCTTTTTATGGACCTTCTGATTGCAATGGAAGTAAATCAGGTCTTATGTCTGAAGGGTGGGGGTAGGGGCAGTATAATCCCTACCAAAGTGCCCAAGATTGCTGCACTTATAGCAGCCCGATGATCCCAGTCTACAAACTCCCTCATGAGTCTTGCCACATTTCCCACAGGGGCTCCGACCCTGCTGGCCCTTCGACCTAGTGTTAGATCTCTTGGTTTTCTTCCCCGAAACCCCAGTAACCTACCCAACCTATGCCTTCCTCTTCCGGATGTGCTCAATATCAATCTCCCTGTCTCTCGCCTTGGCTATCATGTCCTCCAAGGTCGGGAATGCTGAGTAGCTGACATGTTTCCGGATGTCAGCTCTCAACATATCATAATAACTAAAATTCATAAAAGAATACCTCTCTCACACATTTCATCAATCAGCTTATGTGCACAACCTTTTACTTTATATCTGATTATAGCTTTGTGTGGCTATATATTCCATCAATTATAAGGGCTGGTATGAGATGAATTAGGACCAATAAATATAGGGTTGGTGTGTAAATAAAGAACATTGGTCTGCAATTCACCTAGAAAAATGAAGAACAAGGCATGTTAAAATGAAAGTAGCGAACCTGGGAGAGCTTTCTGGGGCGTGTGTAATGATCCTCATAAGAAATTGAATTACGTATGTAGTTATGATGTTTATCACAAGAAATCAATGAACCAACAACGATGGAGTGACGTTGATGATATCTTCCCGGAGCAACAAATTGGTTACATATTGTGTGTTGATGGTGTGCATATGGTGGGCTGAAGTCGATGTGGCGTGGGATGCGTAGATGGATAGAGATTGTGCGCTGGAGTGTAGTTAAGAAGATGAAAGTAGATGCGTGATGAAGATGAAGACAACTGGTGGTTTGGATATGATGTACAAAGATCAGATGGCCTTGGTTAGATGAAGAATAAGATCTTTAGTTTGTTACCGGTTGTAAACCCTACACAGTGGAGAGCTTGAATGATTCTTTGTTTTTTTTTTTGTTGATCAGGGTTTAAAGAAACATGAGAAGATGGAGGAAAGATGTGTGGTGATGGTGCGATGGCTACGAATGGCTATGTTAAGCCATCGATGATGAAGGTGGCTAGAAGACAATGAAGGCAATTGGTGGTAAGATGGAGATGGAGACGATGACATAATGTGAACTTTGAAGAATGTAAGGGTGTACAAATGGTGTTCTCAATATACTTATATTAGGGTTGCGTAGTTAAGGAGAGAGAGAAAATAAAAAAAATCCAATTACTATACCTAAATTATAGGACTTTCTATTATTTAAATTTATGGATTTCCTATTATACCCTTATGGCCATTTCAAAGTTACATATGTAGCACACCAGTTTTATAATTTACATAAATGACCCGATTAATAATAGCCCTAGATCTAATTATTTATATGGTTGTGATTTATTCTCGTGTTCTCAAACTTTTAGGTGTTCTCGTTTGATTCAACTCGTATATATATATATATATATATATATATATATATATATATATATATATATATATATATATAGAGAGAGAGAGAGAGAGATCTGGACATGGGCTAATTGGAGATAGTGACAACTTGCTTGAGAATGAGAAAGAAAGAGACAAAGCTAAGAGATGAGGCAATGACATCTACGACATGTTGGACTCGCCGGAGAGGAAAGAAGGAAAAGAAAATATTGAAAAAAGAAGATAGTATTTAGGAGCTTTGGTACCGACAATGCGAGTGCCAACTAGGGTTCTAGTGACGGGTCGATCAGAAAAATGGATTGAAAGTGCTTGGCTATGAAACCATGTAAATATTATAAGTTGTTTAATAGATATAAAATATTAAACCTCATATAAAAATAGATATATAAAGGGTCTGGCATGACCTAAACCCTAAGAACCTTAGGCCTAACCCTAAATACAAACATACTAACATGGAACACACCCCATATATCATATCATCATAATCTAATACATCGAAAGGAGGCAAGCCATTAAAAACCAGAAAACGCAGTTGAGACAGTTGGCCAAACAAGGAGTATGACAACATACCCCATATATAACCAAAGGGTAATGACTCTGAGTCCGAGACACACTCTTGCAATAATATCTAATAGTATATCTCGGAAGTTAGACCGAAGGAGTTAGTAGCGTATCACCATAATAGGCCCGAGAGCCGAGCAATGATCCAACCAAGCTATACAAAATATTGGGCCAATCAGCAAAGTTTCAGGAGAAAGTAGTAGTGTCGCAACACAGTCGAGCCCAAAACATTCTGTTTAATTCCAACATAAGTTCGTAGGCCAAGTATAATCACCAGCAAAAAACATACGACATTAGGGGTGTTCGTTTCGATGGATCGGTTCGATCCGATCCAATTAAGTAAATCAAAATTGATTTCGGTTTTGAAAATATGGATCCGAATTGTCAAAACTAAATTCAAATCCGATCCGATCCAATCCAATTATAATTCGGTTGGATCGGTTTTTATAATTCGGTTTTCAAAAGGCATAACATTTTAAAACGATATATAATTATAATATTATACAATTTTTATAGAAGAAGCAAAAACTAATTATTTAGTTGTAATTTATAATTTATAAACAACTACTAAAAATGTATATTATAATTTAATATTTATTAGATAAAATGCTTTTGAGAGAAAATCATATTATTTTTTTAGTTTTTTTTTTATTAGGTGAAACTTTTTGAATTTTTTCAGAAAAAATAATTTATAAAATTAATAAAAAATTATGAAAATATTAAAAATAAATAAATAATAAATTGTTATTCGATTCTTATTTTATAAACCAAAATCAATCCAAAATCCAAAATAATAATTCGGTTTTTGCGAAATCCAATCCAAAAATCCGAACTATTCGAACCATATAGTTCAATCCAAATTGTACAAAAGGATAATTCGATTTTATCCAAATAATAAACAGCTCCAGACATACCACAAAAATCTTACGATTAGATAGAAAAATAATTATTTATTCTTTCAACCCATCCTATTATTGTAAAATCTTACGATTAGTTAGAAAAATAATTATTTATTCTTTCAACCCATCCTATTTTTGTGATTACTCGTTATACAATTATAGCATATAGTACAGAGCCGTGACAAATACTTTTGGTTATTTGGGATCCAACGTTGCGTGGCGATACCAAAACCAAACGGCCCAATTTCATACTCAACTCTGATTGCCATATTTGGTGTTTACAATCTCGAAACATTACACACGAGATTCAAGAACACATACATAGAGAAAGAATCACTGACAGGTTTCTGTTGTTTCATCATAAAGGAAAGTATCTTGATCGGAGAAAACGACAGTGGGTCTGTATTCAATTGCAATGATGGTGAAATTTGTGAAACAACTTTCACATTCATCATAAATTTCAATGCAATCAAATGGATGATTTTAAACCCATTAAGAACATCGATCATCTCCAGTATTGTTTGTCGACTAGTTGCTTTGGGTTGAAATCGACGCCGACAGTTTTAATCCGTCGTCTCAAACGACCATGATCAGTTCTTCCCTTAAACCCCACTTTGGATCTCAGTTGCAGGTCCATTACCATTCCACGAACATCATTATTTCTCTCTACTTTTGGCTCGCATCATGGATCCTTCCACCTCTCGTCCTGCTGTAGTCATCGACAATGGCACCGGGTATTTAACTCACTCACATCTCTGCAACGCGCCCCACATGTTTGTTTAAATTCCCCAATAAGATTCATATATATATTCACCCAAGACTTATCAACCAAGTGATTGTAGCACGTTTTGCCCCACCCTTTCAACAATGTTTACTAAACTAGTACTCTTTTCACAGTTTGCAGACCACCTGTTCGATAAAATTACTCAAGAAAATCCGACCTAACAATTGAACTTATAATGGTATTACAGGTATACGAAAATGGGATTTGCTGGTAATGTGGAGCCTTTCTTTAACGTTCCAACAGTAGTTGCTCTTAACGACTCATTTGTAAGCCAACCTTCCCGAAGCTCATTCAAAGGAAGCAGCAGCTGGCTAACTCAACACAGTGCAGGAGTGATGGCTGATCTTGATTTTCACATAGGAGAAGAAGCCATGTCAAAGTCAAGATCTAGTGGCATCTACAATCTAACTCACCCAATCAAACATGGACAGGTGGAAAATTGGGATGCAATGGAGCGATTTTGGCAACAATGTATATACAATTACTTGCGTTGTGATCCAGAGGATCATTACTTTTTGTTGACTGAAAGCCCATTGACTGCACCTGAGACTCGAGAATACACTGGTGAGATTATGTTTGAGACATTCAATGTTCCAGGGCTTTATATAGCAGTTCAGCCTGTTCTTGCTCTTGCTGCTGGATACACCACAAAGAAGGTTAGTTTCTTGGATCTTTAATCTTGATTCTTGAGTTTATTTGGTAATTTGTAATGTTTAAATAATTATATGGTTTTGCTTAGTGTGAGATGACAGGTGTTGTGGTGGATGTTGGAGATGGAGCTACACATGTTGTTCCTGTTGCAGAAGGTTATGTTATTGGGAGCAGTATTAAGTCGATACCTATTTCAGGAAAAGATGTTACTTACTTCATCCAACAACTCATGAGGGTATGTTGATGTTCATTTTCACTTAATCATTCTTGCAAAATCAAGATTATGAGAAAAAAATGTTGAAAGATTCCATGATAATTATCTTATTTAGGAAAGAGGAGAGCACATTCCACCTGAAGATTCACTTGAAGTAGCAAGGAAAGTTAAAGAAACATTTTGCTACACGTGTTCAGACATTGTCAAGGTAGTCATATGCTTTGTGTAATATGTGTAAATGAATGATTATATCTTTATATTATTATTTTCTTTAAAAAATGTTCAGGAGTTTAATAAGCATGACAAAGAGCCAGCAAAATACATTAAACAATGGAAAGGCATTAAACCAAAGACAGGGGCACCATACTCATGTGATGTTGGCTATGAACGATTCCTTGGTCCTGAGGTCTGTCTTTCGTTAATTTATTTTGAAGGGGTAGAAAAGTAATTTGTCAAGATGTATGTAATATTATAATTTATAATTTATAAAATAATCCTTGTGTAGGTCTTCTTCAATCCAGAGATATACAATAGAGGCTTTACAACTCCTTTACCTGTTGTAATAGACAAGTGTATTCAATCTGCACCAATTGACACAAGACGCGCCCTCTATAAGGTACATTTGTATAATTGTAAAAGGGCAAAACCGTAAAAATACTTGTGACCCATGGTTGGATTTATTTCAGAATATTGTATTGTCTGGAGGATCAACCATGTTTAAAGATTTCCACAGAAGGTTACAAAGGGAGGTAAAGAAGATTGTGGGTGCACGTGTTCATGCATCAGAAGCAAAATTTAGTAATGAAGTGAAAGTAAGCATATAATTTTCTTTGCAATAAAATATATGTTATTTAATTTTTAGTGACAAAAAAAAAAAAAAAAAAAAAACTGCTGTTAATTTTGGTTCCAGGCACAACCGGTTGAAGTTAATGTAGTGAGCCATCCTATCCAGAAACATGCGGTATGGTTTGGAGGCTCTGTACTTGCATCAACACAGGAATTTTTCATGGTATTTTTTTTTAATTTATTATTTTAATCAGCAGTTGAAATACTAATTTATGTGGGTATCTATATGTATGTTGATGTTAGTTAATTACTGAAATGTGTAACGTTGGATTTTGATTTATGTGTGGATTAGGCTTGTCATACAAAAGCAGAATATGAAGAATATGGGGCAAGCATATGCAGAACAAATCCTGTTTTCAAGGGAATGTATTGATAGATACAAGAATCTGTTATGATATAGTGGTTGTGTATATTTCTAGAGGCTTGAATTCATGTATGAAAAAAGTGAATTTTGGATTTTCTTTTGTATTTTTTTGGTGGGGGTTTAGGAAGCAATGGTTTTTCTGATAGGGATTCTTGTGAAATATTTGTATTAGATTGCAGGCTTATAAGGTGACAGATTTTGAAAACTTTAATACAAATTGTAATCAAATGTTATTGAGCAAACAAAGTTAAAATGGTCTAAAATTCGTCTAAAATAGTACTAGAATGATTTTTTCTTCAATTTTTCGAAATTGTTTTATTAAAAACCATGTTTTTGTTATTATTACTATTATAAATACTATTTATCGTAACTATTTAAAACATTAGCTATTTATGGCATTTTAGAAATGAGCAAATAAAAAAAAAATGTTTATAGGACCATTTGACCATACTAGTTAAGATCCTTTATCTAAAGTCTTATTTATTTTGTTATCGAATTTAGAATCAAATGAAAAAATAAATAAATAATAGAATCACAAATTAAACCAATCCGAATTGGTTTCCATTTAGCGGAAAATGCGAATAAGAGTTGTTATTGTGTTAGTTTAATAAGATTTTAATGAAAATATCAACTAATTGAATTGACTAGACTTCTGGTCTTAAAAAAAAGCTAAATTGTCATTTTTACAAGTAATTTGTGTTTTTTTTTTTTAATAAATTTTAGTTTAAATTATTGGTAAATTAAGATGAAATAATAATAATAATTTAATAAAGATTTTGAAAAAAAAAACAGAATAAGAATACAATTTTAATCGACCCGAATTGAAAACCGGGTCAAACCCGGAAAAAACAAGCGGGAGTAGAGAATCAGTGAGAGGTGTTTGTCGCAACTCTCAAAACCCTTGGGCCAGGGTTTTTAGGGTATAACCACTCATTTGAACTCGCAGCTTCGGTAACCACCTTCTCAACGTTGTCGTGTGTGTGGCTTTCGATCAAACCATTTTTGATTTATATGTCGATCTAAGAGCTTAAGCAAGTGCAAGATCAACAAAAATGGCGTTGGCGTTCGACGAATATGGGCGGCCCTTCATAATCTTAAGGGAACAAGAAAGTAAGAGCAGGCTAAGAGGTTTAGATGCTCAGAAAGCCAACATTTCCGCCGGCACCGCCGTTGCTCGCATCCTCCGGACTTCTCTTGGTCCTAAAGGCATGGACAAGATGCTCCAGAGCCCCGACGGCGACATCACCATCAGTAAATATTCACATCTCTCCCTCTCTCACTCTCTCTATATGTGTTTCATGTTGCCGGTTTGATCCATTCTTAGTTTTCGCTACAATCTCCAACTCTGCGTCGAATATTGCCTTTTTTTTACGTATAATAGTATGAATCGATGCGTGATTTACTTATTCAATGTAATGTTGAATGTATGTTCTGTAGGTAGAGAATTTGTTATAGGAACTATAGGTTATAATTGAACACATTTTTGTTATAATGCAGTTTGAGATCTTATTTAAAAGCAATTTGAAAGACCAGATCATTATTTGCGGATTTAACTAAACTTGATCTGTATAAGGTTACTTAGATGGGGTTTATTCTATTGAACAGCAGATCATACGACCACAAAGAACTAGTAACTTGTTTCTGCGATCTACAGATTGGCTTTGTATGCCAAACATGTACTTTCACACTTTGATATGTTTATTTTTTTAATCTCTCAGAGAAAATACTGATTGCATCAAGCACAAATACAAGTACCCATGTAAAATATAGTAAAGGCAGCATTCAGTCTGCACTAAATCGTTTTTTTTCTTCTATAGAGCATACCACTTATGGATTGTGGTATCTTCTCCTTTTACATAGTATGTTGAAAGCTCCTTTAAAGCTTATATGAAAAGCTTAACTATTTTCCCCAATGGTGAGAGCTATCTCAAGGATTTGACTCTGATTTGATCATGGGTATGACTTGAAGGATGTGATAAGCGATTAAAATTGGTTGAAGTCATTTGCTGCTATTTGAATTCCCTAAATTTATTCAGCATAACTCATTGCTATCAATAGTTAACTTTATTTTTTTTTTTCCAGCAAATGATGGTGCAACAATCTTGGAGCAAATGGATGTTGACAATCAAATTGGTAAACTGATGGTTGAACTCTCAAGGAGTCAAGACTATGAGATAGGTGATGGAACAACAGGAGTTGTTGTTATGGCTGGAGCACTTCTAGAACAAGCTGAACGACTATTAGAACGTGGTATTCATCCAATTCGTGTTGCAGAAGGCTATGAGATTGCTTCAAAGATTGCTGTTGATCATTTGCAACAAATCTCACACAAGTTTGAGTTCAATCCTACAAATATAGAACCCCTTGTTCAAACTTGCATGACTACCTTATCCTCCAAGATGTAAGCTTTTCTCAATTTTTCTTTCCAATCTTTTAAAAGATTACATGTTTTTATTTTTTAAAATATCTGATTCAATTTAATCTTTCAGTGTGAACCGTTGCAAAAGAAGTTTGGCTGAGATTGCTGTGAAGGCAGTAATGGCAGTTGCTGATTTAGAGAGGAAGGATGTTAACTTAGATCTGATTAAAATTGAGGGAAAAGTTGGTGGGAAATTGGAGGATACAGAGCTTATTTATGGGATTCTTGTTGACAAAGATATGAGTCACCCTCAAATGCCAAAGCATATTCAGGATGCTAAAATTGCCATTTTGACTTGCCCCTTTGAGCCTCCAAAGCCAAAGACTAAGCATAAGGTTGATATTGATACAGTTGAAAAGTTTCAAACTTTACGTGAGCAAGAAAGGAAATACTTTGATGACATGGTTCAACAATGCAAGGTATGGTGACACCTCATTCTACTTTTTATTCTTTGTAATCTCATGCCACAAAGTATATATATTTTTTCTACAGGATGTTGGGGCTACATTGGTAATTTGCCAATGGGGTTTTGACGATGAAGCAAATCACTTATTAATGCACAGAAACTTGCCTGCTGTGAGATGGGTTGGTGGTGTTGAGTTAGAGCTTATAGCAATAGCCACTGGTTTGTGTCTACTAATTATCTCATAACAACTGATTATTGTCTATTTTACCCTTTTGATAGGATTTCGGTGTTTATTCTTTATTTTCAACAGGTGGAAGAATTGTCCCTAGGTTTCAGGAATTAACAGCAGAAAAGCTAGGCAAGGTATAATTTCCCATTTACTATTTTCTTTGGTTGTAATCCTGGAAAAAAAATAATAAATGATTTTTTTATTAAATTTATTGACAGGCTGGTTTGGTTAGAGAGAAATCATTTGGCACCACAAAAGATCGGATGCTATATATTGAGCATTGTGCTAATTCAAAGGCTGTAACCATATTTATTCGTGGGGGTAAGTTAACATGTATTTACATTGGTTATGTTTAACCTTCAAAGCTTTATCATTTTTTTTATCTGATAAAATGTTGTTGGATAGATAATCATAATTTTGTGATAAAATTAGGTAACAAGATGATGATAGAGGAGACAAAACGCAGCATTCATGATGCATTATGTGTTGCAAGAAATCTCATCCGCAATAACTCTATTGTATATGGTGGTGGGGCACCAGAAATTTCATGCTCAATTGCAGTTGAAGCAGCTGCTGATAAATATCCAGGAGTTGAGCAGGTATATAAATATATAAATATTTGATTTTTTTTTTTAAATTTTTAAATAGTTTCAATAAACGGAGTTTTTAATTGTAATTATGTTGTTGCCATTGCCAGTATGCTGTGAGGGCTTTTGCAGATGCTTTGGATTCTGTTCCCATGGCTCTTGCAGAGAACAGCGGTCTGCAACCCATTGAGACACTATCTGCAGTCAAATCTCAGCAAATAAAGGTAAATTTTTTTTTTTGACTGAACTGGACAAACCATTTCTTAATGGGGAGGGCATTTATGTCTTTTGCGTTATATAACATGATTTAAAATTATATCTGGTAGGAGAAGAATGCGTGTTGTGGGATAGATTGCAATGATGCTGGTACAAATGACATGCGTGAGCAAAATGTATTCGAAACCCTAATTGGAAAGCAACAACAGCTGTTGCTTGCGACACAAGTTGTGAAGATGATTTTGAAAATTGATGATGTCATCTCCCCCTCTGAGTATTGATTTGATTTCCAGGTATTTGACCCTTTTACCCTTTTTTTTCAAAGTCCTCATTTTTGTGTTGTCGTAGAAAACTAGAAGTATGGTATGGTGTGAATTGAACTTGTTTGTATTGTTAATCCTTAAAACCATTAAACAATGCATTATTATTATTATTATTTTTTTTTATCTGTATTTGATATTTATAATCAGTACCAGTCCAAATATATTTTGGGTTCATGGCAAAAACAAAAAAAAATGGCCTCTTAAATGACCTTTTTTTTCCTTGTATTCAAAGAAATGACTTAGATTGTTTTATATATAAATGCAAAAACTAAAACTTTATGTAGATAAAACTCAGCTTACGTTGTTTTGGGAAATCGTTAGTTAGTATCTCATATTCTCATTGGTTGAATTTTGAAACAAGGAGTTTTTGTTTCATATTTTTTAATTTGTTTTCTATATAGGGACCAAACCTGCCAACATATAAAAGTCTTAGTGGCCAAAATACTAAACCTAAAGAGTTTAATATTCCTAAGCATTAGCTTTTTATTATACATAATAATATAATGTTTGATTTTCCTTTTGTCATTTATAATAGACAACATGCATAAATGGTCCCTATAGTTTCCAAAAAGTCTCAAGTTCAGGACAACCTTGTGTTTCATTATACTGTTTGTCTATATTTATGGTTTCAAACCTTTGCACGTTTTTTGTGTCTAACTCTGTTAGAAATCTATGAGCGAAATGACCAAAATACCCCTTGATTTGTCTTTTCTTATATCTTATCAATTAGTGAACTACATGGCCCAAATATACGAATTAAAAGAAAACTACATGAGAACCCCCAACCCATACTCTTGGCCTCCATAACATTTTATACTCTTGGCCTCCATAACATTTTGCTCACAATCTCCTTTAAAAGATAAATTGCAAAAATGGTCCTGTTGTTGGCAAAATTCAGTTTTGGTCCCAAACAAAATATTGGTGCACCATTGGTCTAATTTTTGATACTTTGTATGGTTTTGGCCTCTGTGGTTGTATTTTCTTGTGTTTTTGGTCCACATCCCACCTAAAATGACTAATATGCCCTTTAAATAATTATATTTTAATTTCTTTTATTTATTTTCTTATTCTTATAATAAAATGAAAAACAAAAACAAAAAAAATCCATCACACACACACACACACTCCCTCTCTCTCTCTCTCTCTCTCTCTCTCATGTTATCTTTCCAGTTGGAACCATTAGCACCAAAAACAAATTCAAACCCGCATCGCAACCACCAAATTTTCTGCTTGAACCTTTGGCTTCATCGGTGTATACTTTGTCGGAGCAAGCTTTTCCGATGGAGATTTTTCCATTGTCTGCATCTTCATCTTCTATACCTTCAAGATGGTTGTCATCCCAAACCTCCATCTTTGCTCATTTCCTTCTCCACTTGCATCGACCTCCACCTAGATCAATGGAGTTGTTGATGGCTGAGTCGATTCACATTAAATCTGAAAATTGAAGTCCACATCGAAATTTCCACAAAAATCGAATCTGAAAATCGTTTTCGATTTGATTTCTGGAGCCAAAATCAAAAGTGGGTAGTGGAGTGAGAGGAAAGAGAGTGATGAGGTTCATAAATTTCGCAGGAAGTAGCTTGTAGTGGCGGAGGATGCGGTGGTGACTGGAGACTTCATTGAAATCATTGGAATGGATAATGCTCTTGTGGCTTGTCTGTTACATAAATTAAGGAAGAAAACATTAAAGATTAATCCTTGAATCACTTGCTTATCGTTGGAGATGGAGCTAGATGGAGCTGGACGTTTGATTTGATTTCATCAATGATTTCTGAGGTTAATTTCTGGGTTCTGAGCATGATGTTTGGTTTTAATTTGTGGGTTTGAGCACCCCTTGCATTCGTGGCTTTAGATATAGGAGGGAAGCTGGTGGTGTTGGTTTCCAGCTTGTTGTCAGTGGTTTTCGGTGTGGGTGTTCTTGAGAGGGTGAGCATGTGCTATTGAGATTGTATGTTAGTGTGTGTTTTGAAAAAGATAGAAAAAAGTGAAGCTGAGTGGTTTCAGGTGGAGAGAGATGAGAGGGTAGTGGTCGTGAATCGGGTAACTCCGGTGAGAATCGAAGCCGCCGGCGGAGGTTATAGACATCGGTGATGGAGGGAGGTGGTGAAAAATTTGGATTCTCTCGTCCTTGGTACTGTGAGAGGGTGGATTGGGTTTTTATTTTTATTTTTTTGTTTTAATTGGATATAAATGAAATTAATTTTATTAAAGCATTTCAGAAATTAAAGAAAATGGAAAATATAAATTAAAAGGACATAAAAGTAATTTCAAGTGTAAAGGGACTAAAATCATTTAAAAAAATCTAATTTTGGATCAGGGTTACACCAACATTTTATTTTGGACTAAAAACACACATTTTATTTTGGACTAAAAACACATAAATTTACGAACACCAGAATATTTTTGCAATTTTGTCCTTTTAAAAATTTCACTTTACCCATTTTCCACCCTCATAGATCCCACCCAGCACTCACTACTCAGTAGTGTGTGTTTTAAGTGATTGTATTGGGCTTGCATCCAATTTCCTCCATACTTGAAAGCATCTTGATTCCATCGTCAAATTTATTCTTGAGATTTTTCAAAAGTCAACATGGACCATTTATGTAAATTTGTCTTGATCTTGTTTCCAAAAACCTATAAGGGAATTTACATATTTTTAAAAAAATTATATAAAAAAATACTTAAAACATATTAGATGATTATGACAAATGTTTGGGTCGTTGTTCATGTTGCATTCATCTTGGGCCAACTTTGTTTCTAATATAGATACGCCTCAAATTTGTTTTTATTTTTTATGCCATTTTATCATTGTTATTAATATTTATTTATTTATTTTTAACACGAGTTCAGTTCTAGCATTTTATTATCCGATCGAATAACACCTCTACGTAAAATTATATAAAATTATTTTTTTGTAGGGGTTTTAGGCGTACTAAAAATTTTAGTGACCAAAATAGAACACAAAATGTTGACATAATCGGTAAACTTGTATAGCATGTTAACATGGACGAAAAAATGTTTTCTACTTAATTTTGGACAACGTGCATAGATTTTTTCCCATTAAAATTGTGGTTGATCTTTTTTTTTTTTTTTTTTTTTTTCGGTTTAGTTTGTTTATTTTTAAACAACCCTTTCGTGCGCTAAAGGACGTAAACAGGGAAAAAATGCCATATAAAAATATTATAGATCAGCCAAACTGTTAATTTTATTTTTGGTTATTTACGGGTTTTTGGTATATTAATAAATGAGTTGGACATTGATCTAAATAAGAATAAAAACTTATAAATTGATCAAGAAAAAATCTACTAAAGTAACCTCTTTTAAATGGACTTAATAAGTGAGCATTGTAGGGCAGCTATGGTCGTTTAGCTTTCATGTGCCATGGTAAGCATGTCTGAAGGGTTATCTCAAATCAACTGGTGGATGATAATTGATATGTGTTTGGACATGTGCTTTGTGGGAGCTGCCCCCCAATAATTCTGCTCTTGATACCTTTGCTTTCTCCATCCCATGTCCCCATATTAGTGGATTTCTAAAAGTGTCAAAATAGATTGATCCAATAACAAGTTAAATATAGTTTTTATAATAAAACGATTTTTTAGAATAATATATGATTATGAAAACATATAATATAATTTTCTAATAAAACGGTTGAAGAGGTATAAATGTTATATACACTACCTAAATGTGTATTTTTGGCTTTAGCCTATGTTTTGCTGAATTTTTCTATTATTGGAAACTTTGAATGAATTTCTGGCTTTTATGTTTGATTATGCTTATACCAAATATCTGTTGTGTAGTTACTCAGGGGTGATAGATAAGCACTGGAACTAACGGACGAAACTAAAAATTCAAAACAAAAGGGCATGGCAAATATAATTTAATTAGGTGTGTGACCCGTGTATTACACGAGTTTATTAAAAGGTCCAGAAGTAAAAGGTGTGAGAAAAAAAAAAGACAATTCATGTAAGTTTTCGTAACCACAAGGACTATGTTCATAATAAAATAAGTAACAACTGAGTTTGTGATCTTTGGTAAATTACATGGGCCATTTATGTAATTTAATTTTAATTAATCTATACTAATAAACTTATTTAATATGAATTCACAAATGAAAGATATTATCTACATTAGTTAATTATACATTAATTAATATATTAATAGAAAGAGGAATTCACAAATAGAAAGTTATTATGTACATTAATTAATATATTAATAAAATTAATAAAATTAATTAGTATGAGATGACATTTAATAGGTGGAATTTGACTAAAAATAAAAAAATCTATAAAAATAACAAGTGGATATTAAATAATTCATAAAATCTATAAAATGACAAGTATCAAAATAAATGAGAAGATGATATGTGTCAAAATCATTCTTATTTATTAGGGTAAATATGAAATATTTTTACATCGGTCATTAGATTGATTCCCCCCCCCCCCCCCCCTTAAACTAACAATTAATAAAATAAAAGTAACAATTAACAAATATATTTTTGCAAATGACCAACAACTAGTTATTTTGTTAACAAATACAACCTAAAATAAAAAATACAAACTAAAAGAACACAACGAAAATACAATCTAACAAGGATAAATCGCAATAAAGTCACTAAGTTAACTAAAAATTTCGATTTTGACATCATATATTTTTTTTCTCTCAATTAAGTCACTATTTTTACAATTTTATTGGAATATCAATCAAATGACTGGTTCTTCATATTCTCTTGATAACTATTTTTTTCCTCAAATTGCAATAAAATCACTAAATTTACCAAAATATTCATTTTGACACCGTGATTGTTTTTCTCAATTATGTTATTACATTTACAATTTTATTCCAATGTCAGCAATTAACCAGTTACCATCAATAGGTTACCAAAAAAATAACATGACAATATTGTGATTTGGAAACCATGTCGGATCATATGTGAGGTCTTAGTTTTAAATTATGGGTTTGCATCGAACCTAATTTCACATATCTTCTTCTCCATTTCTTTTCAGATTATTTCTTCACAAATGGCATCTGAAAGTCGGTCCAATGGTTAAAACTCACTTACAAGTCAGTGAAAATGGTGCAGTTACCCTTTCAGGAGATGCTATTGTGGTTTAGAACTTCAATTTGGACTACAAGTAAATGAAGACCCCTACAAGTCGATTTAATGGTTCAAACTCACTAAGCATCTCCTGGATCAACCTTGTATGAGTCTTCATTTACTTGTAGAAATCGAGATTCTAAACCACAATAACATCTCCTGAAAAGGTGAGTATGCCATTTTCTCTGAATTTGAAGTGAGTTTGAACCACTAGATCAACCTTTAGACTCTATTTGTGAAGAAATACTTTAATGAGAAGAGGAGAAGAAGATATATGGAATTGAGTTCGATGCAAACACTATATTTGAAACTCAATCCTATCACATAAGATCCGACGTGACTTCCACATCACAATACTGGTATGTCACTTATTTGGTAACCTGCTAGATCAATAGTATTGGTCAAATGGTTGGTATTGCAACAAAATTATAAATATAATGTCATAATCAAACTTTTGGTAAACTTAGTGACTTGATTGTATGTAACGACCCAATTTTCACGTCCGAAAATTTCGTTTTAAAAACATTACTTTAGAAAACATTAACAATTAAAAACATTGTTTGATCAAACCATAACACAACGTAAACCATGTCTAAAAGCCAAACCATACAACCCATCAAAATATCAGAGTACAAATCCTAGTGAATCTCGTAAATGCGGAAACCAGAGTGTGTGCATGATGTGCCACTACCGCGCCAGCTCCTTCCCCTTCGAAGAAGAGGTACCTGAAACCAAAACTGTAAAACGTAAGCACAAAGCTTAGTGAGTTCCCCCATCGTACCACATACCATACAAACACATAACATACATACTGCCAGGCTATTCTGGGGTGCCTGACTACCCGGTACGACCATTCTGGGGTGCCGACCTACCCATACGGCCATTCTGGGGTGTCGTCCTACCCGTGTCAAGCCATTATGGGGTGCTGACTACCCATGTCAAGCCATTCTGCGGTGCTGACTACCCATCGGTCCTAACAACCGATCCTCGGGGACTGGTCCCCTCCTACTACCTCTATCGCATAACATAACAGGCCAGCATACAAACATATCATCACATACTGTCAGACATTTCTGGGGTGTCTGACTACCCTTCGGTCCTAACAACCGAACTCTACTACTATCACATATAACGTATCATGCTAACATATAACATAACAGGTAGTAGCAACCAAGATGATATCACAAAGACAATCATCTAACATACGACTCCTACTGGTGGGCCGGCATTGTGGCTGTAGACCCACCGCTACTAGAAGGTAACTCACCTCAAAGTAGCTGCTGAACTGATCGGGAACTAATTGACTGCTGCTGCTGCTGCTCCGGAAATCCTCCGGCTGCAATTCCCACAACATACTCAATCAAACACTGCTAACTGTCCTTTAGGTAAAATGACCATTTTACCCCTGGTCAAGCCCTAAGTCAAAGTCAGAGTCAACTTTCAATTGACCCGACTCGCCTAGTTGGCTCTCCAACTCGCCGAGTCCCTATCCAGACGATTGTCCTGAGTCCCGTTTCTACTCGTCGAGTTAGGCTATGACTCGACGAGTTCTTCTTCTAAACTGATATTCAAGTCCTTCTTCCTACTCGCTGAGTTGTATGAACAACTCGTTGAGTTCATCTTCATCCGATGAACACTTATGCGGAGACTCGCCGAGTTGTATGAACAACTCGCCGAGTCTGTTCTTGATCTAAGGAGATTGCCTTGAACTCGCCGAGTTCCTCCATAGATGAGTTCAGCTTCCAACTCACTGAGTCACACCCCGTGACTCACTGCACACTCGACACTACGAAAAGGGGACAAATTCGGAGACTCGCGAGCAGACTCGCCGAGTCGTTGCCATGCACCTACAAAATACACATATTTGCTCTATTCCAGTCCATGCCATTCACAGATCTGGACTCCTAGAACACGAATCACACGTAAAGTTTCCAACTTTACGTGTAGATATTCACCCATGAGGGTTTTAGGGTTCAAAATGTACTCAAGAGGGTAGATCTAGGGTCTTCATGCAATGAGGGTCCATAAA
This sequence comes from Lactuca saligna, assembly GCF_052625555.1. NCBI lineage: Eukaryota > Viridiplantae > Streptophyta > Magnoliopsida > Asterales > Asteraceae > Lactuca > Lactuca saligna. The sequence goes on from NC_136424.1 coordinate 251,847,364, forward strand.
GGCAACAGATCTGAGCTCCTGGAGCTCAACCATGCCTAGATCTAAGGGCCAATCAGCCTATTACGAGATAATTTGCACATACAAACTTGGGGATTGGCTCAAGAATGACTTTCATGAAGTAATAAGCATAGAAACAGGGGAAAAACGGATTATACCTCAAAGAAACTGCTGAAAGAGTGCAAAGATGTCTGGATTCCTTTCCTTCCTCTTGATCTACTTCCCCTTCTTGCCTCAAAACCTTCAAGAACACACACAATAGCCTCAAACTCTCAAGGAACAAGCTTAGAACGAGGGTTGGGAGCTCTGGGGGTGAGTGGGGGCTGGCATGGGGCGGATATGATGTTTAAATAGGGTGCAAACCCCTGAAACTTAGGGTTTCATCCAACAACGGTGACTCGCCGAGTCTAGGATATGGACTCGCCGAGTCGCCAACTTACATGTGTCCCGGGTCCCGTCTCTACTCGGCGAGTCGGATCTATGACTTGCCGAGTCCAAGGCTAAAAATGGAAAAATACTCAAATAAGATTTACATACCAGGAACCAGGTGCTACAAATCTCCCCCACTTATTTTAGACTTCGTCCTCGAAGTCTGCTGCTCGATCTTTAAACAGCTCGGGGTAATGCTCCATCATCTCGTCCACTGGCTCCCAAGTCCATTCCGAACCCCTGCGGTGCTGCCTTTGCACCTTCACTGGCTCCACCCTCTTGTTCCTCAAATCCTTCGACTTCCTGTCGAGGATTGCGACTGGGCACTCAATGTAATTCAGGCTGTCATCAACCTGAATATCCTCTAACGACACTACCGCTGAATCGTCCACTAGGCACTTCCGCAGCTGAGAAACATGGAAAGTGCTGTGGATCTGGCTGAGCTCGGCTGGCAGATCCAGCCTATACGCCACCTTGCCTACCTGGGCTACAACCCTGAACGGTCCGATGAATCTCGGGCCCAACTTGCCCTGCTTCCTGAATCGAATGACGCCTTTCCAAGGCGACACCTTCAGGAGAACCATATCCCCGACTTGGAACTCCAAGTCGGATCGACGCTTGTCGGCGTAACTTTTCTGCCGGCTCTGAGCGGTCTGAAGCCTGCTCCGGACCTTCTGGATCCTCTCGGTCGTCTTGAGCACCACTTCGGTGCTCCCCATGACTCTCTGGCCAACTTCACCCCAGCATATCGGGGTCCTGCACCTTCATCCGCACCCCAGCATATCTCCTTTACGTCTGATCCGACTACGAATATGTCATAAACATATAACAATATAATATATGAGGAATAAATTTTTTACACATATAAACAATTATCCATGTCACATCTCGTGTATATATCCTCTTCATGTAGTTTTTTTAATTTCAAGTACTATTGTCTTGGTGATTGCTTTAATCAATACATGTTTTTCTTTAATATGCATACCAGGTTTTCCACAAAATTCATCTAAAAACCTTTTATCTAAAAACTTATGGTTGTGCCATATAAGTGTCTTCATCAAGGTCACCATGCAAGAAAGATGCCTTTACATCAAGCCATTCTTGATATGTAAGTGATTAGTAGCCATTATATCTAAGACTAATATGATTGTACTCATCTTCATAACCAAATATCTCATTGTAATCAACTCTCTTTTTCTATCAGAACTCACTAATTATAATTGTAACCATGTATCTTTTTCTGCGATCAAGTGCATCCTTTACATTAACACCTACATGTTATATAGTTCTTTTTTCGTATTGGCAGCTCACTGTTGGGATCAAGTTTGGTTCTTATTAAGTGAACTCATCTCATCCTATATAGTTTTCTTCTAGTGCATGGAATCCTTCATTCTCAAATCCTCTAGATAAGAATCTGGCTCATCATTCTAAGTCAATAACAAATAGTTTGCTGGTTGAGAGTATCTACGTGGAGGTTTTCTCTCTCTAGTGGATGTTCGGACATTTGGATTTATGAATCTACTTCATATGTAACCTCAAATTATGAACTCTTACTATCTTCTTTGCTCACAATACCTTTAAAATTCCTACTATTCTTTGAGCTCTTATTACTTTTGGAGCTCTCTTTTATATCTGAAGTACTTATAAGTGTTCCTTGGGAAGTGGGAAGGGGATATGCTAATAATAATTATAAACAAGTTAACAATTATTAAACAACCATAAACAAAGTTTGTAAAGATAAACAAAATACTTTGATTTATAAGAAAAAAAATACAAAGTAGTTCAACAAAACAATACTTTCTTCCAACTTATAACTACAAAGATACAAACAACAGGTACATTCAAAATATATAAAAGATTTAGGGAATAAATAACATAATGATTTACAATGTTTGAGTTCTACATAGAGCTTCCATTTCGATATGGATACCCCCACCGTCTACAATTGTTATCCACCGATAGATTATCCACCAAAAGATTATCAATCAATCATAAGTTAAGACTAATTATCCACCGATGTATGATCAATTAATAATAAATTAAGACTGTTAAGTAGTCTTAAATACATTATACAAGATTTTCCTATCTAGTAAGAGGAAGTATGATCACTCACATAAAAACTCTCAAACACTTACACAATACTAATCTTGAATGGAGCTATACCATTAATAAGTAAATTGATGCAAGTAAGCGAATATGATAATATCAAGATTAGGTGTGAGATTTTAATTGAAATGTAAGATTAAAATTCTCAAAAATATGTTAAAAATTAAGAAATCTTTTTTGGAAACTTGTTAAGAGCCTTAAGCCAAAATGAACTACAACTGCATCAAAACAAACACTACTAAAGCTGGTAGAAAAAAAGAAAAGAAGTGATGTGGGTTGTTGACCAAAAGTCAACTTTTTTAGACCTAATAATCCACTCAAGCATAATAGAGTAGGTCAAATCATTTTTTTTTTTCATTTCAAATTTTCATTTTTTTTCATGAGAATAGTATTCTTTCAACCTTTCTCAAATATTAGAATATTTCAAACTAATAATAGAAAACCAATACTAAATTTTTATAAAACATCTATAATCAATCCTTTAAAAAATTAAGGCAAGGTGTCTTAACAACACTTTTATATCAATATTTATTTTCCTAAAATTCATATATAAAACCATCTTTTTCACTTAAATTTATCTATTTGAAAGTAAAAATATTGGCTACTATTTTATTATAATATCTTAGTTTTATACAATATACTCGGCTTAAATATTCTGTTAAATGTGACTTGAGCATTTGGAACATTTGCAAGGAGCATTTGAGTTTAATGGAGCAATTGGAACTCAATGGAGCACTTAGGGCTCATGGAGCATGTTCAGTTTAATAGACAAAGTACTAAGACAGTTTGTGGATCAAACGAGTGCATCTGGGCTTTAGAAGAAATTGTGTGATAAGTATCATAACATGTTTATGACAAACATGTTGTATCAGAAGCAAAGGGATGTCAAGTTCTATATCTAAAGGCAACATCAAATGTTATAATTGAAAGGAAAAAGGGGCACTTAAGAAGAGATTGTCCATTGTTGAAGAAAGTGAATAATGGTGTTGAATCAAGAAATAACAATGCTGTTGTTGTTCAAGGAGATCCCGATGAAGGGGATGATGATGAAGTTTCGATTGTATATACATCTAGTTCTGCTGATGCTTACTGGAGCATCCTATCACATGACGTACAATAGAGACTAGTTTGACTCCTTTAATGAGTGGAATGACACAATTAGGGTGGGTGATGATTAGATAAGCATGGTAAAGGGCAGTGACAACGTACAGATCACGATACACGATGGTATGGTCAGGAAATTGGATTGGTGGTTTGTTCCAAAATTTTGAAAGAACCTGATCTCTCTTAGCACATTGGTGAATGATGGATTGGAGTATTCTGAAGTGGGTGACTGAGTAAGAGTCTCCAAGGGTGCTCTTGTAGTTATGAAGAGAAATATGAATCCTCATGAGATTTATATCCTTGAAGGTTGTATGGTTAGGGAAACGACGATTGTATTCTAATCCTTGGATCAGTATGATGATGAAAGAAAGTTGTGGCATCATAAGTTAGGACATATGAGCGAGAAAGGGTTGTTTGGTGGAGATGCATCTAGAAATGCTAAACCTGGTGAAGCTTATGTTCAAGAGATACAACGCATGGTGAAGTTCAGTTCAATTCAACACTTAAGCAAGAAGATCCTTGAGTGTGTTCACTCAGATATATGGGATCCCTATCCTGTAAAGTCTCATGGTAGATGTTAATACTTTGTGACTTTTATCAATGATTTTTCAATGAAGACCTAGGTGTATTTTCTGAAGACAAAGGACGAATATGAAGTGTTTGGGTGGTTCAAGGAGTGGAAGACTTTGGTTGAAAAACAGACCAGGAACCAAGTTAGGTCACTCAGAACGAAAATGGGTTGGAGTTTTGCAAGGCTTCCTTTGACAACTTCTAAAAAACAGAAGGTACAATGAGGCATTACACTGTACAAAGCGGAGTGGTGAATAGATCTCCACCTTCAAAAGAATCCTTAATTACGTCTACATTGTCTTTTTAGCCTAAAAGAAGTGCGCCCAAGTTGTTTCAGAACCGGAAAAAAGAAGCGGTTTTGTGCACAGCTTGCGCATAGTGTAAGTCCAGAAGCAAAAGGAAGCGGAAATAACAATCGGGAGCTCGGGAAGTAAATAAAGAAGAAAAAGTCAAAAATCCTGAATAACTCGGCGAGTCAATACCCCGACTCGATGAGTCTAGTTAAACATTCGCGAAGCAATAGAAGTCCTTGCCGTACACGGGTTTCAATGAAGGACTCGGCGAGTCGATCCTTGGACTCGACGAGTCGACCCTGTTTCCAGAAATCTATAAATAAGACATTCCTTCCCGAGACCAAGGACTTCACTGGAACCCTTGGAGGCTAAGCTGCAATCAAGAACACAATGGAAGCTCTGGAAAGTGCATGATCAACCCTACATTCGACTTTGAGGAGGATTAAGGCAAATTCTAGTTTACTCTTTACTTAATATTTTGATTGAACCATGTATAAACCAATTGATTTCGTTTTTGAGTTTGTTTTTGCTGTAATTATGAGCTAAAACTCGTATCTTCTGTTTAGGGTAGATGACTTTGTGAATATGGGTTGATTTTATGGTTAGGATTAATTTAATTTGGTGATATTGTTTTGTTAAGCTTGTTAAAGAACCTTATACGTTAACAACAACTATTTAATGTTAATTAACCAATATATTAAGTTGTATGAACATCTCTTAATTGCTAGTCTCGTATGATTTATGTGAAAACATTGTTATATGCCTAGGAATTAGTGAACGTAAAACTAGGGTTAACTAGAAAATAAGTAAGTTAATGTCTGAGCTTGTGTGACGAACCATCAACAAGAGGTTAATTGAACGACCAATTTGAGTAACTACTACATGTCTTAGTTAACCCGAACCAATAAACTAGGAAATTCATTAATTTAGACAACTGGCCACTGCTTGAATTAATCTGTTTTCTAAGGATTAGTAATAGCGAATGTGAACCTAATCACCTTAATCGGTAGCCAATGAAAAGTTAATCCATTGCATTTACCATAAAATCAACCATAGGATCAAATGATTCAAACCTAAACAGAAGACTCCTTTACTATTGAATTTAGTTGATTCTTGTTTGCTTAGCTGTTAGTTGCTTAGTTTAAGTGTTAGCTAAGTTTCTAGTCTTGTAAAACTAGAGAAAACCCTACTATTTTACTATTTGTTTTTTTTGATAATTCTAGTAATTAGTTTAATTGCCGTTCCCTGTGTTCGATACCCTGCTTGCTAAATTGTACCACCAATTGACAGGTACACTTCGTTTTGTGTGTTAATTTCATATTTAAAAAGCAGGATAAAACTCGTTAGTTATACACACATCAAGTTTTTGGCGCCATTGTCGGGGAAGAGTTCTAAAATTTAATTGATTACTAGTGTTATCGATCCTTTGTGTGAGATTCTTCTTGCACAAAGTTGCTGCTTTAAGTAAATTTAGTATTAGGATTGATTTTTAGTTTTTAGCTTTTAGGAAATTTGTTTAATTTGTTTTTTTATATTTTGGCAGTGAACTCACCGAGTCCCTACGAATAGACTCAACAAGTCCATCGCTGAATCCACAGTTTCGTTTTTAGTTCATATTTTGTTCTTTTTACGTGTGTTTCTTGTTTTGATTTCAGGTGTTACATGACCCGAAGATCCAACACACCCCTAGTTCCTCCATACGAGGATCTGGAATCCGCTCTTAGAAAGAACAAAGACAAGGTTGTTGAAGACACTAACCTGTCAAGGAAATCACCTTTCAATGACCTTAAGTTAGTCTTTGGGAAGAAGAAAAGTAAGAAAACAGGCGAAACCAGTAGTCAAAAGAGCGAGGAAAGCAAGTTAGAACATTCTGAAGAAAATCCAATTCCACAAGTAACCGATTATGATTCCAAATCCGAAGAAGAAAGCGACTTTGAAGGCGAACCTGCTAACACCAAGGCTAACATCGATGAAGTTCCCATGGGTGAATGGATGAAAAGCATGTGTGATGATACCGACCCAGGACTTGTGCAACCCACAATTCCCGTAATTTCCACTTTCGAACTAAAAGGCCACATACTTGCTCAACTTAAGGAAATTCCATTGTTCAGGAAAGATCACGAAGACGCATACAAACATCTAGACAAGGTCAACGATATAGCCGACAACTTCAATGTCCCTAATGTGGCCCGTGACACCGTTTTGCTTAATATGCTACCAGTCACATTCAAGGGAGCTGCGAAAGATTGGTTGAAATCACTCCCTCCAGGATCCATCACTACTTGGGCTAAAATGAAAGAGGAATTTATAGACCAAATTTCCCCTCCCTCGAAGATAGCCAAGTTAAAGAAAGCCATAGCAAACTTTGAGCAACAAGCTGGAGAGTCACTATATGAGGCGCGGGAGAGATACAAAGGCTTACTAAGGAACTGCCCACATCATGATCTAAACAACCAACAAGAAGTCTCCATTTTATATGATGGAGTAAATGTAACAACTAGGAAGCTCCTTGATTCACAAGGACCACTCACAAAGAAGCCACCCCGATGATAAAAGAGCTAATTGAAGAATTCACTAAGCATTCTAGATAATATCATAACCCAAGGAATGAACCAAATCGAGGGGTGGTGAACTCAGTTACTGATAGCATGGCAACAATGATGCCTAAGTTGGAGATTTTGGACCGAAGAATGACTAAGATGGACCAATCCATCCATGCTATCCGGGTGGGATGTGAGAATTGTAACGGGCCTTACCTTACTAGAGATTGTGATTTGGACGAGAACGGGAACCGAAAAGCACAAGTGTGCTATTCAAGTGGCGATAAATATGATGATGATTGGCGAATACCCAAGAAGTAATGGCTCCCATACGATGAATACAAAAAGAAAAAAGAGGGAAAATATAAGCAAAAAGCAAGGGTTTTTTTTTTTTTTTTTTTTTTTTTTTTTTTTTTTTTTTGTTTTTTATTATCAAAAAGAAGAGTTGGTGCAAGAAAAGAAGTCGGATTTGGAGGACATGCTCACAAGATTTGTAGCTGCATCCGAGAAGAGACATAATGACACAGACACGCAATAAAAGAGCAATAAAATATGTTAAGGGAGCACCAAGGCATGATGATGGAACAATCCATGCTTAGGAATCAGCAAGCATCCTTTCATAACATTGAAAAACAGATAGGCCAAATTGCACAACAAATCAACCAAAGAATACCGGGTGAACTTCCTAACAATACCGAACAAAATCCAAGAATGGCATATGTGAATGCAATAACAACAGATTCTGAGAAAATTTTCACTCCTCTGACCGCTATACAGAAGGATCCCATTGAGGTTCAAAAAGAAGAGGCAGAAAACTGGGAATCGAGTAAACCTGACTCGACTCGCCGAGTCCCAAACAATGACTCGACGAGTCCAATGCATGATGACAAAACAAACCTCCTTTAAAACCTTACCGACCCTCTTTTCCATTTCCGAGTCGAGCCAAACATGATGAACAGATTCAACAATATAGGAATTTTATGGAGCATATAAAGGCACTCCAAGTGAATATTCTGTTTGTTGAAAAAGTAGTTCAAATGCCAAAATATGCAAGTTTTCTTAAGAACCTCTTTACAACTAGAAGAAATATGGAATAAATGGTTGAGATAGTGTTGAAAGAACTGCCAGAGAAGAGGGGCGATCTAGGAAGCATCACCGTACCTTGTCAATTTGGGAAGTTAATGACCACACAAGCGTTGACTGATTCAGGGGCAAGTATAAATATTATGCCATATTCTTTCTTCAAAAAGCTAAACCTTCCAGACCCAAAGCCTATTCAAATGAAAATCCATCTAGACGATAAAACAATAATAAATCCAATAGGAGTGTGCGAAGATCATCTCATCAAGGTAGATAATCTAGTGTTCCCTACTGAATTCATAATACTAAACATGGAAGAAGACCTTAAAGTTCGAATCATTCTTGGGCGGCCGTTCATGAATACAACTTGTGCCTTACGAATGTACACTAACACTAAGGGTGGGGGATGATTCGGTTATTTTTAAAGCTGAGCAATATAATGGGCACATAGAGCCAAGAGACGATAAAGTTTCTTCAATGGATTGGATGATGAATTGTTATAAAAAGAGCTTACGCTTTTGCAAGAAAGCAATCCAATTCAATTCATATTATCTTTTGAAGAGAATTTTGATGCTGAAGGCGACCTGAAGGAGATAGAGAGGCTGATCGAGGAAGCTGATTTCCAGGAGACCATCCAAAGTATTGAACCCGTAGTAACTTGCCGAGTAGGACCCACTGACTCGACGAGTATAGACGAAAAGTCACAATCTGATGGTGTCACACCCTAAAACCATGAACGGCGGAAACGTTGTGGGGGCGGAGGACGTCATGTACAATATCACAACAATGAAAAGTAGTAAACAAGAAACAACATCATCCATTTCATTAATAATATAATTTTAATACAAATGTGTTCTGTCAAATTATAATAGACACTAAAGCATAAATCAAAATGAAAGATGAGTCTTGAACGAGCTCCATCTTCTCTAAACCTTGCATCGGTACCTTTCTATGGTTGACCTGAGGATACAAGTTATTTTGAAAGAGAGTATCAGCTTTGAAGCTGGTGAGATCATAAGTATTTTAGTGTCTTAATTAGTATGTAAGTATTTGTATGTATAAGAACTATAATATTGAAAATGTATGTGAATTGTAAGTATGAAAATGTTTGTAAAACAATTGTAAACGTTTGAAAAACCCTAGAAATCCCTATGATTCCTACTATTATAACATGGAGTCTTCTACCAAGACTTAACTGATCTATATGTAGCCTTCTACCAAGGCATCTAGTGTCTGTGTGTGTCTCTTGTAAGAGTGTGTATTTTCCCAAGTATGACTATCATTAACCAAAAATATAGTTTCTACATTGTCGTGCGTCATGTGTATGTTCACGAAGTGAATGTAATGGGAAAATGAAATAGTACTATGGTGTAGTGTCGAACTACAACCGTACCAATTACCTTAAATCTAGGGTAATTCTTCTAAGTACTGTAGCATTTGTAATAAATAACTACATTGGTACTCAACTGCCTTATTTGAGGGATAAGGTATAATGTGATGTCTAGATCCCAGGCTATACGCTCCCCTATCAAAGGGATTTTGAGACCTACCCACGACCCCTACATGTATACAAGCCGTGAGCATCCACATTACTATGATCATGTATACTCGATATAACTATCACAATTGCATTGTGATTCATCGGTATAGTTAGATCCTGAACTGGTTCCATGCTATAGCACCTAGTGACGTCTGTCCTATGTATATGTAAACATACTCATGTAAGTGTAATTATATAATTGTACTCATGTAAGTGTAATCATGTAAACATATCTATGTAATAGTATAGTAATGTACTGTAATGTTCTGCGTGTGCTAGCTGTAATGTGTGTTCTCTCTCTGTCTGGCATGTATAGTAATGTACTGTGTGTACTAACTGTTCTCTCTCTATCTAGAAATTATTGACTCAAGAATGAACTGACTCATTGTATGATATTGTGTTCTAGTATCTTCCTAAACTACCCCTATGGTAGTTTACTAGTAATCTAACTGGTACGTATGGACATGGATGTATACCCTTGCTACCCAAGGGCATTGGATGAACTGGAAGGACCTTTATGACTACATATGTACACATGATATATAACTAATATTTAAACGACCTTCGGACGGGTACCCGATATCCCACCAGACCACATCTCAAGCGCGAAAAGGAAATAGGGTGGTTCGAAAAATCAAGTTAGGGGTGTTTTGATGCCACAAACACTTCCTAAGGCTTAGGCTTGAATTTAGACATGTAACCTATTGTTTTTAGGACTAGCAAACACCATTGGAACACAAAGAGTAAGGTGTTCACGGCCCAAACAGCTAGTACACACAATACATTACTATACATGCTAGACAGTGAGAGAACACACATTACAGCTAGCACATGCAGAACATGACAGTACATTACTATACTATTACATAGATATGTTTACATGATTACACTTACATGAGTACAATTATATAATTACACTTACATGAGTATGTTTACATATACATAGGACAGACGTCACTAGGTGCTATAGCATGGAACCAGTTCAGGATCTAAGTATACCGATGAATCACAATGCAATTGTGATAGTTATATCGAGTATACATGATCATAGTAATGTGGATGCTCACGGCTTGTATACATGTAGGGGTCGTGGGTAGGTCTCAAAATCCCTTTGATAGAGGAGCGTATAGCCTGGGATCTAGACATCACATTATACCTTATCCCTCAAATAAGGCAGCTGAGTACCAATGTAGTTATTTATTACAAATGCTACAGTACTTAGAAGAATTACCCTAGATTTAAGGTAATTGGTACGGTTGTAGTTCAACACTACACCATAGTACTATTTCATTTTCCCATTACATTCACTTCGTGAACATACTCACAACGCACGACAATGTAGAAACTATATTTTTGGTTAATGATAGTCATACTTGGGAAAATACACACTCTTACAAGAGACACACACAGACACTAGATGCCTTGGTAGAAGGCTACATATAGATCAGTTAAGTCTTGGTAGAAGACTCCCTGTTATAATAGTAGGAATCATAGGGATTTCTAGGTTTTTTCAAATGTTTACAGTTGTTTTACAAACATTTTCATACTTACAATTCACATACATTTTCAATATTATAGTTCTTATACATACAAATACTTACATACTAATTAAGACACTAAAATACTTATGATCTCACCAGTTTTAAAGCTGATACTCTCCTTCAAAATAACTTGTATCCTCAGGTCAACCATAGACAGGTACTGATGCAAGGTTTAGAGAAGATGGAGCTCGTTCAAGACTCATCTTTCATTTTGATTTATGCTTTAGTGTCTATTATAATTTGACAGAACACATTTGTATTAAAATTATATTATTAATGCAATGGATGATGTTGTTGCTTGTTTACGACTTTTCATTGTTGTGATACTGTACATGACGTCGTCCTCCCCAGAACGTTTCCGCCGTTCATGGTTTTGGGGTGTGATAGATTGGTATCAGAGCATTGTTTATAGTGAATTAAGTATATCAACTCATAAAAGATATACTAACTATAAATACAATGGGATTAAAAATACTTTGACCAAGAGTTTATACTTTAAATAATAAAATATTTAATTAAGTATATGTGCCTGCATTCATACTAAAATCAGTGTCACTTGGATAGTACAAAAGAATTACGATTGTTGGGAAACACAGGTGGACTCAGAGACATATAGTCAAAACTGGGAAGATATAGCTTGATCAACTATATTATTCGAGGGTTGACTAGCATGTGCCAAAGTGTAGTTGTGTGGTTATAACAAGTCGAAAATCTTACCAACCCTACCACAATGAGAATAGTAGAACATAACATTAAACTTAAAATACTATAGGAATATTTGGTGTTACTATAAGTACTTTATACTTGAGAACTAAAACGGGATCTTCATTACTAAGTTGATAGTTTCTAAGTGGATACACTAAGGCTATATGTAATTAGGATGTTATAGACTTAGAATTTGTGAAATTTTTTACTTTACCCCTATTCTGTGTGAATTTGGAGTTAATATCACTTATTCGAAGGCCTATACTGTTTCGATTACATATAAGTGGTATGCACTTCACAAATAGCAATGTAACTAATGAAGATTTTCTAAATAATTATCTAGATAGTTTTGTCTAATAATTATTTTCTTACCCCAATTCTCGCGTAGATAACATGGCTGGACTCCATCCCCACGGCAACCAGTACCTTCCGAACGAAGTCATTGCTGGATGGTTTGGAGAAGAACCAGAGAATGATCATCCGATTCCTTTGAATGATCACCATGATGAAGACCTTTCGGATGGTGCTAACTCCGAACCCGAGGTTGAGAACCTACCCCAGGCAGCTCCCATTCCAATTCCTAACCCTCGTCCGACTTTTCTTGGCCCAACGCCTCCATGGGTTGAATGTTTGGAAGCATGGAGAGAAGATCAAGATCAACCTATACCTTTTAATGGAGACTGAAGCTTCTACAACGTAAATGAAGGGAGAACAGGAGATAGAGTTCTACCAATCCTGATCCGTAGAGTTGCCCGAAACGAAATTCAGGGCAGGACAGCCCTACTTCGTATCGAGGAAGTTGACACCAATGGAGGGATGCATATCCTTCGCACCAATAGCCTTGCATATGCTCGCGAGAGATCTGAGAGAAACCACGAAACCCTGCTGCAAGCACTAGCTGAAACCCGAGCCGAAGTCATCAAGCTCCGAGTATGTCAGAGGGTATACGAAAGATACCTGCTTGATATGGAACGTCAACTGGCTGAATTGAGAGTTCACTAGAGGGATGACCATCGCCGGTAGTAGACGCTTTACTTTATTTTTCCTTGTTAAAAAGGAATTGTTTTTCTATCTATGCCCGATGTGGCATTTTCTATGAAATTACCTTGTACTGTAAGTACTTTTGGTTAGGCCTTTATGCTGTCAAGAACTATCTTCTCTGGATATGATGTAAGACCTTTACAAGGTCATTTTCTCGAACTTTTACATCATGAATACCAAAGATTTTGACAGTCGGCTAACTTCTGTGTCATTCTTCATTCAAGTACTTTTATCATACTTTCATTGGAGTTCATCTGAATTCATGCTTTAGTCAAGTCATTGGACTATAGTAATTTAGCTCCGGAGACATCTCCAAGTCTCTTTTAATGGTTGGATCATGTTATTCACCAACCAACAATACATTGACTTGAACGAAAAACATCTTGAGACCATTCCTCACTTCCATTCCATTACTAGGACTGCATCATAGGGATGTAGGTCAAACTTTCGAGAAACATAGTCTTACTCTTTACTTGAACAATAGAAGTACCTCTAGGGTCAACCAGAATTGCTCACAAAATCCTTATCTTTCGTGTTACAGTATCATGTCGTCATCCGGAAGCAATCAGTCAAACAACGAAACCTCCGCCTTTCCTGTGGACACCGCTACCTTTCAAACCACCGTTACAACTGCCGTGATGGCTGCCATGATAGTTGTCCTTGCGCACCGTAGTGCTATCAGCACAATCAATGCTGATGATGGGATTGAAGTATCCAATCGTGGTATCCACCCCGGAAGTCGCCAAACAGTAACAGTTACAGGCTCGCAAATCCGAAAGAAAGAGAACAAGAAACAAAGGCGTCAAGTCCAAAAAGAACGCAAGAAATCCCAAAAACTTGCCATGCAACAACAGCAAGTGGAAACCCCTGCCATCCCCGTACCGAGCAGGCCATATAAAGGAACACTCCCGAAGTGCGATAGGTGCAACTACCACCACGAAGGAATTTGCCGAGCCTGGCAATGCGATAATTGCAACAAGATGGGGCACATTGCTCGTTTCTGTAGAACTACCTCCACCACTGGAGCAAGCTTAGTTGGCTATAATTGTGGTGAGTTTGGGCACTATAAAAGAGATTGCCTGAAAAAGGAAATCAACGAAAGAACCCGCGTCCCCATAACTCCTACTCGACACCTCACTTCCACCACCAATGTTGGTGCTGTCCATATATGTCACCAATGAGGTGAAATAGGACACCTCAAGAAGGATTGCCTGATAGCTAAGAACTCGAGTGCAGATGGGAAGATTCTCAGGATCACAGCTGCAGGAGAACCTGCTCCGGAACCCACGTTAATGTAATTTAGGCATTCGTTGTAACAGACTTATAAACTATCTAGAACTAGTGCAACTAGAGTCTTACTTTTTGCGAGATCCTATCTATACAGGGATACTCGTGCTGCGTATGCTTGTCTTTTGTAGTATACCCTATTCGCAGCAATAGTCTTGCAGTAAATCTAAAGTACTGTAACCCTGTTCATGGTTGCACGGTTGTGTTTTGTTTGTAAACGTATTATGTTCAAATCTAATGTCTTTAAGTTTCCATATGATTCTGACATTATCATACAACTAGATTCAATTTGATCCACACCATACTAGCTTCATACGTACGTCTCCTTCTTCGAAATCGCGTTTCTAGCGAACCCGTCATATCAGAACACCGAAGTACTCATGCAGGGAGTACCTCATAGTTCTTTTCTTTCCCGAAGAAATCCCCAAAGTACCACTCGTACAGTACGTCAAGTTCAATCCAAAGATCCATACGGTTAATCTATCGCTGATTAATGTATACATAGGGGTGATATGTAATTAAGGTTCTATAGGTTTAGAATTGATGATTCCGCTTTATCTTCTTTTTCCTCGATAGGATGTGAGGTTAAAGAAGAATCAGTTATTCGACTACCTTTTCAATCTTAATTATATACAACTCGTATGCACGAGATGGTGATCGTAGAACCAAGTAGGGATTCTAAAATGAATTTTAGGATGGAGAACTGCCCAAGACTACGAGTAATCGCATCGGCATGTGAACAAACTTAGAACCCGGACAACTTAGCGAACTACACATAAATAGAATTAGAAGACTAGGCTTCTCACCCTGGAGAACCCCGATCATATTCTTCTAGAGATCGACAGATTGCATTGTATGTACTTCGGCTATCGAGGACTCCGTCAAAATTTTACAGTAGAAATCGTTATCTCTGCCTCGCAGAAATGATTTGGTTGAGCAAACGCAAGGAAAGAATTTCTTTCAGAAATGGATCTGATATCCGAATATCACCAGTTCGAGTGGTAGGGAAAGATGTCCGGAAGACTACCTTCCGAACTTGATGGGGACACTTCGAGTCCGTAGTGATACCCCTCGGATAAGACCAATACGCCCATAGTTTTCATGAGCTAAATGAGTAGGGTACATCTTTATTACTTGGATCAGTTTGTCATTTCTCCATGTAATGACTTACTTATCTACCATCGTAGTAAGAAGAAACCCATGGAAACATTACCTTCAGAGGTACTTTTCGCGAAGTTCTCTAGGCACGAGTTTTGAAATTGAAGAGTTAAATTTCTATGACACACTTTTAGTGATGTGGGAAATTTTGAGTACTCTTACAATTTGTCAAAACCGTTGAGAATTTGTCGACACCAGAGACGCCGACAGTCATTCGCCAAATTTTAGGTCTTACCGACCTACTGTCATAGTTCATTCAAAACCCCTCACAAATTACAGAAACCTTTATGAGTCTGACCCAGCAAGGGGTGGCCCTTGACTGGGAAGTTAAACAAGAAAAAGAAACCTTGGAGATTCCAAGTGAGTCACCAAGTTCTTTAGGAGAACTCACTCTGGGAATGGCTTAATACGCTTCGTATTGCGTGGAAAGCTAAATCTAAGATAGTTAGGACCTTCGAGATTCTTACCAGAATCAGTCCTGTATCTCGCAGACTAGATCTACTCCGCGAACTCAGTAACGTACATTCTACTCTCCGCGTCTTGATCACGAAACCATACATCTCCGTTAGGACTCTCGTAATTCCACTCGACGAGATCAAGATTAACGAGATCCTAGCCTTCGTATTAGAACCGTAGTGACCCTTGACCGAGAGGTCAAGCGGACGAAGCAACGCCGTTGCCCATTAGTGAAGGTTCGTTGGGATACCAACCGAGGACCCGATTTCACATAGGAGCGCTAGAACCAATCGATTAGGAAGTTTCCACCTCACGACTCGATCATTCATACCTACTTCCTTATCTAAATTCTAATTTCGGGATGAAATTCCCTTTAACAGGGGGATGATGTGACAACCCGAAATTTCCATTCTGAACAAACCATATCCAGCTAATAGAAGTTAGAACAGTTACAGTGAAATTCCAGACTTTAGGTATAAGTTTGAGTATTTCAGGTTTAGCACTTAAGGAGATATCAGGAGAGTGGATGCACTAGGGTTTTGTGCAACACTGTTATTCCAATACTCTATGGTATTAGAGTTCATTCCAGGAATAAAATATTTTTTGCCAAAATCTCAGGACTATATATAGAAATCTGAACCATATTCATTCATTAGTTACATTTCCAACTAGAAAAAAGCCAAATTCTCTCTCACGGATATTCGGGTTTTTATCCTAAATCGCGAGTACTTCTATCTAGTTATATTATATAGCTTATATTGTGTTTTATAACATCAAAATCGGATCAAAACCCCAAGATTTGGGAGTTTACCGCCCAAGAACCCTTGGAGAGTAAACTCCTTTTTAAGGGCCAAAAGAGTGCCCAATGTCCCTCAAAGCCGTGGAACTCAAACTAGAAGCCACCATTACATGTTTAGACCACAAAATCAATTAGAAACCAAGGAAAGAAGTGAGTTCACGGCCAAGTAATTTCTTGGGTCGTGAACTCCATTTTTAAGTGTCAAAATGCCCTAAATGCCTTCATTGAGCCAAGAGACTAGCATAGCACATTACCTTGATGTGTCTAGGACCCAAAACAATCAAAATACCAACACCCATAGGTGTTCACGACTGTAAACACATGACCAAATGGTACATGGGCCGAAAACTCAAGTTAGGGTTGTTTTAATGCCACAAACACTTCCTAAGGCTTAGGATTGAATTTAGACATGTACCCTAATGAGTTTAGGACTAGAAAACACCATTGGAACACCAAGAGTAAGGTGTTCACGGCCCAAGAAGTTCCATGGCCGTGAACTCCAAACAATGGTGCCAAATGGTGCTATAAACTCTTCTAAAGCCTTGTACACAAGCATAAGTTTAGTTCCTAGTTAAATTAGGGACTTGAAAACACCACAAACACCCTCCCAAGGGAGATTATGGCCGTAATCTCCATGGGATTTGGTCCCAGGCCGTGAACTCCTCAAAGGAGTTAAAAGGAAGCCCAAACACTTGTTTAAGCCTTGAAGCACTTCACCACTTGAGTTGTAATAATGTTAAGTTTCATTTAGGGGCCCTATAGAGAGTTTACGGCCAGGAGTTTACTCCTCTGGGCCGTAAACTCCAACACATATGGTCTTTTGACCATAAACTCCTATAAGAGGTCTTGCACTACTTTGTTGCAACCCATTAGGCTCCTAGCACTTGACCAAAAGTGTTTTCCTCGCATTAGGATGTTTATACATGTTTCATTGGTGTTATAATCACTAACTGTTTATATACATATGTCTTCATATGTAATTAGGACCATTGTGTGTGTCTAAAGTCTTCACTTGACACCTAGCAGTCCTACCTCTTCAGTTCCTCTGTATCACCCACAACAGGTGAGTTCACACCCCTTAATCAATGTTTTAACTATTTTTAAATGTTTTATTGGGGGGGGGGGGGATACAAGTAGAATCATACTAGTTACTATATCAATCACATGTGATTAGTAAGCAGCATTCAAATGATTGGCTACTCATTAGCCGTTTTACCAAACAGTTTACTTCAAATGGTTTTCATAAACACTTTATGCGTTTAAAACTCCTTATTACATTGTACATTTTACTCTGTATGTTTCATTTCAAACTCATTTACAATTGTGTTTCAAACAAATGTTTCTTTATACCAAACTGTTTTATCAAACCCAATCCTTCAAACCGCTTTCTAGATCGATAACAAGTCAATCTTTTCTTAGATAATAATTATGTTCAAAGGTTTTGCAAAACTTAATTTATGCTTTTATATTATAAATTGCATGCCTATATATGTATATTTATATAAGGAATGTTTAAAAGACTTAGGAAGGCTATCCACCCTATTTCCTTTCCGCGCTTGAGATGTGGTCTGGTAGGATATTGGGTACCCGTCCGAAGGTCATTTAAATGTTAGTTATATATCATGTGTACATATGTAGTCATAAAGGTCCTTCCAGTTCATCCAATGCCCTTGGGTAGCAAGGGTATACATCCATGTCCATACGTACCAGTTAGATTACTAGTAAACTACCATAGGGGTAGTTTAGGAAGATACTAGAACTATTACTAGAACACAATATCATACAATGAGTCAGTTCATTCATGAGTCAATACTTGCTAGATAGACAGAGAACACACATTACAGCTAGTACACACAATACATTACTATACATGCTAGACAGAGAGAGAACACACATTACACCTAGCACACACAGAACATGACAGTACATTACTATACTATTACATAGATATGTTTACATGATTACACTTACATGCGTACAATTATATGATTACACTTACATGAGTATGTTTACATATACACAGGACAGACATCACTAGGTGCTATAACATCTAGTTCAGGATGTAACTATACCGATGAATCACAACGCAATTGTGATAGTTATATCGAGTATACATGATCATAGTAATGTGGATGCTCACGACTTGCATACATGCATGAGTCGTGGGTAGGTCTCAAAATCCCTTTGATAGGGGAGCGTATAGCCTGGGATCTAGACATCACATTATACCTTATCCCTCAAATAAGGCAGTTGAGTACCAATGTAGTTATTTATTACAAATGGTACAGTACTTAGAAGAATTACCCTAGATTTAAGGTAATTGGTACGGTTGTAGTTCGGCACTACACCATAGTACTATTTCATTTTCCCATTACATTCACTTCGTGAACATACACACGACGCACTGCAATGTAGAAACTATATTTTTGGTTAATGATAGTCATACTTGGGAAAATACACACTCTTACAAGAGACACACACAGAGACTAGATGCCTTGGTAGAAGGCTACATATAGATCAGTTAAGTCTTGGTAGAAGACTCCTTGTTATAATAGTAGGAATCATAGGGATTTCTAGGGTTTTTCAAACGTTTACAGTTGTTTTACAAACATTTTCATACTTACAATTCACATACATTTTCAATATTATAGTTCTTATACATACAAATACTTACATACAAATTAAGACACTAAAATACTTATGATCTCACCAGCTTTAAAGCTGATACTCTCTTTCAAAATAACTTGTATCCTCAGGTCAACCATAGATAGGTACTGATGCAAGGTTTAGAGAAGATGGAGCTCGTTCAAGAATCATCTTTCATTTTGATTTATGCTTTAGTGTCTATTATAATTTGACAGAACATATTTGTATTAAAATTATATTATTAATGCAATGGATGATGTTGTTGCTTGTTTACTACTTTTCATTGTTGTGATACTGTACATGACGTCGTCCGCCCCAGAACGTTTCCGCCGTTCATGGTTTTGGGGTGTGACAGATGGAGACTTTGGCCTGCAGTCCATGAGTACCCTCTCTGGAATTGACGTGCACATTTTTCCTGATCAATTGAAGAATCTACTTGAGGAAAGCAGAGTTGTTAAAGATTTGAGTGACTTTGAAAATGCACACTTGGTTTATCTTGACACAATTGTGCAATATGATGAAGCAATCCAAGATGACAAGAAGGAAAGCTTAGAAGATAGAGAGAATACTAAGGCTTGGAATAATGATGATCATAACTTTTCCATTAAATCACACATGCCTGATCAAGAAGAAATATCGACCACAATCAAAAGAACCAAGCCTCGAGCCTTAGTCTCTACTACATTTGAAGTATTCACTTTTAAACCACCAAATTCTTTATTATGTAAGGAAAGTGAGGAAGAATTCGTGACTTCGAGTGATGATGAAATAATGAATGAAAAGAAAATTGTGGTAGATAAAGGAGGAATGGAAACAATGGGTCACAGGGAAGAAGCGAAAAATAATAATCATGGTAGAGGGATAAAGTGTAAAGCTGAAGAAAATGCCACAAAGAAGAGAATGGAAGAATTGAAAAGGGCGTATACGAGGAAAATCCATATTTACAAAACAAAGTATAAACCACAAAGGACTAAGTAGGAATTCCCGATGAAAGACAACGTAGAGACGTAGAGCGGGAAGGAGTCCAGCTAACGACTCCTCAAAAAGAAGCGCTTAACGGGAGGCAACTCATCAATAGAGTTTGCTTTCTTTTTTGTTCTATTTTTTGTTTTTGTTTTGTGTGGTTTTCTAAGGATTTGTCTATCTAAATCTTCTTAATTCACTGAAATGATTGCTTGAGGACGAGCAATGTCTGAGTGTGGGGTTTGGTGAAATTATTTTCAAGAGAGCATGTAAAAAGATGGAATTTTTTTTCAAAAGAACAAATGACTCGACGAGTCAAAGCGTAAATGATCAACTTGTATTTGCGTCTTGACTCGACGAGTCGCTACACTGACTCGACGTGTCGGGTATTTTTACCGGATTTTTTTTTTTTTTTACAATTCTATAAAATTAGGGTTTTAACCATAATTGGAAAACACTTTCATTCTATACAGCCGACACACCCACTCGACGTGTCAAGTTCCTTTAAATCAACCATCTTGATTCTCTTAATTTCTTATACTTTCTTCCAACAAGGTAACATCTTTTTTTTTTTTTTTTTTTTTTGAAAAAAAATTCTTTTTAACATTCAACCTTTATAGGTTTCATGGTCTTAATTTGTCGAAAAACCTAGTTTTGAAAAAGATATATTATTGTAGGGTTCTAATTTTGACATGTTTAAAGTCTTTTTGTTGAGAATGGTTGTGAATTAGTACTTAGAATATCTTCCTAGACAAACCCCTGGACTGAATTTAAAGATTTCATGACCAAATATTGTTCGAATCACAACAGGACTCGAGTAGTTCATCAGACTAGCCGAGTTTGTTGAAGAACTCGACGAGTCAGTCCCTAATGCAGGCCAGATTTTATTCTAAACATTTCTGTGGTGTTTTGGTGTTGTTTTATCTTGTTTTATGATTACAGAAAATGTTTTTCAGAAGGGGCCGAAGTTCACAAGGAAACCAAGAGGATCGTCCTTGGTTAAATTTTCCACGAATTGAATCAAAGTTCGCAATGACTAGATGGAGGAAGAAATTGGAGGAAGTTAAAAAGATGGAAATTTAAGTGCACAATGCGATTAACTGGGAGTGGCTGTGACAAGTTCGATATGAAGAGGAATTGGCCCCATTTGTGGTCAAGACATTTGTGCACAATGGGGTGTCATTTACTTGTGATGGGTGGAACCGGTTATTCCATATTTAAGAACCGGTGTTTCAGGAGTTGTGATGGGAATTTTTCTCAACCATTTCTTTATGTGGAGGAAATGATTACCACAATCCGGGTGTCCTTACGTTTTGGTACTTTCTTGGAGCATTGTCACAAAGAGTTCCCGGAGGGAGTCATGGGTTCCACATGGTGGAATACAATTGCAAATAAAGTCTATATCCCCAAATTAGCTTAGGAAGGGAGCATTCGTTCACCAATCCACCGTCTTATACACCGACTTATTGCTTGCACGATCAATATGTGGAAGGATGACGACATAGTTAACCTTGATGTCTTTTATTTGTGGAGTATTATTACTCCAAACACTTTTTGCAATCTTCCTTACTGTTTAGCATCTTCTTTTGCCGATGGAGCGATCAAGGAGAGAAAAACTTCAAAAATCAATGGCGGGATGTTTGTGACCCGCCTAGCGAGATCGTATGGGTTGATAGAGAGAGCAACATGGAATATGTTGACATTGGTCCCGACCCCTCCTTTTAGCATTATGCTTTTTAAGAGGGCAAAGATTATAGAAGATTTTGGTGGTGGGGTTTTTTCAATCCCACATGATGATACAGTTATAGCACCCGAGGAGCCGGGAAGAAGGGTGAGGAGACGACAAGAAGAAGCCCATGAAGACCCACCGGTTATTCCGGTCGATGATAAAGTACCAATGGATTGGTACAATGTGGAGATGAGACAATTTCAAGATGATTTGGCAAGGGGTGTGAATTTTGGCAACAAATCTTATATTCAAATGTTTAATCATTTCAACATTCAACATGTGGATGGGGGTAATTATCCATATGTACGCACATGGGAGGAAAGAATCGATGCCCGTAGAAGTGGAGCGGGAGGTAACAGATGAGGATATTATGGAGATGGTGATGAGGAAGATGAGGACTAGTTTATCCTTTTTATTTATAATTGTTTGGTTGTGTTGAAACTTTTTTTTATTATGTTTGGTTATTTTTGGACAAGTAGTTTTGAGGATTATCATTAGTTTGTTTTCCTTTTTATTGCTTGTGTGTTGTTCTTTTTAGAATTTGAATGAGGGTTTGCATGAAAATGGTCTAGAGAGTGATATAATAGTGGGAAGAATTGAGTCTAGGCAAGAGAGAATGAAGTTTTGAGTCCAAGTAACAAGTCCGATTATAAAGAGGGTTAAAGAGTGCGTAAATATTGAAGAAAAGAAAGAGCATGGGTGTCATTTTGAAGCTACTTCAACACACCAAAAACCGGATTTGAAGCATAAGACATTTTTTTCCACACAACGACGAACTCGCCGAGTGCACATATGAACTTGACGAGTCGCAATACAATTTCATGGTTTCTGCCATTTCCGCGCTTCAACTCGGCGAGTCACCATAATGACTCGACGAGTTGCTCCTTATTTCACTTCTCAAGCTCATTATTTGATGATATTTCACATGGAAATTGATTGCATTTTTTAAGATTAATTGCTGAAGTTTTCCGAGAGTCTTTCATGCATTTTTAGGGCTATCAACCACACGAGATTTGACGCCCGAGGCATAGATGAGTTGTTCCTATGTCTAAAGTCAATTGAAGATTGAGATTTCAATGTCACAAGATTAACCTCACGACTACTATCCTTGGGGAGTTTGTTCCAATTCACTCTTTACTTTTGTACTTTTCTTTTTCATGCATAACATGCAATGGGGATATTGCATGGATTAAGTGTGGGGCAGGGGGTTGATTACATTCGTTAACTTAGAATCTTAATTTAGGCTTAATTTTAAAATTTTGCATAAAAATTGCCAGGGCTTAATTTTGAAAATTTTGGTAAAAGCAATTAGGAGTCATGCTAGTATTATGTTTGTTGATTTCGTTGAAGACCTAAATGTTTAGTTGAGCCTATATACGTTATAATGCATTTGTGGCCCCTTTTATTCTAGTGAAATCATGGGACAAAAACACGACCTCACTTAGTTTGATGAATGTAATATGTTTAACATCGTGTACTTGAATTGTATCCAGGCTAATTAATATCTTTAATGAATAAAGGTTGAAGTTGAGTGCCCTTGCTTAAGCATGTAGGTTTTGAGTGAAAAAAAAGTGAGTTACATGTTTAAAAAAAGGGAGAATTACAAAAAAAAAGTTGTAAGAATTTTGGAGCAGTCAAAGTATGAATATCAAAAGATCAAAATTCTAAAGAAGTCCAAAAGCTGGACATACCAAAAATAAAAAAGGTGGTGAGTTCAAAGAAATCAAGATCAAATATCAAAGAAGTGAAGAATTCCAAATAAGCTCCATAGTGGTATCGAAAAAAAAAGTTATAATTTTCTAGATTAGGTATTCTTGAGCTGCTTAACCAAAAATACCTTCAGGTTAGGAAGTTTTATGCGGATGGATTCGGAGGGATGCATAAAATGAGCATTGTTCAAAAGAAGTGGGCGAGTATTTATGAGGATTGTGAGTATTTAGAATTGAGGGGGGTTCTTAGGAATTTTTTTTGACACAAATACATACGTTGCGGTCTTGGCATAATGGATGGGCTTGATTGAGATTGTCTTATGTGATGCTAATATGTTAAAATTCAGTTTTGCTTGGGGGAAAGCAAAAGTCAAGTGTGGGGTATTTTGATATGTGCATATTTATTCATATATTTTGTATAGAATATTAATACTTTTTGACTATTTTATTGGAATTATGGAACTAAAAGTGCTTAACTACGTCTAAATTGTATTTTTAGCCTAGAAAGAAGTGCTCGGAAGCAAAAGGAAGCGGAAATAACAATCGGGAGCTCAGGAAGTAAATAAAGAAGAAAAAGTCAAAAATCCTGAAGAACTCGGCGAGTCAATACCCCGACTCGACGAGTCTAGTCGAACATTCGTGAAGCAATAGAAGTCCTTTCCGTACACGGGTTTTTAATGAAGGACTCGGTGAGTCGATCCTTGGACTCGACGAGTCGACCCTGTTTCCAGAAATCTATAAATAAGACATTCCTGCCTGAGACCAAGGACTTCACTGGAACCCTTGGAGGTTAAGTTGCGATCAAGAACACGGTGGAAGCTCTGGAAAGTGCAGAATCAACCCTACATTCAGTTTTGAGGAGGATTAAGGCAAATTCTAGTTTACTCTTTACTTAATCTTTTGATTGAACCATGTATAAATCAATTGATTTCATTTTTGAGTTTGTTTTTGCTATAAGTATGAGCTAAAACTCGTATCTTCTGTTTAGGGTAGATGACTTTGTGAATATGGATTGATTTTATGGTTAGGATTAATTTAATTTGGTAATATTGTTTTGTTAAGCTTGTTAAAGAACCTTATATGTTAACAATAACTATTTTCTGTTAATTAACCGGTATATTAAATTGTATGAACATCTCTTAATTTCTAGTCTTGTATGATTAATCTGAAAACATTGTTATATGCCTAGGAATAGTGAACGTGAAACTAGGGTTAACTAGAAAAAATGTAAGTTAATGTATGAGCTTGTGTGACGAACCATCAACAAGACGTTAATTGAACGACCAATTTGATTAACCACTACAAGTCTTACTTAACCCGAACCAATAAATTAGGAAATTCATTAATTTTGACAACTGGCCACTGCTTGAATTAATTTGTTTTCTAAGGATTAGTAACAGCGAACGTAAACTTAATCACCTTAATCGGTAGCCAATGAAAACTTAATCCATTGCATTTACCATAAAATCAACCATATGATCAAATGATTCAAACCTAAATAGAAGACTCCTTCACTATTGAATTTAGTTGATTCTTGTTTGCTTAGCGGCTAGTTGCTTAGCTTAAGTGTTAATAAGTTTTTAGTCTTGGAAAACTAGAGAGAACCCTGCTATTTTACTATTTGTTATTTGTAGATAATTCTAGTAATTAGTTTAATTGCCGTTCCCTGTGTTCGATATCCTACTTGCTAAATTGTACCACCAATTGACAGGTACACTGCCTTTTGTGTGTCAATTTCATATTTAAAAAGTAGGATTAAACTAGTTAGTTATACACACATCATCTTCCATTGCAAAATCAAAAATTTTATGTTTTAAAGTCGATCTTGAACACTATATTTCTGTCAATTGGTATCAGAGCCTTTTTACACACACACACACACACACATATATATATATATATATATATATATATATATATATATATATATATATATATATATATAATGGATGAAATGATGATGTTTGTGTTTTTGAAGCAATAGATGATTTTCATGCAAAACATGAAAAGTTCTTGCATGGCTTCTTTGGCAACATAAAAAACGTCATCTATTTTTTTAACTACATGCATTTGGTCACAATAATGTTGTCTTAGAAAAATAAAATGTTATTTGATAATTTTGTATTATTATAAGTGCATAAACAAGCCATTGACCATGTGCTGATGTTGTTGGACCCTTTTCGATATAGTTGTAGTAATATTTATTTATTCAAATGGTTTGTAATAGTGAATAGAAATTTATTCATTTTATTCATTTTTTAAGTATTAGATTAGCTTGTGATTTAGGGTAGGTACTTTAAAATGTAACAAAAACGAAGATGGACCCATATTGAAGATCAAATGGTATTTTTTTAATAGTAGTGGCAAAGACAACCTTTTCTGTTAAGTGTTGTTGTTGAAAAGTGTTACATCAGAATTTGTGAAGCAACAGAGCCTAATGAAACCTTTTCTGTAAAGTGTTGCATGTTGCCGGAACAAGTTCTAATTCATCGAGTGTTCAACATGTTGCGTGCATGATTGTTTTTGCTAGTGGGAGCCTTAACAACATCCCTTGAAGATTTTGGTCCCTATTGTCCCCTAGGAAAAGGACTTGATATTTCATGTATGACTCACATTAAATCTAATATAATTATGACTTGGTTTATGACTCATAATATGTATGTGATGATTGTATGTTTTTATTTTTGTTTGTGTAGATGAAAGTATGTTTTTGTATGCTAGACATAAGGATGTCAATGGGGGTAAACAGGACGGGGAGTGCGTCCCCCGCCCTCGCCCCAAAATTTCCACGTTCCCCCGTCCCCGCCCCCGCCCCTAAATTCCCTTTATTATCCCCACCCTCGTTCCCCCACCCCCGATTGATTTTGGGCTGCCTTTTTCTGGGTTAAAAGAAGTTGTTATTCTAGAAGAAGCTATTTTTTAGGTAACAAATAATTATTTATAACAAAATTTTACATGTTAAAAATAGACAAGTTATGAAATCTTAAAAACGTTATACTAACAACTTAAAAACTTGTTTTTTTGATAAATTTTGGAAGCTCAAAATCATGTTATTGTTTATTATATTTATATAATTAATATATGTAAATATATGTGTAATTTATTAACGAGGTCCCCATGAAGGTTTTGGGACAACATTACCTACCGCCACCCCTGTCCCCGTCCCTGCCCCCGATTTTTAATAAAAATTCCCCCAAACGGGTCAGGGCCCCCACGAGAATTGGGTCACACGGTACTTTTTGACATCCCTAGATAGACAACCAATAAATAAAAACGTAAATCATCATGAAGTTTTCTACTTTCAAGATAATAAATTTTAATACAAGATGCTAAAATAAATGAGTTTTGAACTAAAAGGAGTTCTATTAAAAAAAGATTATAAAGTTTGAAAATAAGCAAAAAATGTTGAAATCGAGATTATAAAACTCATAAAAAACTCCAACGCTAAAGAAAATATGCTTTTATAAAAAGTACCATGTATTATTAGATGCATGTAATATATGTGAAACAATATGTTTTTAAAACTAGAATTATAAAACATAAACATCATTTTTATCTTTTGATGTTTGAGGTAGTTTTGCAATTTCTAGTAGGAAAAATGTCACTTAACCACTAGCTATGTGTCAATTCTACATGTCTTTTAAAATGGATTACTTGATCAACATTCTTTTGTGATAAAGTGTAAGGTCAGACCTTATGACCCGATGAGTCAAACACTACACGCTGACCACCAACGCAAACACCAACATCAACACCAACACTAACACTAACACCAAATCTTATTATCGTCAGCGTGAACCAATGATCTATGTGATCTTTTGTATATTAGGAAGTTATACACACACACACACACACACATATATATATAATATGATTCATAATCTTTGTGATTAGGATCAAACCTTTACTTAGATAGGTATACATCCCTTAATTAATGAGATTTCTGTTATTGTAATCGTATATATACAACATTATGGTGAAACCTAAATGTATGTCTTGGTGATTGTCTTTGTGACCTTTGTTCTCTTGTTTTTTGAATGAAAAACAGTTATAATTAGAATCAAGCAAAGCAAGCCAAAGCGAGAAGCTCTAGCATATTACAAAAAGCGTAATATGCTAGAGCTTATCTCTTTAGCTTGTTTTCTTTTGTTCTAATTATAATTTCTTTCCATTAAAAAAAAACGAAGAGAACAAAGGTCACAAAGATGGTCACCAAGACATATATTAGAGTGAGAACATTCTTTCTTAGTGAAAGCATCTTTATGATTACTTTTGTTCTTTTGTTTTTCTTTTTAGTCTTTTGCTTAGTTTGTTTATTCATTATTATTCATACTTGAGTGTATTCGATCGATACAAACCTTCACTTGTTATCATAATGGGTTTTTGATACACTCAACTTATCATTTCGACCTCCTATAATTCCAAATCGTCTTCTCTCAACAAGATCCCTCCTTCCGATAGAGCACAACTTTACAATGTGGAAAACAAAGGCTATGGTTGTCCTTGAAACCATGGATTATGGGATGCTTAACATCATTGGGATAGGTGCTCACGTTCCTATGTATCCACCTATGGTTGATAATGCTCCTGTTGGTCCCTTGAAGAAAAAGCCAAAGGCTAGTTATGGCGATGATGACATGGGATTTATCGGTCTTGATGTGAAAGCTAGGGTAGCCATAGGAAACTCTCTTCCCTATCACATGTATCATTTAGTTCAAAACTATGAGTCAGCTCAAGAGATGATGGAGACGCTGATGGTGGCTTATGAAGGCATAATGGAAATTCAAGCTACAACCATCAACAACCTCAATCGGAGATATGAGCACTTCTTTGCTTGAAAAGCTAAATCTTTTACTCAAACCTTTAACATGTTGAATTGTTTGGTGAATGATATGCATAGGTTGGTAGTCATCAAGCATTCTTCTCAATTGGTTTTAAAGTTCTTGGACTCTTTTGGAAAAATCTAAGAGCATCATGCTGATGTTCTTAAGAATAGTGAGAAGATTAATCTCATGGATCTTAACTCCTTGTTTGGAAATCTACAAAACTATGAAGAAACCAAAGGTCTTCATAAATACATAATGAATGATTCAAAAAAAGTGAAGTTTGTAGCCTTAGTCTCCCGAAAAGAAGCAATGATCTCATCAACAACTCCGATGACCCTGATCATGGAAAAATAAGTAATGATGAAATTATCGATGAATTTTTTGCTATTGCTTCACTTAGTGTTAAACGTTACGAAGAAAGTAGAACAAATGGAGTCTAAGGAGCTCAATCTAAGGGAGGCAATTCAGTGAGAATACATAACTCAGAGAAAAGAAACTCATGTAACAGTTTTAACTATGGAAGCCCTAACCATTTTGCCAGGGACTGTAAAGAGAAGAAAGAATCTCAAACTCCAAAGAGTTATGAAGAGCTGTACAAGAAGTTGCTAGCCCACATGAAGAAGGAGAATATATCTCTACCAAAAGTCTTCATTACAAAGCAGGAGGACTCTTAGGAATGGGTGGAAGAAGAGGAGACATCTGAAGATGAAGGGTTAAACATTAAGGGTCTTATGGATCTCATCAATGATACCCCTGATGGTGGTTCTAGCAAGCGACATTGATACTTATGAAGTTGTCCAAGAAACAAAGATCAATAGGTAGAATGTATCCTACATTGGTCTGGATCTGACACATACTTGGTTCCTTAATAGTGGGAGCTCTAGACACATAACTGTTCTCAAGTTCCTCTTAACAATGTTTGTGGAGAAAGATGGTCCTATTGTAGTTTTTTCAGACAATAATGAAGGAATAGTCATGGGTGTTGAAACATTTGAGTGCAAAACGTTCAAGCGGAAGAATGTGTTCTATGTCAAGGGCCTTAAAAGCAATCTTATCTCCATCAGTCAAGTTTGTGATGCTGGTTACAAAGTTCTATTTGATTGCAATGAAGGAAAGGTCATTGAATCAAAGAACAAAATTGTGCTCACTGCACTCCGGGACAATAATGTTTACATGCTTTAATTTTACTCTTGTTGGACTATGCTGCTTTATGACGTTACATTACTTTTTGCCATCCTTAGAAATTCTGAACGTATGCTACTGATTTTTAGTTTACTATGAGATTTTTTTGCTTCAAAAATTCTTTTTAACTTTCATTTTACCAAAAAAGTATACATTATATATTATGCTACTAAATTTTCCTGCGTGTGCTCTTTTCTCTCACTTTCTAAGTCTCAGGATCTTCTGCCTTTATCTCGACAATGATCTTAACTGATTTGTCCATTTGAAGGGGATCAATGTGTCATTTGAAGGGGATCAATGAAGCTGATGCTCACGCTAATAGACATGAAGTATTCTTCCGATGATGCCAGATAGGAGAGAATTCTGTCTAAACTTGTTCTTCTGGGCACAAATCTCTTTCTTCTGTAACAACCTATCTTGGTTGCAATGGGATAAAGTAAAGCTAGGTAACGTAGCACGATGCTCATGCTAATAGACATGAAGTATTCTTCCGATGATGCCAGATAGGAGAGAATTCTGGCTAAACTTGTTCTTTTGGGCACAAATCTCTTTCTTCTGTAACAACCTATCTTGGTTGCAATGGGATAAAGTAAAGCTAGGTAACGTATCACGTCTAATTTCCATAGAAGTTGTCACTACCACACTGATTCCCATCTGAGATCCAAAGTCCTCATCAATAAGACAATGCTCCTCATCTCTTCTACCACAAATCAAAATGTATGAAATCTTTGAGTCTTTTCTTGGCGACTCTCCTAAATCAAAGGTTACAAAGGTTGGATCTCATTAACTCGTTGGTTACAAATATTGATTCTTGTTCTTCTCTTGTTCTTGGTGAACATGAAGCTTGGAATCAATATGTAATACGTCAATGATTAAAGGCATCTTCTCTCCCTGTTTACTATATGTTTTATGTTAATATTTGATCTTGCCTAGTTATTCTTTTATATATAGTGTTGAGGGGCAGATATCTCAAAGAAAGGAAACTCATTTATGACCATTGAATTGAAAATATTTTTTGAATCGGGTCCTCTTCAATAAGACAATGCTCCTCATCCCTTCTACCATGAATCAAAATGTATGAAATCTTTGAGTCTTGTCTTGGTGACTCTCATAAATCTAAGGTGACAAAAATTGGATCCCATTAACTCTTGGTTACAAATATTGGTTCTTGTTCTTCTCTTGTTCTTGGTGAACATGAAGCT
Organism: Lactuca saligna; assembly: GCF_052625555.1. Lineage (NCBI taxonomy): Eukaryota > Viridiplantae > Streptophyta > Magnoliopsida > Asterales > Asteraceae > Lactuca > Lactuca saligna. Next base: position 251,878,267 of record NC_136424.1, read on the forward strand.
TGGAATCAATCTGTAATACCTCAACGATTAAAGGCATATTCTCTCCCTGTTTACTATATGTTTTATGTTAATATTTGATCTTTCCTAGTTATTCTTTTATAGACACTGTTGAGGAGCAGGTATCTTGGAGAAAGGAAACTCATTTATGACCATTCAATTGAAAAGATTTTTTGAATCGAGTCTTATTCCCATTTCTGAAAAAGCTGCATACTTTTCGCTTTTAGAAAACTTCCTTTGTTGACTAACTATTTTGTCTTATTAACATTGTGTTTCTCATTATTTTATTTATCTTGTACCATATTAAATAAATTGATGGTGAAATATAACTTCTAGATTGAAACTTAACTTTATGATACAAAAGATAAACCACGTCTCATTGATAAGTTTACACTGTTCACGATTCACACTGATTCCACCTCAGCATGATTGAAACATTCCATTCTATCTTGAATCTCTTATTTATAAAACTTAATGATTCACTATGATAAACCACACACTAATAAATGTTTGAAACTCTATGCAAATGGTTATGAATTCTTCTTTATGGATTTATGATTCAGTGTAATGTACTATACACTTATGAGAGATTGAAAAATACGTGTCGATGGTTAAGCTATGTATCGTAGCTTTCACACGCACAATCCATTCTCGCCATATTTTCTTCTTTAGAATTTTATGATTCAACATATGAAGCTAGATGCTTATGAGAATTTGGAAAATTTGTGCCGACGGTTATATCATTTTTCATGATGTATTACACACACCTACACATTCTTTGCTAACAATTCTTCTATTAAAGAGGTTAACGATTCACTATATTAGCCATACATTGATAAAACTTCGACACTCTATGCCGATGGGTACATTTCATACCAGAATGTATTACACACATCATCCTATTCTCCCCCTTTATTCTTCTAATAAAAGAAGTTGATGGCTCCATGCATAAAGTGATACGCTGATGAAACTTTTCAAGAATATGCCAGTGAATGATAGTTCAAACCAATGCTTTCAGGAGACATCATAATCTTTTTTTTATCCGATGCAACTATGATATGCTAATTCTGATACGTTGAATGCTTCTGTTGATGGTATTTCTTATTGATACATGATTCTTTCATCTCTACTGTTTCCCCCATGATTACGTAAATGGGAAGAAAATTTACGGATAAATTGGGTTCTCTCTCTTTTAGGTCACTTTAACAATTCATTCAAGCGGTTGATTTTCTGTCTCGCAAAGGCTCTCTCAACCGTTATCTTTCTCAAGTTCTCAACATGTCAAAGGTTCTTTATGAGTTTTCTCCTAAAGCTAATGTGATCAATCGCCCCATGCTCCTGGTTCTCTTCTCATCATTCAAGCAAACAACATGACATTCTCTGATGTTATCCTAAATCAGTTCAAGAACTCAGGGATTGAAGACTTCGTCAACTACATAAAAAGCTGTCCTCTTCGATATGCTTTTTTCGACTTCCCATAACCATTCTACCCTAAGAAAGTATATGAGTTCTATTATTCTTGATCTGTTGATACTAATGCTCAAACCATTACTGAAACCATTAAAGATTGTAACGCCCGCAGATTCGGGCTAGTCAATTTAAAGACAATGAGCATCAAAAATGACTTTTTGATAGAGGGTTATTTACAATAAATAATCTTAACCAATGTATAGTATATGTCACAAGTGTTCTGTACATATAAAGAACGCGGAAATATGAGTTATAACGAAGAAGTAATGACCTATCAAAGTTTTACGGTTAAACCGGCACGACACCGTGTAACGTAAAAAGTGAATTTTTGATAAAAAAAAACTTTTTAGCCTTAGAGATCTAAACGGAAGTCATAGTGTATGTTAAATCGAGAGCGTACATAAAAATAATGCCCAAATTTGACTTCGTATGAGGAAGTTATGGTTTTTCTAAGATTTGGCATAACAGTATGTAGCATGAAATTCGAATTTTAGATCAACCGTTTTTTAGCCGACACAACATAGATCTGATCAGGATATATCTTATAGTTGCTGGGGGAGGGAAGAAAAGTAGGGTTTCCTTCCAGTACTGGAGAAGGTAAAACTTTGGGCGGGATGCCAGGTTTCACCTATGTTACGGTTTCACAAGACTGAACCTTCTTTGTTCAGCCGAAGAAAAGGTGTTCCAGAACACGAGAGAATGTACTTTCATCCCCAGGACTGCCCGGTCTATGTACTCGGGGCCTCCCCCAATTTCTGGAAGATGCACGCGATATGATAAAGGCCCTTGGGAGAATGAGAATTGAAGATCTCTTTAATAGGAGTGCAATGATAAAATGACAGTCGAAAACAGAGTCCATATGTAAAAGTTGTGAATTTTACATGGTCGTTAAACATTATAATCTTCTCATACTATTAAATTTAAAATCAGTCACGAATTAACTGATGGAGTCAAAAGGAGAGTTTTAGATTTTGTCAATACCTATGCATGGATATAAAGAACGTCGAAAACGGAGCTTGTATGCGAAAGTTACAAAATTTAGAAACCGGGATGGGCTGATATGAAATTGGTGATGTGGCACGATGTAACCCATTGCTTCCCCCCACACATTGCCACCATATGGTGACACCTGGCACCCAACTCGACGAGTTGGAGGCTCAAAATTCACTGAGTTGAGCCATTTTTCAGCCTATAAATACCATGCGAGGCTTTCTCATTTTCTTCACACCTGAACCATTCTCTCTCTCTCTCTCTCTCTCTCTCTCTCTCTCTCTCTGTCAATTACTTCTCTAAACCCATCCCAATCCCTAGTAACTCCCAGGTGCTAAAGGAATGTCTCGGAGCACCAGAAGGCTCTGAGAAGAAGATCTTTCAGCTCGAAAGTCCTGTCCCCACAAAGCCCGATTCCTAGCCAAACATCCCGGTGAATGAGTTATGCTTACCCTACTTTACATATAGCTGATGTTTAAGTTCAATATCGTTATTATGAACTTATAAATCATAAATATATTATAAAATATAATTACAAAGTGTTATTATAATATCTTTTAACTACTCGCGGTAGTGGAAATCTGGTTTGAAGGGCCGCATAGGGTTGTTGGATTTTTTAACAACCCAAATTTTATAGAAAATTTTTAACTTTTAATTTCATAGATATCAACCACAAGGTGTCCAACAATCCCAATACATAGCCATATTATTTTAAGGTTCGGAGTATGAAAACTAAATATGAAAACACTAGAGAATGCATGACACACCATCAAGTCGGACCCTTGGCCTTTTCAATAGAAGTACCTAAAACGTTCAATAAAACTATAAGCACAAGATTAGTGAGTTTTCGAAAACACACAAATCATATAATCACATAATACCATGCACACATATGCGCATGTAAATTGCCAAAAACTCCCTCCGTGGTCTTCATTTGGAATGCCATGGGCTACCCCATGGTCTTGTATCCCCGACCCTTAGGCTCCTCCCATGGTCTTATCAAGTGGAATGGGATCCTCCCGTGGTCTTCAGACCAAAATATTATCGATAAAAACAATCACAAACTGATCCAACATCGGTATGCAGATCCGGTTCATGAGATCCATGAACGCTACCGGAGCATTGGTGAGCCCAAATGGCATCACCACAAACTCGTAATGACCATAAAGATTTCTGAACGCTGTCTTCGGTATGTGTTCATCCCATATCCTCATCTGATGATACCCTAGCCGAAGATCAATTTTTGAAAACCACGATGCACCTTGAGGCTGATCGAACAAATCATCAATCCTCGAAAGCGGATAATGGTTCTTCACCGTTAGCTTGTTCAGTTCCCGATAATCAATACACATCCTATGCGACCCATCCTTCTTTTTCACAAACATGATCGGTGCTCCCTATAGGGAACTGCTCGAACGAATGAATCCTTGATCTAGCAGCTCCTGAAGTTGCGTAGACAACTCCTGCATCTTAGGCAGAGCTAGACGATATGGTGCCTTGGCTATTGGATCCGTACTAGGCACTAAATCGATACGAAACTCCACTTGCCTCTCAGGAGGCATACCAGGAAACTCCTCTAGCAATACATCAGGAAAATCTCACACAATTGGTACCCTGCTCAATCTGGTGTGGCCTCCACCCTCGTATCCAAAACATAAGCCAAAAATCCAGAACAACCCTGCTGAAGGAGTCTCCTCGCCCTCGCAGCCGAACAAAGAGCTGCCCATGTGAGACTCTCTCTGCATGAATAACCAATTTTACCCCACATGGGGTTCGACCCTCACCAACTGATGCTCATAATCTATCATGGCCCCATTGAGCCCCAACCAATCCATCCCAATGATCACCTTCAATCCTCACAAAGGAATCAGAACTAAGTTGATAGAAAACCTCTCCTCGAACATATTTAGAACACTCCTCTGAAATACTCTCGCTGTGCTCACGGTGCGGTCACCCGCAATCTCCACCTCGAGTGGGGAAACCAAAGTCCCCGGAGCATGATGAAACTTCTTGCTGAGCGCAAGAGATAAAAATGATCAGGTAGCCCCCGAATCAAAAAGAATCTGGGCCGAAAAACCATTGGCCAAAAAGTTCCTTACATAAAATCATAATATCATAAGCATAACAATAACATAAAAAAGACAGAATTAGATCACATACCAGTCAAGATGTCAGGTGTTGCTCGGGCCTCCTCGGTAGTCAGCTGAAATGCGTGGCTCTTCACCGCTGGAGCTTCTGCCTTGATCATGCGGCCATTAGTAATCCTCATCGTGGCGAGTACAAGGGCTGCCACTGATCCTCCTCTTCTAACCAACTTCGGATAATCGGCCTTTTTATGACCAGTCTGGTTGCAATGGAAACAATTCAAGCCCTTCTTGGGGAAATCCCGACTCATGTGACCTAGCTGACTACATGCATAACATGTCAAGCTCGTTGCTCGGCAGGCTCCTCTGTGCAGCTTACTACACTTAGCATAACGGCCACGACCCTGTTGGCCTTTGTTGGGAGGATCAGAGGTCTTAGGCTTCTTGTCCTGACCCACTGTTGCCTGAACCTGCTCTGACTTTTGCTTCGTGTAGAGCTCTAACTTAATTTCCCGTTCCCAGGCCTTCTCTACCATCTTATTCAGGGTATTACACCCCGAAAACCTCACAAACTCATAGATATCATTCCCCAATATGGAATGATACATCATCTTCTTCATCTCCTTATCCACAACATACAGTGGGAGCAATAGTGCCCTCTCCCGGAACTTGGCGGTGATCTCCGCCACAGTCTCGGTAGTCTGCTGCAACTCCTGGAACTCTCTCACCAAACACTGCCCCTCAATGGATGGGGCAAAATCCTGATCAAACCTCCTCACAAACTCCTCCCAAGACATCTCATCCACACCCGCGGATCCCACCTCACGGGTCACCTCATCCCACCAATCTCGTGCTCGATCCCTCAACATACAAGATGCGAACCCCACCTTTTCCGCTTTGGGGAAAAAGATCGTGCGCTAGGCATTCTCCATGTCTGCCACCAAGTGTCGACTAGTGATGGGATCCTTGACCCCGAAGAACTTAGGCGCCCTACACGCCTTAAACTTCCTAAACGAGGGAGCTCGGGTCCCAACCTGGCCTGCAACAATCTTGGTTCGGAAAGACCTGTGCTGCTCCTCCATCATCTCCATGATGACCTCCTTGAGGTACCAAAAATCAATGGGGTAGCATCAAGGATGACACAAGTAACCTCGGCTGCGATAAGATCGCGCAGCCTCTCATCCATGGACTTTGCACCGAAGCCTGAACTCGATCCTGATCCTGAACCCGAACCTCGCCTGATCATCACCATCCATTCTCAATTAAAAAAGATAAGGAATTCGAAAGAGATTTCTCCTCACCGGACTCCTAAGAACTATTAGGTCTTTCATTGATTCGGGTACAGGTCCTAAGCTTTTAGTAGTACGGTCCCAATACTACCTTCCACACCTACGTGTACCCTCCCCAAGGCCGTTCCTGACATCCCTAAATCATGCAATCACAAATCATGAATCATAAATACAACACTAACTCATATCCTATATTGCTTTAGGATTCTAAACCCTCACTGAACCAGAAACTCAGATTACTGTTGGATTAGGTGTCTAAGTTCATAACTATCCCTGGAATGTACTTGACACGGTTAGCATGGTACATTTGGGTTGCATGGCATTGCAACACTTGGATAGTCCATGGAGGTTATAAACCCACGGATCATGGAATATGGAAAGCCATGACAATTAGGGTTTACATGGTGTAACCCTACTTGTGACACAACTATATAAAGACCCCATGACTAGCAAAATTGGCACTACAAGCAAGTACAATAGGGCTAGCCAAATTTTGAGTGTTAGTGAACTTCTATCAAGGTTATTCCAAGTGTTGTGGTGTTGTGTGAGACATTTGCGGCATCACACTTGAGGTGCTACGCTCAGAAGGTTCTCAAGGAATCCAAACAACAAAAGGTTGTTCTTCTTCTAGCTATTATGTTTCAAAGTTCTCCATGCCATGCTATTTAAGTAAATGTCACACCCCGAAAACCGAAGGCGGAAACATTTCCGGGGTTGACTCCACGTAGAGTATCAAATCCAATGTACATAGTAAGTGAAGTAAATCAACCATTACATTACATATATGAAAGATTTACATTTGTTTCAAAAGCATAAGTTATACAAGTGATACATAGTATATATGAGCAATACAAAAATGAGTCTTCTGAGAACTCCGTCTTCACACAAAAGGATCTTCGGGTACCTGTCTAACTCGGACCTGAGAATACAAGCAGTTTGAAAATCAGCATAAAGCTGGTGAGTTCATAAGCGGTTAGTTTTTCTGAAAATGTACGAGTTCCTTTGTTTTCCTGAAAAATAGTTATCCAAGAAAATCCCATATTTTCTTATGTAAAGTTAGTTTCCAAATCCGAAAGTAAAGTAAATGATGTTTAATTAAAACATGATTGTTCTTGTGAAATGTAATTCAATTGTTTAACTTATTACACTTCTCTAATTTCATACTACTGTTACTCAGGAAGAACCCCATGTTCTCCTGACTGTGTGTGTGTGAACTGTTACTAGTTTCTGAATATGTTCGGTGTCCTTCCCAGGAAAACCCCATGTTTTCCCTGACTGTGTATATGTCTTTACCGGTTCTGGTTATGTTCAGTGTTTTCCCCAGGAAAACCCCATGTTTCCCTGACTGTGTGTGTGTATCTTTACTGGTTCTGGATATATTCAATGTTCTCCCCAGGAAAAACCCATGTTTCCCTGACTGTGTGTGTATCTGCAATCCTTAAATGTACATTAGCTTTACTACGAACATAAAGCTAGTAAATGAATCTGAAACGTTAATAATCTAGATTGCGAGTCCTTAACCATACTTAGACTGGATATGACTCGGACCATGGTCAGTATCCTATTTATGACTTTTGTCACCCTTGAACCATTCGGTTCGGCTGTAGCTAGCAGCCAGGTGTGGGATTGTCAGTCCCGTATAGATCTATACACTCAACCCACGCTCTCCTACGAACGGAGATTATGGTTACAGGGTTAGTCCTCCACTATCTCGTGCCATGGAAGTGTTACAAGGACGTGTCTCCAATCATTAAGATTACTCTTTACTTTTTGACTAGGAAAGTAGTATTTACAACTGATTATATTCTACGTACCTGTCCTTTACACTCGAGCCTAGGTATTTTAATAAGGACATTACACTCGAGCCTAGGTGTTATTTAATGATGACTGTCCTTTTACACTCGACCCTAGGTGTATTATTAAGGACATTACACTCGAACCTAGGTGTTATCTAATGATTATGGTCCTTTACACTCGATCCTAGGTGTTTTATTAAGGACATTACAATGATTTATGTATTCTATCAGTTTAAATGTGAACAATCAATTACCAAGTACACAATATAACAGTGTATAATAAGAATTGAAAATCGGGTTAAAACCAACAACTCTGCAAGCTAAAATGGTTTGTTTAAAAGGTTTTCAATTCTTAAAGAGTACAATTATGAAACCATATAATTAAAATCATGTGATTGAGTACAAGATATACTTGTACTTTTGCTTGTATTCCCCCCTGAAAACATTGAAAAACCATTGAAAAAGGGTAGGGGTATGAACTCACCGGACTCGGAAACGTGTCGGTTTTGAATGCTAGACGTTGGTTCGAGGTTTGATTACTCGCAATGACCCTATGTAAAATGAAATAATGTCCATATATATACAATTAGAGATACATTCACTAATCATATGGAACATTACACTCCAATGAGGTTAAACACCTCAAAACGAGCGTTTAGAGTGACCCGGGTGACATCTTCGGACTTGTAATGGCACTAGGGACTTGGGACTTGAGTTTACTCTCCATAAGTAAACATTTAAATGAGTTTACAACCATAAAACACACATATACATGAGTTTACGGCCGTAAACTCATGTGGGTGTGGTTTTGATGGATTAAGGGCTCAAATGGACATAGGGATTGCTAGAATGGATTATCTAAAATACATTGGAACACTTGGAATGAATTTAAATCATCAAAATGATTATTTTATGGGAGTTTACGACCTAATATAGGCTCCTGGCCGTAAACTCCTTAATCTTCATGAAAATGGTGTTAAATGTTGTTAAAACAAATCACATGTGATTACTAGGATTATTCCAAGACCTTACATGAGTTTTATGGGACATTTGAGGGGTGTTATGGAGTTTACGGCCCATGATACCCTCCTCATGGCTGTGAACTCTTATATAGGGTCATACAAAGTGTTTCAAGGTCTAAAACTTGCATAGAAGGGCTTCTAAAATTCATCTAAAGGCTTTAGGGGTGTTTAGTTTGCATTCTAACACCAAAAATATTGGAGTTTACGGCCCAAGAACAAGCCTTGGCAGTAAACTCTTAGAAATCCCACAAATGATGTGTTTAAGTCCCTTAAACTATTTTTGGTTGGTCCTTTGATTTATTCCAAGGCTTTTGTGGTGTTGGATGGCTTCCTAACACCTTAGAATTGATTTTATACCCATTTATAAGGAGTTTACGGCCCAAGCATATGCCTTGGCCGTAAACTCACATAAATCCCTCAAAAATTATGTTTAACGTGCCCAAATGCTAAAACCAATATTCTATAATTCATATCTAAGCCTTGTTTGAGGTTTGGAAGGGTTTAAGGGCATGAAAACCCCATTTATATGAGTTTACGGCCCAAGCACATGCCTTGGCCATAAACTCCTTCAAACCTCACAAAATCCATGTTTTAAATGTTTAGAGTCCAAATCTTGAAGCCATTTAGCCATATCTAAGTCCCAAACTTGTCAAGGAGGGGTTTAAGGGCTCAAAACCCTTCATTTTTGGTGTTTACAGCCTAGGCACCTTCCTGGGCCGTAAACTCACATGTCATGTCCCATTTCATGATTTAATCTCGAATTTGGAAGTCAAATAAGCTATACAATGAGGTTAGGAAGTTACCTTAAGGATTTGAGGCCTTAAAATTGAGTTTTGGACTCTAAATCTTGGATTTTAGGAGAGAGGTTAGAGAGAGAGTAGAGAGAGAAGGAAAAACCTTCAAATGAAAGGTTTAACACGTTTATATAGTTCCCAAAACTTGGACGCGGTGGAATTCTACCCGATACCGGCATTAGACGGGGCCTTTGGTCGCACCCGGCCAATTTGCCGTAACCCGATATGGTTGGTTCTAAAAATGTTCCGATCATTAATATGAGACGTTAGAATGAGTTCTAAGGGTATTAAGACACTTACTAAGTCATAAAATAAAATTCACATTAACGACTTAATAAAAGGTCGGAAACGGAAACGAAATCGGAAACGGCGATTGGATGATCGGAACGAGTCGCGAAAAGGGTTACAATTAAGGATATGAATTTCGGGTTGTTACAGTAAAGAACCTTGGAAAATCAAATATGCATGTATCTTAGTAAGAAATACATCCAAGGTTTCTAGGGTTGCATGTATACTTTAGGAGTGTTAGAATGCTCAAAAACCTTCACTGGTATCAGAGCCTAGGCTTGTTTTCTTGATACTTGATGCAAATTGTTGAAAAAACTCAAGTTTTCTGCATTCTGCAGCATGGACTCGCTGAGTCCATGGGGGGACTTGATGAGTCCATGTGATAATTCATCCTACTCACTCGATGAGTAAAAGCCCCAGGATGCAGATTTTCGAGTTTTGCTACTGGAAATTGACTAGAAACATTACCCTAAACCGTTTTGGTCTTATAAAACTTGTTTTAGATGGTGTAATGGTTATGGTAATCGATTTTCGATGGCTATTATCAAAATTTCATGTTTTTTATGGATTATTTATGATTCTTGAAATTGTTGATATGAATGTTTATGAACTTATGAGTTTAGAAGATCATAGGAATTATTTGCAACTTTAATTCTTGATAATTATGTGTTTTAATGAAATCCATAATTTTTCCTCAAGTTATGGATTACCAAAAGTCATTCTTTTAAAGTCCATTAAAGAAACACATAGGTTACATAAAATGAAAAGTCTCTCATTTTAATAAACCATTAACTCATAAGTTATGAAAGATGAAAAGTTTTGAAAGTTACAAAACTTGCACTCAAGTTTTGGAACATGTAAAGTCACTTTAAAAACTTGAGTTCCATCACCTAGAATTTTAAGGGGGGGGGGGGGTATAAGGTTACTGCCTATAAAATGGCAGCTTAATGGGTGTCCACTCTCACCCACCGCTTCCTTGACCGGTGGAGGGTCGTTAGCCGAACGGGCAGGACAAGGACTCTAAATCCTCATTAAAATTGTGATGAATGTAAAGTAACTAATTTTTTTTTATAAATTCCCAATCTTAGTTACTTTAGGAAAATGTGAATAAGGTGCTAGCCCATGAAATTACATTTTGCACTTTCATTAAGTCATTAATGGAGCGTGTGTGGTTAACCGACAAACTAACCTGGACTTAACAAGGTAGGAAAATGGTGGCTTAAGGTTTATCATAGGTTGGTGGAGCGCATGTGGATAACCAAAACATCGATTGAGTGAAAAGCATTAAGAGTACCAAGTAATTTGCATGGTTACTTCACACCTTGTTTTGTGATCCTCGGCATCCCAGTCACAAAACATGAAGGACACACTCGAGATTGAAACATGCCATTGAAAAGTTCAATGAATCTCAAAGAATCTAGGAGTTTTCACCACCAATTAAAACCTAATAATTTATTTCATTTTTCATGGTGGAAATTGGTGAATCGCCATTCACCTACCTTCAAATATTTTATAGCTTGGATTACGGAATCCCTCTTCTAAGTTATAAAATATTGTGTTGGGTCCCAGCCTTAATGTTACATTTGGGTGTCTTATTAATGACTATCTTTATATCTAATTCAAACTTGTCTTTTTTTTCTTTTCAGATGTCTTCCAACAATGTTGCTTCTGGATCAAACCCTACCGGATCCTTCTCTATCATGAACCTTTATGTGAGAGTCATCTTTGATGGATCCAACTTTATGGATTGGATCAAGAACATCAGGATGGTCACTCGGTATAAAGACAAGGAATATGTCCTCGATAAGGAGCTTAAGGAACATGATTCGTCTTCTACTCCTGAGGAGATTGCTGAATACCAGGCACATGAGAGAGATGCTACCAAAGTGGCATGTATCATATTGGAACAATGGCAATCAAGCTCCAAAAGTCCTATGAGGACTATTACCCTTTGAGATGCACCGGGATTTGATGGACCGCTACCATCAGAGTGCTCGTCAAGAGCGGTATGAAATCATCTCCTCCATGATAACAACGTGAATGAAGGATGGTGAACCAATCACGAGCCGCATGCATAAAAATATAAAGATATGTGGACCGTTTGTTGAAAGTGAATGTGAACTTCCCCGGGGAGTTGGCAATCGACATCATTTTGCACTCCTTACCTTCATTTTATGATCAATTACGAATGACATACCACTTGAACAAGGAGGAAGTTACACTCAGCAAACTTCAAGCACTCTTGAAGACTGCAGAAATTGGTCTTAAAAGTAAATCGGTTGTCACCACTCCTACTCCTACCACGGTCCCTGTCTTAGCAATCGGGCAAGGCAAAGGAAAGAAGAGAAAGAGCCCTTTGAAGGGTGCTAAGGGAAAGTCCCTTGATGGATCCTCTTCAAGTGGAACCAAGAAAGGTTTCGTCACTCCTTCTGCCAACCCTAAAGAGGCTGAATGCTTCTATTGCCATGTAAAGTCGCATTGGAAGCAAAACTGCCCGAGGTACCTGCAAGATGTTAAGGATGGGAAAGTAAATTCCAACCATATAGGTATTTACAGTATATTATCTAATAACTCACCCCATTCTAATTCGTGGGTCCTTGATACAAGTTGTGGTATTCACATATGTACTGATTTGCAAGGATTAAGAAGAAATGAGAGTGTGGAGCATGGGAAGATAAATTTGATCATGGGGAATTAGAAAGCTTCACCTGTCACCATGATTGGAGTTTATTCTTTATTGCTAAGCAGTGGATTACTGTTATATTTGAATAAGTGCTGTTACTCATCCGAAATGGCGAGAAATATTATTTCCTTTCATGGTTTGTACAAACAAGGTTTTACCTTATCGTTTGATAATGAATGTGGTGGTATTAATGCTTTCTTTAATAATGTTATTTATTTTAAAGCATTACCTTGTGATGGTGTGTACAAAACTGTGTCGGTTGTAGATAACCTAGGAAATAATGTGTTGTGTATCGATTCTTCCACTAGCTTGGATAAAACATCATTATGGCATTTTCATCCTTGACATGTAAGCATGAAACACATAGGCCAACTCCAAAAGGATGGAGTCTTGGAGTCATTTGACCTAAAGTCGGAAAATAGTTGTGAATCTTGTTTGCTTGGGAAAATGACTAAGTCACCCTTCACTGGTTCTTCTGCTAGGGGTGAGGGTTTGTTGGATCTCATACATACTGATGTGTGTGGACCCTTCAGAACCGCCACAAGGGATGCTAACCGCTTCTATGTAACTTTTACTGATGATTTTAGTAGATATGGATATGTCTACTTAATCAAGCATAAGTCAGAAACCTTTGAAAAGTTCAAAGAGTTTAAACAGGAAGTGGAGAATCAGTTGGGCAGGAACATCAAGATACTTCGATCCGACCGAGGTGGTGAGTATCTTAGTATAGAGTTATTTGACCATCTTAAGTAATGTGTGATTGTCTCACAATTGAAACCTCCCAGAACACCACAACTTATTGGTGTGGCTGAGAGGCATAATCGAACCTTGTTGGATATGGTTCTTTCCATGATGAGTCGAGCTTCACTAACAATCTCATTTTAGGGGTATGCCATATAGACTGCCACCCATATCCTTACTCTAGTTCCTACCAAAAAGGTTGCCAAAACACCTCCCGAGATGTATAATGGAAAGTTCCCAATCTGGACCACATCAAGATCTAGGGTTGCGAGGCTTTCATAAGGCGCAAGACTCATGATAGGCTCGAGCCTCGAAGTGAGAGGTGTATTTTCATCGGCAACCCACAAAAATCCTTTGGTTACCTCTTATACAGACCTAGTGATAATGTGGTCTTTGTAGCAAGGAATCATTGGGAGGAAAATTGACCTTGAATAAATTCAAGAGTTAAGTGGTGAAGGAACCTCAAACCCTAGCAATCAACCTGAGGAGGAAACTTATGTTGATCCGACAGAAGAGTCTGTACCTCTGAGGCGTTCCACGAGAGTTAGGAATGCACCTGAGCATTACTATAGTTTCCATGTTACTGCGAAAGGTGATACACTTATAAGTGATAGCACACTGGTAAGTTTGGATGAACCTAACAGCTACACGGAAGCCATAGCAGGCCCTGAGGCTGCTAAATGGAAAGAGGCTATCGACAGTGAGATACAATCCATGTATGACAATCAAGTTTGGAACTTGGTTGACAATATACCATGTCGTAAGACAGTCGGGTGCAAATAGATATTTAAGAAGAAGACCGACAGATGGTAATGTACACACTTATAAGGCGCGACTAGTTGCAAAGTGTTTTCCTTAAACTCCGGGAGTTGATTATGATGAGACCTTTTCACCAGTTTTGAAGATTAAGTCTATTAGGGTTATGTTAGCCATTGCTGCATTTTATGATTATGATATATGGAAAATGGATGTTGAAACCGCTTGCCTAAATGGAAAGTTGGCTAAGGATGTTTACATGAGTCAGCCAGAGGGTTTTGTGAGTACGTAGTACCCTAATAGAGTGTGTAAGCTTGAGAATTCCATCTATGAATTGAAACAAGCACCTTGCAGATGGAATCTTTGTTTCGATGAGAAAGTCAAAGAGTTTGGCTTCTCGAGGAGTGAAAATGAATCTTGTGTATATGTCAAGGCTAGTAGGAGTATAGTTAGCTTTTTGGTACTGTATGTGGATGACATACTACTTATAGGAAATGACATCCCAACTCTACTGGAAGTCAAATCCTGGCTTGGGAAGTATTTCGTTATGAAGGAACTTGGAGAAGCTACCTATATTCTAGGGATAAGGATTTTGAGAGAAAGGAGTAAAAGACTAATTGGACTTAGTCAGAGTAGCTACTTGGAGAAGGTGCTAAATAGGTTTAGCATGCAGAATTCCAAGAAAGGATAGTTATCGATCCAGAGTAATGCCAGACTGAGTAAGACTCAGAGCCCGAGTATAGATGATGAGATAGCAGAGATGAGTCGAGTACTGTATGCTTCCGCTCTAGGCTTGATCATGTATGCTATCACTTGTACTCGTCCTGATTGTAGACTTTGCATTGAGCATGGTCAACAGATATCAGGGGAACCCTGGCAAGGCTCACTGGACTGCGGTAAAGAACATTCTCAAGTACCTGCGCAGGACTAAGGACCGGGTCCTTACCCTCGATGGGAGTGATGACTTGAGAGTATTAGGGTATATTGATGCCAACTTCTAGACTAATAGGGATAATTTCCGCTCTCATTCAGACTGGGTCTTTACCTTAAACGGAGGAGCAATTTCTTGGAAAAGTTCCAAGTAGGAGACAGTGGCTGATTTAACTTGTGAATCAGAGTATATAGCGGAACGCGAGGCAGCAAAGGTGGCTATATGGATAAAGAACTTCATTGGAGACCTTGGACTTGTACCAGCTATAAAGGAGCCTATAAAGATTTTCTATGAGAGTGAAAGTGTAGTTGCCATAACTAAGGAACCAAGGGATCACGAGAGATCTAGACAAATCGACAAAAAATACCATTTCATCAGACATGGAATAGAAGAAGGAATCCTCGTGGAAAAGAGGGTATCATCATATGAGAACCCAACAGATCCCTTCACGAAGGGATTGGGTAGGGTTAAGCATCTCCAGTTTGTGAGGCGCATAGGGCTGAAGGGTGATATTAGTTTTAGTAACTTGATAGTTTTTGAAATGTGTAAAGTGTAATTGACATTTGATGATAAATAAAAGTTGTTTATTTATAAGTAAAGTGTTTCTATCTTTTTTCAATCGTCTACTATCGTTTCATTTTGCATGTTTTGACTTCCAAAATAATTATGTTATGGTATTTCATATTATTCAAATTCTCCATAGTTGGTCATATGTTGGAAGTAGATATGAATCAAGGATGTCATGAGTTGGCTTGTAGATGTCTAAGATGTTAGACATAGCAAAGTGTTGCTACAACACTCATGAGTCCTCATAAGTTCTAAGTATTGGATTCAAGCCACACTCACTTTTATCACTTCATGGAATTTATCTCGAATGATCGTGAGATGGTAATATCATATAAGTCTTCAAACCTAGAGATATGATTTGTTGCCTATGAGTTGATTATACATTGACTGCACGAAAACACATTGGTAACTCGATGTTATAAACCGTGCCTTTGTGTATGATTCAAAAAAGTAGTAGAACAAGCATATGAGTCGAAGTTTATCTGTTCCTTCTTGGATTAGAAGCGATATCTGGGCCCTTCAATGATTTTTTGTTGACCCATGAACCGGGTCGGATCATAACTAAGTTGATGTGTTCAATTAAGTTCTATGTCAAACAAATCGGAAATCGGGAAACAAACTGTTGGACAATAAGTAAGACATTGTTCCATGTATTTGTCTGGCTGATATCTAAAACAGAGGATTATATGATCACTTATCTTAAATGGCGTATCATCATCATCTCAGTTCCGCGAGACCTTGAAAGAGCTACGATTTTTGATCGGTTCCTGAAGTCATTCTTGCAGTTATAGTTATTAGACTTATCCAAGTGGGAGATTGTTGGATTAGGTGTCTAAGTCATAACTATTCTTGAAATGTACTTGACCCGGTTAACATGGTCTATTTGGGTTGCATGGAATTGCAACACTTGGATAGACTAAATGAGAGAAATGACACTTAAGGTTTATTAATATATTATAAGTTCTAATATATTAATAATGTTATTTAATTAGTACTGATCAAAGAATTAATTTGGAATTAATAAAGGGATCAAAAAGAGACTAATTAAATATATGGGGTTGATTGTGTAAATCATCTATTCTTGTATAGTAGGCTAATGATCCATCGTTTATATAAATTGGGCTAAACCCATAAGGTGCTCCATGGATAGTCCATGGAGATTATAAACCCATGGATCATGGAATATGGAAAGCCATCACAATTAGGGTTTATATGGTGTAACCCTACTTGTGACACAACTATATAAAGATCCCATGACTAGCAAAATTGGCACTACAAGTAAGTACAAGAGGGGTAGCCAAATTTTGAGTGTTATTGAACTCTCAAGGTTATTCCAAGTGTTGTTGTGTTATGTGAGGCATTTGAGGAATCACACTTGAGGTGCTAGGCTCACAAGGTTCTCAAGGAATCAAAACAACAAAAGGTATGTTCTTCTTCTAGATATTATGTTTCAAAGCTCCCCATGACATGCTAGTTAAGTAAAGAATCTTGGAAAATCAAATATGCATGTATCTTAGTAAAACATAGATCCAAGGTTTCTAGGGTTGCCTGTACGGCTTAAGAGTGTTAGAATGCTCAAAACCCTTCAATTACTTATAGCAGGTTGCCCTATGCATACAAGTTATACACAAAGAGAATCACATAGACTGTCAAATAAAGATTCTACCCTAAACCACAACCAAACAAGGAACATGAATAAGGCAGATTCCCTCATTCTGAGGCTATATAATCCTAAGCATGTAAAACTTTGAAAGCATCCACTTAGCAAGCAATCCACGCAAAATAATTTCTTTTATATACGCTATAACATGGCTAAAACATTGGGAACACTTACTTGAGGTCAGCCGATTACTAGCATTGCATTCTCCCCCTTTTCTTACAAAATCATTTTTAGGAAATTTAACTTTGGTTTCTTTTTGAAAAGCAATTTGTTACCATTTCCTCATTTTGAGTTCTGACACACCCAGAAGTGTTCCTGAATCTCTCAAACAAGGCTCTAATACCAAATTTTCCAAAAAATTTTTAACTTTTAATTTCATAGATATCAACCACAAGGTGTCCAAACATCCCATTACATAGCCATATTATTTTAAGGTTTGGAGTACGAAAACTAAATATGAAAAAACTGGAGCGTCGTGACATCAAGCCGGACCCTTGCCCTTATCATAGAAGTACCTGAAACATTCAATAAAACTGTAAGCACAAGCTTAGTGAGTTTTCTAAAACACACGAATCATATAATCACATAATACCATGCACACATATACACATATAAGTTGCCACAGATTCCCTCTGTGGTCTTCATTTGGAATGCCATGGGCTACCCCATGGTCTTGTATCCCTGGGCCATGGGATCCTCCCATGGTCTTATTATGTGCCATGGGCTCTTCCCATGGTCTTCACATAATATCCACATATAGATCAAATAGCAACATTTACATACTCCATTACTAGTCATCTCATATTGATTAATGGGCCGACCTTGGTGCCTTCGACCCATAAATGTGGTGAGAAGACTCACCTCAATCTATTGAACACAAAAGCTGCTCGCCTAATAGTCCGAACTCACACGCTAAACAATGATACAATTAACCCTAAATTAGGATTATACACAACTTAATTAAAGAGTCCAACCATCTAAGCCTAATTCCTTCCCTAGTGAACCAAAAGTCTTCTCTTTGCTAATGGGCCCAAGATCGAAGATAAAAGTCATTAATGTACCCTATGGCCCAATAAGGCCCAACCAAAACAACTATGGCCCAAAACATAATATCATACCAAAACTCTAAATGGGACCAGGCTCAAAACTGAATAATGCCCAATAATCTTACGAACCCAAACAAATCCCAAACCCAACTAGGTATGTACGCCTTGTGTACCACTTCTGTACACTCAGCGTACTAGTCCCTTAAGCAGTACGCGCTGCGTACACCACACTACACACAACGTACAAGCTAGTTAAGCACTACAGCCATTAAATGCTTAATACATGGCATTTTAACATCCAATCTCAGATCTGAACTCATTAAGATGTCCTAAGGCATAAATTTGGCAACTTTATGCCCTTGCATACCATAAGGGACTCCAAAAATTCATTCTTCACATTAGGATTTCATATAAGACTTCAAGCTCATGCATGAAAACTTGACAACCCTCAAGATGGCACCCTTATGCATCTAGTAGGCTCAAATAGCTCAGATATATTCATCTTGTTCTCTGGAGTTGCTCAACTCACAAGAGAAAATCCAAGAACCAAAAAGGGACTCCACGGAAAGACATTAGCTTAAACTACCAAAAGACATAACAAGGTGATGACTTTATACCTCCATAAGTTCCCAAGATGAACTTGATGTTAGATCTAGAAGCTCCAAGACACCCAAAGCTTGTTCACCACCCTCTCCTTCTTGATTGCTCTCTAAAATGATCTTTCCACCTCGGTACGCTAAGCGTACCCATAAGTATGACCAATGTATGAAAAGGACCAATATTCCCATGAAAAATCATTTCAAGGGTATAAAGGGTAATTACCTGGATTGGAGTGTTACAGATTTCAGAAGTATTATAATGCTAAAATGGTTCTGCCCTCCAGTGTTTGATGTTTGGCCCCTATCTGTACATAGTGGTTGAAAAGTATTTTTGAACACTTATAAAACAATATCGCTTGTAAATAGTCGTAATAAATATTAGAGTAAAATCTATCGGTAATGATACTAGGTTTCGTTGAAGGAAAAGACGATTGTTAGAAGCGAAGCGTTATCCAGATTTCGAGTCATCACTTTAACAAGTGAGTGCATAGTTACATTCATCTTACACATAGATATGAATTATTTAATATAAATTACGTGTTATGTGTGCATATTAGCTGTGCTCATGATAGCTATGCTGGATGAACCGAATATACATGTTTTATTTGATTTAAACTATATATGTATTTTTATACCTATAAAAATATTAGGTAAAGATGGGTAGATGAATGATGAGGGATGAAATATTATATAAATGAACATTGTCAACTATGGACTTAGTGCCATATAAATGAATATTGGTAGTTGCGCAACAACCTGTAGATGTTTTTTGAACTACAATATACTCTAAACATTCTAGCAGCTGCACCAAATAGAGAACATCATAATCCTAGCAGTTGCGCCTAAATGATAATATCAGCAGTTGTGCCTAATAGAGAACATCATAATCTTGGCAGCTACGCTAAATGATAATATCGGCATCTGTGCCTAATAGATAACATCATAATCCTGGTAGCTGCGCCTAAATGAAAATATTGGCAGCTGTGCCACATGCAATGATGGATGTTGTGCCTGTTCCTTAGGAGAATCCTTAGGAATAAATGAGTGAATGATAGATGATTCTTAGGGTAGACCCTTAAGAAATAAAGAAGATAATGGGGATGGGTAATTGGGTTAATTATGTGATAATGAAACATAATAGCTTTATTATTATAGGTTGAAAACCCTATGTACTCACCAGGTTTCCCAACCTAACCCACTTAGTTTATTTGTATCATAGGTATTGATACAAAGCTACATTACACTGAGAGATTAAATGAGATGTAAATTACTAGTGTATATCTATGTAAGGTCTATTTATGCTTATGTTTCTGTATTAAGGATGACATCCCGAGGTTTTGAATTAATGAAAATACATTTCTTCGGAAATGATTTGATAAATTCGTTTTCATATATTTGGGAACAAATCCCGCAACATATTTTTATAAAGTATCCTCTGATTTTTAAATAAAGCATAAACAAAATCAGTCTCTTCTGGCCGTGAAAATGGGGATGTTACAGTTAGTATCAGAGCATTAGTTTAAGCGAAGTAGGAATAAGGATTTATTTCTAGAATTAAGCTTAGAATGCTAAGTGATGATCGTGAGGAGTGTGTCTAATATTTTAGGTAGTATACCTGAATAGACACAAGAACTAGCTTATTTAGGGAAGATGCCTAAAATACTTTTATATGTTAAATGATTTGTGATGCTTTATGATGCTATCGTTTAATCGGATCTATGGTCTATTGACTAACAAATCTGGAAACTTTATGTGTTCAGATTTCTAAACATTTCGTTATGGTATTAGAACTGGCATGTAACTTTTCGAAAAGATAAGGAGATTTATACGTCTATCGTAAATAAAGCTTTCCTATCTAAATTCTCGTTATTGCACACCGAACGCCTGATTTGGTGCACAGATCGACATGGTGGGTACTCAAAGTGGATTCAGGAATGTTAATGCAAATGCTAACGCTAATCAGCGGCATGTGATTGAGCGTGCACCAAAAGTAGCGGCTGCACCTGATCCAATCAATATGGCAGGAGTACAAACAATGATTCAAATGATGTTGGGTCGTCAGATGGAGGAAACAATGCATCTACTTGAATAGAATAGGGATGAACCTATTGTGCCTGTTGAACAGCCTGAACTGAATGAAGGTCAGTCAAAAGAAGGAAACTATAGTAGAAGCGTTGGCCAAGATGAACTGCCAATGGTTAGGAGAAATAACCAAAACGAAGAGATTGAAAAAAAAACGGATGCATGTACAAAGACTTCATGACTTGCAAACCATTAACTTTTACTGGGATAGAAGATCCAATCGGAGTTATGCACTGGATCTCTGAAATGGAGCTAGCTTTCATAACATGTGGTTGCAAGGGCAAGCTACAAACCACTTATGCAGTGCGTTAATTTAGAGGTGGTGATGTTCGCTGGTGGAACACCTTAGGGAAGACCATAAGCCCCAATAAGCCACTACAACTGACATGGGCAGAGTTCTTGGTCCAATTTAAACGCAAGTTCTTCTTAGCCTAAAACATGCTGGAACTAGAGAATCAGTTTCTGACAATGAAGAAGGGCAGCATGTCTATTGACGAGTATACCAATGCATTCACAGACAAAATGGAGTTTAATTTACACATTGTCCCTGACGAGCTAACAGAAATCAAGAAGTATACGAAAGGACTACCATGGGAGTATGTTGTGCTAGTATGCCAGGAACTTACTTTTGAGTCGGCCATATGGGCTGCTAAGTCTGTTGAAGAGATGATCTAGAGTAGAGCCGCCAACAACAAAGTTGGCGAGAAGAGGAAGTTTGAGGGGTCTTCAAGATCTGACAAGAAAAATAGGTTCCCGAAGTCTGAACCTAACAACAAAAGGAATGGGGATAGTAATGAAGAAAAGTGGTGTGACAAGTGCATAAGGAAACACATTGAGAGTTTCTCTAAAGAGGTAACCTGCTTCAAATGCGGGAAGACTGGTCACTATGCTAGCAAATGCACAGCCAAGAGAGAAGCCTGCTTTAAGTGTGGTGAATAAAGACACTTCAAGTAAGACTGCCCAAATAAGGAGGGAGTTACAAAGCCAAACGTACCACCGAAGCCAAAGGCAAGAGCATTCCAGATGATTTTTAGTGAAGTGGGCGAGGATGTAAGGGATTAGAAGCAAGGATCAACAAAGTAGCTATGTAGTATCCTGTGGTGTAGCCTTATATAAGGGGCATAGTGTAGGGTGAAATTGAATACCCATGTAATCGTTTTGAGAAGTAATATAAACCTTAGTTATGTTATCCAATGTGAAATTCTTGTATGGTGACTTGGAAAACTGCGAGACAATACTTGGGACGAGTATGAGTAGGTGTGAAAGGTAGTAGAGGCCTATACTACCAGAAGCACCGGACTCACTCTTGGATCAGGGAAAGTCACAAGGTTACCAAGAAGCTAGTAATTGATTCTGTTAGAAATAAAACTGATATGATCGATTAGATTCAAATAAGTAAAAGAATCAAAACATAGAATGAAGATCAAACTTGTGTTGAATGATTAACAAGCACAACCTTAGAAGAGCTCGATCAAGAACTACTTCTGTAAAGGCTGTGTAGGGTTTACAAGAATGACGATTACAAGATACGGTGCATGCATGCACTTTAAATAGCTAAAGCCTAATAATAAATAATAGGGTGGATAGGCCCAACCCACTACATAAAACATGGACTAAGTAATAAAACAATTGATGCAATCCATATAACCCAACAATCTCCCCCTTTGCGTCAATTAGGATGGAGACCTTCACGGCTGAAGCATTAGCCAAAGAGCTAGCTTACCGAGGATCTCTCACCTCAAACATGTGAGTTATCTCACTATACTATGTATTAAAATATATTTCCATGTATGCTAGGATATAAGAGATGGTAGAGTAGATCCGAAAGTATAGTCTCTATGTGCTTAATGCTAGTAGAGTAGAAAGTATAGTCATTATGCTTATGTACTAGTGGAGCCAAAAGTATAGCCTTTATGTGCTTAAATGTTATTGTACTTGAATTATTCGTTATAGTTAGAATAGGGGTTGAAGGCAGAACGACGACAAGTCGGGAGCCTATAGACATGAGTGTTGATGATGAAATGGCAAGTAGGCCGTAAGTCTAAATACACATATTATTTGTGTGTCGTTGAAAGCTTGTGAGCTAATTAGTGGATCAACGAAAGGTCGTGGTCCGTTGTTTGTATATTATTGGTGGATCGACGAAAGGTCGTGATTCATTATTTGTATGCATGTATATGTATTGTAGTATATGGTATTTTGGGGGAACTCACTAAGTTTCGTGCTTACCCAGTTGATTATAAAAGTTTTCAAGTACTTATTTGGATCGTGAGAAGGGAAATGATTGATGTACACAAGCCCATTGACATCATGTGTTTCACATAATTTAAGTATACTCTAATTTAGTTGATCAAAATAAAAATGAAAAATTTGCTATAAAGATCGGGACGTTACAAATCTTAAAGAAATTTAAGATGCAAGATTCTAAGAGAGCCCTTATGTCTAGGCAACATGGCACAATATTAAGTAAGACTCAACGTCCCTATACTAGTGAATGACTAGATAAGCCTTCTACTATAAGATCAATCATATATGTCATCATATGAACTAGACCTAATGTCTCGTGTGCTCTAAGCAAGACAAGTCGTTATAAGGCCTACCCAGGAAAGAGTCATTAAATCACTATCAACAACATTCTAAAGTATCTTACGATGACTAAATATATGTTCTTAGTCTATGGTGGTGAGGAAGATATAAGTATAAATGTTTATACTAATGCAAATTTCCAAACTGATAGATGATTATTGATCAGAGTCGGGATTTGTGCTTTCGATTAATGGAGGAACACTAACGTGGAGGTGTTCCAAGCAAGAGATTGTGACGGACTCGACAACATAATCAGAGTATATAATAGCTAATGAAGCCGAATAGGAGGTTGTGTGCTTGAAGTTCATCAACAATCTAGATGTTGTTCCCAACATAACTGATATTGGGCGTGTTCGGCATTGAGCGTTTGGGAGCTTCTAACTTTTCGCGTTTGACAAAACTCTCCGTTTAAAACATAAAGCAGCGTTTGACACTACAAGCTTCTAGCGTTTAGTTTAATCAAAACGCTCTAAATCGAAATGCTACTTCATGTAGCATTTAACAAAAAGCTACAAACTACTAGCTACCCGCTACCAGCTAGTTTTACCGAACACGCCCATTACTTAGATATTCTGCGACAACGAGGGTACAATTGTTTTGGCTAAAAAAAACCCAGACAATACAAGCACATAAGGCATTATACAAAGAAATTACCACTACATAGTGAGTCGTGTATGATCTAAAGAACCCTTCCACTTTTTGATAGATTACTCAATTTCCTTTACTTTTATTTTTCTATAAAACATTGACGTTAGATGCTCCGTCAACAAAAAAAAATGCCCATCCAGTGTGAACAGGAAAAAAGAATAAACAAATGAAATTCATAAGTTGCTAAAATTCTCTGCAATAAAGATATACATATTATAAAACAGTAAAAAAATTATAAATTTAAGATTTTTCTTGCTATTTGTTTCATTAAAGAAACCTTGAAAAGACCAGTAATAAAATGTAAATAATAATAAAACGAGAAACTTGAATAAAAATTACGTAAGTACCAGAAAAAAAAACATAAAAGGTTTCAAATCTTCGATTTTCTTGATAATATCCCATATTTCTGTAAATGACAAAACTTAAGGTCAAATACAATTACTATACAATATCATATGGGTCACTTTTATAAATATCCTTTAACATTTTTGTGATTTTTCTCCGATATGTACCATTATATATTCCAAAATAAATATTAAATCATTCTGACATGTTAGAATACTCACATGCAAGTAGCGAACTGGGTGTCATTCAATTCCTGGTTCTTTGAAATGGGAAATTGGGAATGGAAAGCACATGGTGAGTCTTGTCACTTCTCACATAAATTAACCCTTTCATATACGGAATACAAACCCATACCAGCTCGTTTGCAAAACTGAGCATGAGTCCCACATGAATCGGGTTTATGTTCTTCATCCATGATGCATTCTATTATTTATTTATGAATGTATTAATCAAACATTTTATTATTAATCATCAATATTAAAGTTTATATATAAGTATGTTTGAATTAAAGAGTCTAAGGCAGTAATGTGGTTATATTTGTTTTCATTTTAAGCAAATGAGAATAAGTGTTAAAGTTCAAATCACAAACACTTATATCGTTTTGGAAGAATCTCTCGTCCCATTGATAAGGTTGTTTGGTATCATCCGGCGTGAAGATGACGCCACCTCAGGTCACAGACAATTTCATACCACAGTTATAGTCCACGGGGTGTGGTGTTCACGCGCGCGCATGCATATATATATAGTACGACTACAAAATTAATTAAACTTTAATAGTTACAACACAAAATTATTATTCATTTATAATCGTTAATTTAAATAAATATGTGGAATTATATCACCTTATAATTTGTATTAATTTTATTTTAATTTTTATTCCATCGTTATTAATTAATTGTAATTAAAATAAAATTTTTAAAATTTGAAATAAATAATTAATAGGTTGACAAGTGGCATGTATTAATGAATATGTTTAATAGAGTGACATATGGTAAAAAAAGAATAAAATGTGTATTAATTAGAAAATCTAATATGATGACACATGTCAAAATGAGATTAAAACAATTTTTTTATTAGAATATATATATATATATATATATATATATATATATATATATATATATATATATATATATATATATATATATATATATAGGGTTAGGTTCATGTGAGACGGTCTAATTTTGTGACACCGTGAGACGCACTTTTTTTATTTTTTATATTTTTTTAAAATTTTTTTTAGTTAATTCAAGTTCCGAAAGTAATATTTAAAAAAAAAGAATTTTTTGATTTTTCCATTTATTTTGCATTTTAAAATTATTTTTAGAATATGTACAGTGTAATATTCTATTTAGAATATTTCACGTATTTTTTTAAAAAAATAGGATTTTTTTTTAATTTTTTTTTAATTTTTTTAGTTAATTCAAGTTCCGAAAATAATATTTAAAAAAGAATTTTTAGATGTTTCCATTTATTTTGCATTTTAAAATTATTTTTTAGAATATGTCAGTGTAATATTCTATTTAGAATATTTCACGTATTTTTCAAAAAAAACGGGATTTATTTATTTATTTATTTAGTTAATTCAAGTTCCGAAAATAATATTTAAAAAAAGAATTTTTGGATTTTTCCATTTATTTTGCATTTTAAAATTATTTTTAAATTTAGTCTCACGGTCTCACAAAATTAAAATGGTTTCAAATGAACCTGAATATATATATATATATATATATATATATATATATATATATATATATATATATATATATATATATATATATATAATGTTTTCATTATTTATTGTGTGCATGTATGATTAATTCTTGACCAATCATTTTAGTTATTTTAAAAAGTAATTAATGAATATTAAATGTTGAAGATGTAATTAATATCCATTATATCTTCAACATGTAATATGCATTAATTAGTTTCTTAAAATAACTAAAATGATTGGTTTAGAATCAATAATGCATGCACACAATTGATAGTGAAAACAAAATAATCTAACCTTATATATATATATATATATATATATATATATATATATATATATATATATATAGAGTTTTAGGTGGTTTAAAGTAATTATTATGTTATTGTATATATAAATATGGACCAATCAAAAGTTAGAATAAAAATAAATAATTAAATAAATAAATAAGGGTAAATAGGTAATTTGATAATTAGTTTCCACAAATAATATCCTATAATTATGGTAACTATTGACTTCAACTACCCAGGTTTTCTCCATCCATCGTCCGCTTTTTAAAACCATCACCTATTCGACCCCAACATCATTACTGCCGAGGTTGAAGGCACAACACAACCATAATTACTGTCATCACCGACGGTCCTCCACCACTCATCGCTTTCATCCACCAATGTCGCCCACCTCTGACGCCCCCTCTGTCTGCGAAAACCCTATCACAAGTTTGTGACAACAAAAATCCATCCCCCGACTCCTATTATTGATCGCCATCATTTGAAAAATCCCAAACATCAAAAAGGTATTTGATTCGATTGCAATTTAGATTCCGAAGAAGATTTGAAGATGTTTACATAACCTGTTTGTAAATTGTTTCTTCCCCGCTTGTTGTTCTGGTCATACCTTGTCGCTCAAAAACTTCAAGAATATGTGAATTGTTGCAATTTCAAAGAACTTACTATCTAAAGCTCCGACGATAGCTTCGTCATTGGCTCTGAACCCCTCCAAGAGAGTGATTAAACACCACAATGCAAATGTACTCAGGAATCTACCTGGAAGAATTGGTTTCTATTCTCCTTTCCATGTTTAATTTCTCCGATTTCTGGTAGCAAGATTGGCAATCACAAAGATCTCGGCTTTAAAAAACCCATTTCTCTGCCTTGATTTCCCCAGGTTTGTTTACTTCATCTTGTGATTTGTTTCCATTTATGCTTATGAATATAACTCGTATAGTGTTGGAGGTTGAAAGGTGTTACAGTTATTTAGTCGTTATGGTCTGGTAGGATTTGATAGATGTGGAAAATGTAAATGCCCCTTTCAAGCAACCATTCAATTGAATTAGAAAAGGAAATTACTATAAGATCTTACTTGTCTTTGAATCTATTCCACTTTACTGTGACTGGATTCCAGTTATGTTTAAGATTGTTAATCATTGTGCGGATGCCTAAATAATCATAAACTGATTGGATCTTTTTTTTTTTTTTTTCTGTATGTAGGGTATGATGCAGTTGTTTAGAACTATTTTATAACACAAACAAGTACTTATCACTACAGTTATTCTATTTTTAACTACAATTGCAAATCTATTCATGGACATAATCTTGACATATTCTATATTTCTCATAGGGGCAGCAAAAAGAGCATGATTTTAAAGGTGGTGAAGGTCCAAAAAGTGAAAGAATGCAAAGGGTAAAATTATGACTAGAACCGAGATTTTCTTCTTGCACAATTTATCGTATAATCTGGAGTTCATGCTGACCGGATTCGGGAAGTCAACGTGGAGGTACAAGTTCACACTTCCGACATCCGTCGACTGGACAAGTTGCAGGATAATGCCCAACTCCGAGCCGACACATTCCAAGCACAACTGCTTGCAGCCCTCTCTGAGATAAGGGAACAATAAGCCGCCTTCGATAGGCGTCTTATGGAAGCAAAGCAATCAGACACGAAGTCAAGCTCCAAGCACAACTTACGTCGCAAGTAGTACTTGCTGAATCTCAAAATTTTGTTATAGAATAGGAACTCGGCTAAAAGTCTTACTTTTCTTTAACTTCTGTATCGGTGATCCTTGAAGGTTCGAAATTTTCCTAACTTCAAATGTAACTCAGCATGTGTTTAATATATATGAAGAAATTCCTTTGTGTGTAAATTCTTTGACTACCACTCAGATTCATAAGTTTATCTACTACTATGCAAACTTCTATTATGATTCAAGCTCTAAACCTTGGCTAGGTCGGTCGAATTTATAAATTGATAAAAATAAAAAAAAAATTATTAACACACAAATTCAAATCATTAAAAACTTATGTTCTTCATTTTATTTCATTAATAGCACGATGCCGCCCCGTAGATCTACATGCCATGGCAACAACGCAATACCTCCACCACCACCACCTCCATCAACAAATAATGCTGCCTTGATAGCTACTATAACAACTGCAGTGACAGTAGCAATGGCACAGATGAGTAATAATAGGTCCGGAAGTGGAGTAAATAGCTCTACGAATGGCCAACACCAGGGCCGTTCAGGGGACTACACTTTCAAGGACTTCACCAATATCAAGCCCAAAACTTTTGACGAGTCCGGAGGGATAATGGCTCTATCAAAATGGGTAGAGAAAACAGAAGCGGTTTTCAAGATCTGTGCATGTCTGGAAGTGAGCAAGGTGAAATTTGCCGCTTGTACATTCTCCGAGAGAGCTCTGACGTGGTGGAATGGCCACGTCAAGTCACTAACTCTGGTAGTGGCAAATTTTATGGGTTGGGAGAATCTAAAGCAAATGTTAATGCAAGAGTACCGTCTAAGGGGCGAAGTACAAAAGCTAGAGCAGGAACTTTGGGGCCTTACTATGTTAGGCTCAAACATCACAACCTATACCAATAGGTTTAGTGATCTGGCAATCCTTTGCCCAGGCATGCTTGCCCTAGAGAGCAAGAAAATCGAAAGATACATCTGGGGACTGTCACCCCAGATTCGAGGAAGTGTACTAGCTTCCAAACCAGTCACTTTCGATAGAGCCAAAAAGTTGGCACAAGCTCTCGTTAACCATGGAATCTGTCAAGTCTTCACAACTGTTGTCCCGGAGCAAACCATAGGAAACAACAACAACAACAACAACAACAAGAAGTTTTGGAACAAGAGGAAGAGTCAGTTTTCACAGGAACCTTCCAAGAAGCAACAAATAGTGGCAGTCCATGTTGCTACTACCCCCAATGCTGCTCCTGTTACTTCTACACCAACAAGGCAATATGTTGGGAACCTAACGAAGTGCGTCAAATGCAATTTCCATCACAACGGAAATTGTCGGGAGATGCACTGCAACAAGAAAGGGCACACTGCCCGGTCCTGTAAGGCACCAGCACGACCAATCACCCAAGTCCCTGGATTCAGTGTGGGTCAGGCGTGCTATGGGTGTGGGGAGGCTGTACACTACAAGAGGGACTGCCCTAAGGAAAGGAATGCTGCCGACATGGGAAGAGTGTTGGCAATAGGGCAGAACGAAGCAATAGATGATCCCACGGTTGTTACGGGTACGTTTCTCCTCAATAACGCTTATGCATGCATACTCTTTGATTGTGGTGCAGAGAGGAGTTTCGTGAGTCATAATTTCAAACACATAATAAAACAGAATCCGCAATCACTCAATAAGATATTTATAGTAGAAATGGCAAACGGTAGAACAGAAAGCACAAACGATATGTACATAGGCTGCACGCTAACTCTAAATGAACATTCATTTCAAATCGATCTAATGTTGATCAATATAAAGAGTTTTGATGTTATCATCGGTATGGATTGGTTAAGCCTACACCATGCCGATATACTCTGTTAAGAAAGGACCGTTCGCCTAAATATGCCAAACGGCGAAACTCTTGTAATTTATGGTGACAAACCCGGTACCAATTTACAAATCATCTCTTGCGTCAAAGCCCAAAAATACCTGCATAAGGAGTACCATGCCTTCTTAGCCCACGTAGTAGATAAGGAAAAAGAAGAGAAAGACCTCAAAGACATTCCATAGGTTTGCAATTTTCCCGATGTCTTCCCCGAAGATCTTCCAGGAGTCCCACCGGTGCGAGAAGTCGAGTTAAGAATCGATTTAATTCTCGGAGCTACCCCAGTAGCTAAGTTGCTGTATCGTCTAGCGCCAGCTGAGATGCAAGAATTATCCAGCCAATTAAACGAACTACTCAATAGAGGATTCATCAGACCAAGCTTTTCACCTTGAGGAGCACCAGTTCTGTTCGTAAAGAAGAAAGATGGATCTTTCCACATGTGCATCGATTACCGAGAACTCAACAAGCTCACTATCAAGAACCGATATCCCTTACCACGCATTTACGAATTGTTCGACCAAATCCAAGGAGCGAGTTATTTCTCAAAGATCTATTTGAGATCCAGGTATCATCAGTTGCGAGTCTTGGAAGGAGATGCTCCCAAAAACAGCCTTTCGAACTCGTTACGGTCACTACGAGTTTGTAGTGATGCCCTTTGGATTAACAAGTGCATCAGCGGTGTTCATGGACTTAATGAACCAAGTGTGTCGTTCATTCCTGGACAAATTTGTGATCGTGTTCATAGACGATATACTCATTTATTCGAAGAATAAAGAAGAACACGGTCAACACCTCCGATAAATCTTGGAAACTCTAAGAAAAGAAGAGCTATACGCAAAATTCTCAAAGTGTGAATTTTGGATTCGGAAAGTAGATTTCCTAGGTCACGTGGTTAGCAAGCACGGGATACACGAGGACCCTTCCAAAATCAAGGCAATCCAGAATTGGCCAGCCCCAAGGACCCCAACGGAAATCCAACAATTCATGGGCCTTGCTGGCTACTATCGAAGGTTTATTTAGAACTTCTCAAAGATTGCTAAACCACTTACCATCTTGACCCAAAAGGGGTAATTTTCAATTGGGAAGAAAGACAAGATGCTTCATTCCAAACACGGAAGCAAGCCCTATGCAGCGCACCTATATTGTCCTTGCTAGAAGGAACGGAAGACTTTGTGGTCTTTTATGATGCATCTAATCAAGGTCTAGGATGTGTTCTAATGCAACGAGGAAAATTCATCGCCTACGCCTTGAGACAACTCAAGAAGCACGAGGTTAACTACACTACACACGACCTTGAACTGGGAGCAGTCATTTTCACCTTAAAGATTTGGAGACACTATCTTTATGGCACGAAATGCACAATATTTACCGATCATAAGAGCATTCAACACATCCTCAATCAAAAGGAACTCAACATGAGGAAAAGACGATGGGTTGAACTGTTAAATGACTATGAATGTGAAATTCGTTATCACCCAGGAAAAGAGAATGTGGTAGCAGATGCCCTTAGTCAAAAGGAATACTCGAGCCGCCGAGTGAAATCCTTAACTATGACGATCCATTCATACCTGTCCACGCAAATCAAGGAAGCTTAGAGGGATGCTTTGAAATTAGAGAATGCGACGGGTGAAGCCTTAAGGGGAATGGATAAGAACCTTGAAATCAAGGGCGATGGAGTTCATTACTTCATGGATCAGATCTGGACGCTGAAGCTTGGTGGATTCAGAGACATAGTCATGAATGAGGCTCATAAGACTCGATACTCCGTGCATCCAGGTTCGGACAAGATGTATCTGGACCTCAAGACACTGTATTGGTGGCCGAACAGGAAAGCAGAGATCGCTACCTATGTGGGCAAGTGTCTGACTTGCGCCAAAGTCAATGTAGAGTACCAAAAGCTTCAAGATTACTACAACAACCTGAAATACTCGAGTGGAAGTGGGAGCGGATAATCATGGATTTCATAACCAAATTATCCAAGACAACGGGTGGGTTAGACACCATCTGGGTGATCGTCGATAGGTTAACAAAATCCGCACACTTCCTACCCATAAAAGAAACCGACAAGATGGAGAAGCTAGCTCGAACATACATCCGAGAGATTGTACGACTACATGGTGTACCAATATCCATTATATTTGACAGAGATAGTAGGTTCACCTCACGATTCTGGCAGTCGCTACAAAAATCTCTTGGAACGAACCTAGACATGAGTACCGCTTACCATCCACAAACCGACGGTCAAAGTGAGAGGACCATACAAACCTTGGAGGATACGCTAAGAGCTTGTGTAATCAGTTTTGGTAAAGCATGGGATATCCATTTACCACTAGTTGAATTCTCATACAACAATAGCTATCACTCCAGCATTAAAGTTGCTCCATTCGAAGCCCTCTATGGCCGCAAGTACAGATCACCACTGTACTAGGCTGAAGTGGGTGACACGCAACAAGCAAAGGGACAGGTACCCGACAACGCTCTCACATGCCCAGAAATTATAAGAGAAACAACTGAGAAGATAGTACAAATTCAGGAACAACTAAAAGCTTCAAGAGACAGACAAAAGAGTTATGCGGACAAAAGACGGAAGCCCTTAGAATTTCAGGTTGGGGACCGAGTGCTATTGAAGGTCTCGCCCTGGAAGGGGTTAATACGTTTCGGAAAACGGGGGAAACTAAACCCAAGATATATCAGAACATTCAAGAACCTTGCAAGGATCGTCCCGATAGCATACAAACTTCGTCTACCGTAGGAACTCAATAATGTACATCCTACCTTCAATGTGTCAAACTTGAAGAAATGTTTGTCCGATGAGACCCTCATCGTTCCTCTAGACAAAATCGAAATCAACGAGAGTCTCCACTTCATAGAGGAACCAATTGAGGTCATGGATAGGGAAATCAAAAGAACAAAAAAAGTCGCATACCCATTGTGAAGGTCCGCTGGAATTCAAAGCGACGACCCGAATATACTTGGGAACGCAAATATCAGATGAAACAAAAGTACCCGCATCTCTTCCCCTAATCCACAAATGTTAACTTATTATTTAATTTCGGGACGAAATTCCCTCTAACAGGGGATGATGTGACAACCCGATATTTTTCGAATCGATGTAATGACCTAAAAAGTCAAGAATTGTAATCTCTTTTAATGTAATGAAATTTGCATCAAAATTTGAATGTTCAAAAGTCTTTATTAGGTTACATAAAATGATAAACATCGTATCAAATGTTTCAGAAATATAAAAAAACACTAAAAACTGAGTTATAAAGAAGAAGTTATGACCAATCTAAGAATCACAGTAAAAACCGACAATACTGATAAGCGTAAAACGCGAAGTTTCAATACAATTATATTTAGCCTTAGGTATCTAAATGAAAGTTGTAGATATCATTAGACCATATGCGTATATAAAAGAACGTCCAAATCTGACTTCATATGAGAAAGTTATGATTTTTCCAAGTTTCGAATATAGTAGCAGACAACTAAAATACTCGAAATAGAGATCGAGAGATTTTTAGCCGATACAACCTAAATGAGAATCGAAGATCTCAACAATAGTAGCACAACAGAATAAAGTCTGACGAGAACGGACCTCACATGAGGAAGTTATGGAATTTTAATGGACTTTTCGTGTCCCGGCCCGTTAAAAATAAATAAAAATAAAAATAAAGTCAAAATTTGCTGACGGATACGCGTGGATATAAAGAATGTTAAAAACGGAGCTCGTACGCGGAAGTTACAAATTTTACAAGTTTTCGGCACAAAATCTGAGGTTGTCAGGTCACCACGACATGGTGAAGAAGCCACGACGTGGTATTATGATTGATGGGTGCCAGGTGCATCAACAAACGTCTCGTCAACAGAAGAAGATAGAATCCCTCACCACGACGTGGTGCCTAAAGTAGGGCTACAAATAGCAGCCGAAGGTGTTGGGTTCCAGTGCTCATTTCTTTTTTTTTTTCTCTCTCTCTCTCTCTCTCGTGCCAAAGCTCTGTGTTTAAACCCCCTGAAGCCATCACGAAGCCCCGGTCTTCATATCTAAGTTGCGAAGGAAGGTTTTTCACTCCCGAGATTCCCAAGAATCTCGATAAATTCAACTTTCCCTAATCGAAGTTCTGCTCAGTTTTCGTTTCACCTTTTTCTATCTATCAAGTGAGTTCATACCCCTACAACTATGTTTTCAAATGCTTTATAAATGCTTTTATACAATTTCAAAGGGGGGGGGGGGGGGGGGGTGAATACAAGTAAACACACGGTTACTCTCGTGTGGAAAACATTAAGCTTTTACTACACTTATCTTTATATAACAAATCATACGTGATTCATAACTATCATATGAAAAAGTTTCGCATGCAACACTTATTCAATAACATTTTGTCCTTCAAGAGTAAAAAAAAATGTTGTTAGACAAATATCGAACACTTTATTTATATATTGGTGTATAATGTTCAATAATTTTATTACAAATATTATACATACATACCAAGCTGATACTGCACTAGGGTTTATCATACAAACGAATCATACATTTGAGAAAAACTATAATAGGTATAGTTTACTAGATATTCAAGAGATTTTACATACTATGAGTACTATATCAGAAAAATACTTTCATATACAAGAACAAATGAACTTTTCATACATAAATCTATTTGATACTAAGTTTTGTGAGACATTCAACTTCACGTACTTTCAAGTATGTCGTTGAAGTTCTGTATTATATACCATAATCTCTTGTAGGGAGAGCTTAATACTTTTGTATAGATCTATACGGGATTGGCAATCCCGCACCTAAATTGTTAGCTACAGTTAGACCGACAGGTCTGGGGTGACAAATGTCATAACATTCCAACACATGAAGAACGTTGTTATATGAAGTCAAGGTCAATATTATGATTATCAAACTCACATGGAGTATTAAAAACACGTTGATTTACGGGGTTATCTAATGCCTTAGCGACTCTTTTACATACATAAATCTGCTATTCTAGGCATGAAAAACACTAACGTATAATAGTTTTTGGAACTTTTTAACTACCTTATACTTGTGGAAAAATATTGGAATTTCAGAAACAACATTCGAAACAGTCGGGTCTTAGTAGAAACCTACTTTTATACTAGTAGGAAATGTGAGATTTTCTAGGAGTTTTCAAACATCTACAAACAAATTCATTTACATTTATACGAACATTGACATTAAATACGTATGAACTCACCAGCTTAAATGCTGATCTACTCTTTCAAATCTACTTGTATTTCTCAGGGATTTAGTAATATATGTAAACTTCAGATTTGGAGAAGTGATGTTATGGCGTCAGTTTTAAACTCATTTTATCATCATATTGTAATTTGTTTTTGAAACAAGTATCATTCAACAATGTAATTCTTGAATTATATATATGATGGTTGTGTTTACTTTCTTTATTATGTATTCAACTGTTACGATACTACATGAAGTCATCCACCCTCGAACGATTCCGCCGTTCTAGTTTGGGGGTGTGACATATATATATATATATATATATATATATATATATATATATATATATAT
Organism: Lactuca saligna; assembly: GCF_052625555.1. NCBI lineage: Eukaryota > Viridiplantae > Streptophyta > Magnoliopsida > Asterales > Asteraceae > Lactuca > Lactuca saligna. Next base: position 251,913,737 of record NC_136424.1, read on the forward strand.
ATATATATATATATATATATATATAGACACACATAGGGAGAGAGAGAGAGAGAGAACGCCTCCATGAAAGACCCATGAAGCCACCCACTCCACAAGACGGCTACAGAAAAATGAGATGGTGTTCACGCGTAAATTGACCCTTCCACGTCGGATTCCACGTGTGAAATCATTTGCATGCTGAACAACCTAACGAGTAGGTCCAAATAAATTGATCAAAATAGTCGTATAGCGAAATTACATAGTTAGGGCACCAAAAAAAGTTTGGTTTTTATATATAAATATAGATCTATATAGAAAGATGATAAAAAATCACGAACAATAGTATATTTGGTTTTTTTATAAGAAACATGTCCTAAAAAATTAAACTAAAAACTGAAGTGCAAGTTGATATAATCTGGTGCACATGCATAATGTTCAACGGCAAAGGGAATGAATTTATATTTATATATTGGACGCACATACATCGGATTATATCATAAAACTCACATTTTTACCAAAAACCTTATCATTTAAAAAAAATTAAGCCATGAAATTTTTTTTTTATCAAAATGAATATACCATTGTTCATGATTTTTTATCATCTTTTCATAGATGTCCATGTTGATATAAAAAAAACTAACATTTTCTCGGAAAAAACCCCACTTTGTTTTATTGTTTTTTTTCATTATTTAAGTTTATTTTCATCCAACAAAACTAATTATACCAAAAATCTTAATTTTTTGTCATCTATTAATAAGAATCAATACATTTAAAAAAATGATCAGTTCAAATTTACACTGTGAATTTAAACTATAAATATTTCAATTTTAACATTCACAATATGAATTTTACACTTTGATCATTCACAAATTAAGTGAAATTTACATATGAATCGAAATATATTATCATATAGTTTATAATATTTTAACGTTTTGATTACTCGCAAATTAGTTTTGTAAAATCAACAAATGGATTTATCATATTGTGAATCCGAACTGTATATAATTTAGTGTTCAGAATTCAAAATGTGAATCTCACTTACTATTATTTACACTGTGAATCTAAGCTGATTCACAATGTATATTTGGTCAGATTCATAACTGAATCTGAACTGAAATTTTGATTTATGTTTAACATCAATATGAATCTATGTTTCAAAAGTACTAAAAAAATTTAGAATTTTGATATATTTACTAATTTTTTCGATAAAAATAAAGCTTAACTTTTTAAAAAACAAAGAAAATCAAGTGAACTCTTTTGAAAAAAAACATGTGTTTATATAAATATGGATCTCCACATAAAGAGGATAGAAAATTATGAACAATGATATATTCCGTTTTTTTCAATAATAACATGGCCTAAAAAATTAAACTAAAAAAATGAACTAGGTTTTGTTATAATTCGGCATGTGAGTCCATCGTAAAGTCTACAACCTTTCTTTTGCCGTTGATCACTTTAAATTTCAATGTTTTGGATTGGTTCATTGATTAATAATGGTTATCTATTGAACTTTTGATATATAATAATCATTTCGTATAGTTAAAGACAATGGATAGACGGTAAGAAGAATGTGGACCTCAATGAATTTTGAAACTATAAAGACTGACCAAACAATATTTTTAAAAATTAAACTAAAAATATGATAAATTGTCAACAACATTGTAACATCCTACTTAAAATATAATAATTAAATAATAAACTTGAAACCCCGAGAAGCAAGTTTTATTATTATTATTTAATATTATAATAACCCAAAACCAAATAATAATTAGCTGGGAGTTGGCTCAGGAAGTCAAATGACAAGATTTGAATCTACAGGGGTTAAAGTGTAATTTTGGGACTTAATTTGTAAGGATTTATGGAAGCAGGGACTAAAGAGTAAGTTCTAAACCTAAGATGAGAAGATTTTGTAAAGGAGGGGCTGTAGAGAAGGGGCTGATTGGTAACATTTTGGACTTGATTTGGAAATGTTTTCAGAAGGCGGGGTTTAATTGGAAAATTAGGGATTTGTTTTGAAAAGAATAATGCAAGGAGGGACCATTTTTGATATGATGGGATAAAGCCTAAGGAACCATGTATATAACCCGTCTATCCTTCTAAACCCTAACCCTAGGTGCTCTAAGCTCCAGCCGCGACCTCTCCCTTCCTCCATTCTCAAGCCGTCGCATTCATGGCTGATATGTCCAACCGCCGCGTCCAAGCCAACTGACGGTGCAACCACGACATCGATGAATAGCCTTTTGTGACGTTGGTTGCATGGTTCGCCTGACCAAATAACATCGATGTTGTCTTCATTGAAGCTGGAAGATCATCCGTCGGGTACTGCCACTGTTCCTCTACATCTTCATCGTAGCACCACCACAGTCGGTGGTTGAGGGCTACCGATTCACATCATCTCTTGTATGGGTGACGTGCTACTAGGCTGTGAATCAAGAAGCAAACCACCGCCACCACCATGAGGTGGTGGCTTTCATCGCAAACACTATTAGTGCCACCCCAAAGCGACCGAGGTGGGTGCGTATCTGACGAAGAGGCTTGGGTCCGTGTGCCGTCTGCTCGCGTTAGGTCAAAGTTACTTGACTGGTAGCTAAGAGAAGTCACTGCCACCACCATGAGGTGGTGGCTGCCATTTCCAAAACCACGGCTGTCGCCGCCACTCGTGCTACTGTCGCCGTCAGACGCCATATTATTGTTGCTGCTGTTTTCCTGCCACCATCAACCACCGCTTGCCGCCTCCAGGTCGTTGGTGGATGGGTTTACGTGATCAGTTCATGCTTATGTGTCTTTTGGTGTTGCTACTCGAGGGTGGTTGTGCCCTTTTGGCCGGAAACCATGGAAAAACCACCATGGCTGCCAACCATGGTGGTTATCGCCACATTTCTATTCTACCACCACCAGTCGCCGCGTGGTGGTGGCTGTGTGCATGTCTCTATGTGTGTGTGTTTATATTAATGTGTGAGTGTGTGTTATCCGGATTGGGTTGTAATCTGTACTCGGTGTCAGAATGATAATAAAAACTCAAAAACCACCACCGTATGGTGGTGGCTGCCGCCACCCGCCACCGTGTTGGGTGGCGGTGTGCCTCGTTTGCGGATTGGACTCATTTGAGATGCTTGGACAGCATGGGCCTAAAGAAACCCTAGTAGGCCCAAAGAAACCCTAGTAGGCCCAAAGAAACCCTAATGGGCTAGTATTGGGTTGGAAACCCTAATTAGGGTTTGGAAAAACCCTAATGTCATAAAACCTTATTTTGGGGATTGATCGGGACCCATGCTGGAATTAATTATTAAACCTAAAATAATAATTACTAATCATTGGCAAATTAACCTAAAGCAATATTAGACTTAATGGATTAAGTCCTTAATGGGTTAAGTAGGAACACTTAACCCTAATTGTCATTTCATGTGAAAATCTTAATTTCACTTGGGCCTTGTGTTGGGTTTTCCTAATGGGCTTTGGCGATTGGACTATTGATGGGCTATCTAAGAACAAGTTAATGGACTAAAATAATTAGATGGGATTTAGGATAAGGACCATGTGAGAGACTCGGGCCCAATTTGGAAAATTAGGCCACAGATGGGCCATAATTGGGCCTTTATGATTATCTGATATTAGGCCATGTGAATTGGATTGGAATAATTGGATGTAGGCATGCACAAAAAAACCGGTTCAAGATCCGAACCGGTCAAAGAACTGGTAAACCGGTTTACGTTGAACCCGTTCGAGATTTTAGTTGTTGAAACCGGTTTATATCGTGTGAACTGGTTTGGAACCCGTATGGAACCGAACCGAACCGGTTTAGAACCGATTGAATCGATTTAGAACCGGTGTAACCGGTTTAGATAGGTTCGACTAATATTTTGAGTGAACCGGTTTGAGGATGAACTGGTTTTGCCTGGCTAGGGAGTGAACCGAATAGGTTTAAAGAACCGGTTTGGTTTAAAAAATGAACCGGTTTGTGCATGCCTAATTGGATGGGCCTTAAGGAAAGACCATGTAGAGTTCTGGGCCCAATTTGGAAAATTGGGCCACATGTTGGGTTTTAGCCCATTATTTGACTTTAGGCTTTTGTAGTATGAGTTGGACCTTAGGCTTGGAACCCAATTATTAATTGGGTATTCTTTGATGTTGACAGTCCGGGATTTGTCAACCAGCAGTTGGAGTTTTATCGGCGGGACTTCAGATGTGCCAGGTGAGTTATCATCACTATACTAAGGGGTCTAAGGCACCGACGCCTGCCCATTGTATTTGATATCCCAGTAGTTATTGATATGTTGAGCTTGAGTTAGTGATGTATGTCAGTTGATATGCTAGTCTGGTAGATCTATAGGACTACCTGTGACGGTGATTGATTATCTGTATGTGCATTTATCTGTTACATGTCGACATGTTATGTGAGATGGGTTGAGGTTGTACTACTCCGTACGGTAACCAACAAACCCTAGAGTATTCCAGATATGAGCTGAGGGATGGGCTAGGCATGCCAAAATCATATTGAGGACTCAGGAGCATTCCAGATACGAGCTGAAAGTTGGGTAGGGTATGCCAGAATCGTATTGTGGGCTCGAAGGTAGTCCAGATGTGAGCTGTGGGCACGGAAGGCAATCCAGACTCACATTGTGAGCGAGGGGTAATTCGGTCTGTAAAGCTGTGGACCGTTTCATATTGTATTGTTTTTTTATGCTATGTATTGTTGTTATTGTTATGTGGGTTGTATGTGTATTGGTATTTTGGGGGTAACTCACTAAGCTTTATGCTTACGATTTCAGTTTCTTGTTTCAGGTGCTTCAGATGACTTGGCAAGGCGAAGGCGTGACCGTACACATCCTCACGTTTTGGACTTATGGTTTCTAGGATACTCTGATATTAAACTATTTTGAAAACACTTTGTAATAACTAATGGCTTTTGGATGTTTGAAAAAGTTTTAAATTGACTTGATTTTTTTATGGGTGTTAGAAGTTGGTATCAGAGTCTTGGTTTGAGTAAATTGTAGGAACACTCGTGTGAATCCCGTCTCAAATCAGGGAAAGATTTTCGAAATGATTTCTAAACAGTTTTCAAAATAAGTAAAGGAGGATGCAGGGTGTACGATCAGTCGGAACCAGTAAGTAGACCCCAAGATACCATACAGTTATTTGATATTGTGATATGTCTGAACAACATATTTTTAAATTCGGTACGACTCGATACCGGTACTGACCCGTACCGTTCCTGATTTCGCAAAAACCGAATTTAATAAAAAGTTAATCCCGAGTACCAAACCGAATTAGCATCACCCGTACCAGGAACGGTACTGGTACAGATGATACCGAATCCCGAATTTCATGAATTTGGAGTACCGAGTACCGTCCCATATTTTTAAAGTCGGTACAGTTCGATACCGGTTCCGGTATGGTATTAACACGAGATCGGGATTTGATATAAACTATTCATCCCTAATGTGTTGATGTCAACAATCGCCACATTTTTTTTAATTTGTATAACTCATTATATATATATATATATATATATATATATATATATATATATATATATATATATATATATATATGGGTAAAGTGAAAATACCTAAGAACCTTATATAAGCTTAGGTACCTAACCACATTATACTACATTGTTTTGCATTATATTTCCATTGCAATTGTCTAAGGTTCTTAAACTTCAACCCTTAACTTGATTTACTTCCAAGATTTTCAGCCAGTCACCATTATATTCTTCCTACACCATTTGATTTGTAACGGTAATATATAAAGCCCACCAGGGGGTTTCCGATAGAAAGACATCATTTGAAGGAAGATAATGGTGAAAGTCCAAAGATTTTGGAAGCAATCAAGTTATGAGGTTGAATTCTAAGAACTTTGGGTGATTACTATGCAAATATGATACAAAATTACGTAGTATCATGTGGTTAGGTACCTAAGCTTATATAAGGTTGTTAGGTATATTCACTTTACCCTATATATATATATATATATATATATATATATATATATATATATATATATATATATATATATATATATATATATATATATATATATATATATATATATATATATAGGTTTAGGTTCTGTGAAAAACAAAAAACCCTAAAAATCGTAAAAATAATTAAAAAAAAATACTTAGAGACCTCAATTTTTTTTTTGACTTTTTTATAGAAAAATCGTTACTTTTACTTTAATTTCGCTGAAAAAAATTCTGAAAAATAAAAAACGATTTTTTATTTTTTATTTCAGCGATTTATAAAATTACCTGCGATTTTTTCATAAAAAAATTCAAAAAAAAGTTTTGTGATATCTAAGTATTTTTTTATGAATTTTTATGATTTTTTTGGTTTTTTAAGGTTTTTTTGTTTTCCAAATAACTCTTCCCTCTATATATATATATATATATATATATATATATATATATATATATATATATATATATATATATATATATATATATATATATATATTAAAAATAATAATAAGTATATAAATATTTATGGTTTTAAATTCGTGACAAATATAATATATTATTTATATGTGTTTAAATATTAGTAGAAATAAGAGGAATGAATAGAATGAGAACCATTTCCTATAGTAAAAGCTTTGAGGGGAGGATAAATAAAAAATAATTGATAATGATATACAAGTAAAAAAGTGAGTGGTGGTGAGAGCCTTAATTAAAACTAGCTACAACTTTAGTAATTAAAGGATTTTTTGGTAGAATCTGTATTTTTAAAAGATATGAATTTTTTAAAGAGTCTGTATTTTTAAGATCTGAACTTTTAAAATGTTGTTTGGTTGGAATCTATGAATTGCTGTGCTAATTTATCAAAATGCCCATTTTACCATTTTGTATTATTTTTTGCTGAATAATTAAAAAATATATATAACACCATATAAAATCCAAATTAACATTAATTAAAATTTATCTTCAATAATTTATAATGATCTTTTTGAGATATATTTACAATAACATCATTTTTTACATCCCAAAGATTTCAAAGTTAAGAAATCAAAATATTTGACATTGAATGTTGAGATAAAAAAGACAACAAACTTGCAACCGAACAATTGATGATCGATTTGTACTCCCTATCAATCATTATATCAAACAGGATAGCCCTTCAATTTTTTTTCAAACATTTCAACGTACAAATCCAAATTCAACAAGAAAACAAATAAACACTTTAAACATATATATAGAAACTGCATATCAAATCCATCACCAACTTTTCAAAGTATGTTGCTAGAATTGATAATTTATCAAAATCTCCAATTGTTATAATTTGTATAAACAACTTTCAATTCATATAAAGTTCATTCATAATTGCTAGATAATGATGCACAATCATTTATGTATCAAACTCCATATGATATGAATCATGCACCAAACGTATGTATCTTTGTGTTTTATTTCCATTTCACCAACGAATTGGTTGTTTTCTTTGATAAAATCTACAATATTAACCAACCAAATTATCATCTTCTATCTTAAGATTCGAAACAATATTCATTTTTTTTCTTTATGGAACCTTGATACTAGTAATAATAGGTTTTATCAAAATTTATAATCTCGATCCAATACATGGCTGGACATGAAATACAAAGAAAATTTAAATCGATGACTAATAATCGAGTTCTAGGGCAAAAAAAAAGAAGAAGAAAAAAATCGATGTATTTAATAGAATCGGTTTTCAGGGGGGAAAAGAAATAACAACCGATCTATTTACATCGATCCATTTACAGAGACATCAATGTCGGAAGAAAAAAAAAACTTACCTGCAATGATGTCGTCGCTGGCGGTGCTAGCGGAGGCGGTGGCGAAATCAATTTCGGAGGTAGCAGATGATTGTAGATCGGAGAGGTAGGAGAAGGGTGGACGGGAAGAGAAGGAGCAATGATGTCAGAGCTTGGCGTCGGAAACCGTGGTGTGCGTCAATTTTGGAAGACGAAAGAGACGATCTCAATGGGGTGTGTAGTTTTGGAAGTGTGTATCAACGTATGAGGGTAAAAAGAGAACGAAGCTTGCGTTTTTTTTTTTTTTTTTTTTTTTTTTTTCTGATGCACTTTAAAGTCTGAGAATTTACGAGACTTATATAAAACTAAGAGGCTTTTATTCATATGCTACCAAACATTATTAATCTGAAAAATTAAGAGTTTGCTTTTTAATTTGTCAATTAAGAGGCTACCAAACAGCTCATAAATTAATACAAATTCAATTTAACGTCTAATTGCAACCATTAATCCTAGAAATAAAACATAATTTGTACATTGTTTTCTGCCCTCCGCTAATATATATATATATATATATATATATATATATATATATATATATATATATATATATATATATATATATATATATATATATATATATATATATATATATATATATATATCGGTTAAAAAAAATAAAAAATAAAACATAACATAGATGGATTCAAAGTAGCCCACCACATCAACGACGGGGATGTCAATGGTATAACTTCTCTTCTTGTTGTTGGTTATCTTTTAGGTATACCAACTCATGGTTCCTCTTTATGAAAGAATTTAAGGCATCTCCCTAATGCATTAAATATTTGTACCTTTGAGTTCATACGGTTTTACTACTCTTCTTGATGAATTATTTGTGATTGATTACATTTTAGGTCTAACAAAATGATGGGGTCTTTATGACTGAATTAATGCATTTCATTTTTCCTAGTGCGCTATATGCATGTATTTTATGCTTCTTATGTTGTATTGCCCTTTGTAAAAACTTTTATTTTTTTTGAATTCTTGGCAATGGGCCATGTTAAATTTTTTTTTTTTTAAAACGGCATTGCTATGATAGTAGGTCCCCAAAATGATGAGTTCACTGTGGAAGAATTTATTGCATTTCTCAAATGCATTGGATGGTTATACTTTATGGGTATACTTTTATGATTTAAGTGTTGTATTGTATTTTTTTAAATGTTTGGCAGTGTTAATGACAAGTTAATCCAACTGAAATAGAGTTTTCATATGTTAATCGAAAAAATTAGTTTTTATTTATTTATTTTTTGGTATGTTAAAGAAAATGATTGCACCCTATGCTTCTCAATGTGTACGTGTCATCAGTCGGTGGATCTTTCATTTTAAATTATTGATTTAACTTTTTGTACTATATTATACAATATGCATGTGAGAGTTTGAGAATAAATTTGTTGTTTATATACGAGTAAAGTTTAGAGGCAACTTTTATATATATATATATATATATATATATATATATATATATATATATATATATATATATATATATATATATATATATATATATATATATAGACACACAGAGAGTGAGAGAGTTCAATTGAGAAAACATAATAGAAAAAACATTTTTAGCCAATTATTTTTATATATGTAAAACACATTTATATTAAGTCATTAAAGATAAATTGTTCATATGTTATTCATTAATCTGGATCGCTCTTCTTCATCAACATCATATGTTCCTATTTGTTTGCTATTTGTTCTTCATAAAAAAACATTGACACTTCATAAAAAATCAATTATTCCTCAAAAATCTCCGTTTATTCATTAAAATATTGTGATTTATCATCAAAAACATTTATTCGTACAATTAAATATAAATCGTGATTCAGTATTGTCCAGTTTCATTGACATCAAGCAAAATCGTTAAAAATAATTCATGTTTATCGATGTCACGTCATTGAACGATCATCAGTCGTCCAAACTTCATCAAAAGAACTTGCACCAATATCAAACAACAGATAGCAATCGAAAGTTCATCAACATAACTATATATTTGAAGAATTTTAAAAAAAATTGTTTTCAAGTTTGAAAAACTTCTTTTTTATACATTTTTTTTTTCACAATTTTTAATCTAAATCTACTAATTATTGATCGATTTGTTAGGATTTGATTTGTGTTGTAATTATTGGCTTCAATTGTTATTTTTTTTTACCATAATTATATAAGTTAATTTATTTGCACGCCAACTGTTCGATGAAATGCATAATTAAATATATCACGTAATATTCACAAGTGAATATATCGTTGCACGAGAATCAATGCATGCCTTTTAAAACCACAGAGTAAGTATGTAATTCATATGTGAATAACATATAAAATTATATTCACATGCGAATACATGTAATATTCTCAAATAAATATAGGTAATATTCATAAATGATAACGTATTTTTTTTAGAAAAACAAAAAGATAAAAATAAAAATACATCGTTTTGAGGTCTTAATCAAGTTTGTAATTCATATGTGAATAACATATAAGAATTATATCCACATGTGAACATATGTTATATTCACATATGAATATATGTAATAATCAAATGTGAATATATGTATTATTCACAAATGAATAAAATTGTCAATAAAATCGATAACTACAAAATATATAAAATTAAAGATAAAAAAAAAGTATTTGACAATAATATATATTTATTCATATAAAACTAAACCTTTTAGGTTAATAAAATAATCATATAAGCATTTTTTTTATTAATGTTATATTCATTTGTGAATAAATGATAACTTTTTTTTTGGAAAATTATAAAAACAGAAAAACGTTATTTTGAAGCCATAAACAGTTTTTAATGGCCGAAAAACATCGTACGTCACAACAAAGCAGTGAGTTTTGTAAATTTCACAATTTTACATCAAATATGCGAATTTCGTCTAATTTTGAGACTAAACTTCATTGCGGCAATTTTTTTTGATGATGTCACTTAATTTTCATTCCTACTAGTGATGATACATGTTATTTATTTATATGTGAATAAAGTTTAGAAATCATTACGATATATTTACTGGTGATGTTACTAATTTCAATCCCACTAGTAAAAACATGATTATAATTTGTTATTTTTATTTATGTGAATAAACTATACATGCTGATTTATTTATTTTGTGAATACAACCTTTATATATATATATATATATATATATATATATATTATATATATATATATATATATATATATATATATATATGTATATATAAATAATATATAGCATAAGAATTTGTTTGTGAAAACGTTTGTTTGTTTTTTTGTTTTTTTTTTTATATTTATTTTTTATTTTTTATTTTTTTATTGTAACAATATTGTTTTACATGTAAATTCAATATTATACTAAGACACACAACATTGTATTGGTTAATGAATATTATTCGCATTTGAATTTAACACGATCAAAATGAAGAATATATTAAATTGTATACCATTTACACATGGATAAAAAAATATTTTCTTCGTCAATGATATCTTCTCAATTACGTCAAGAAATCGTCAACCATTAAGATATGAACCAACCATTGATTGAATGTTATTCATTGGTTGAGTTATAACCATTCCTGAAAAACATGTGAATACACATAAAAAATGTTAACAATATATTGTTAGTTCATAATAATAGCAATTTATCACATTCTAATTATCACATGGTATATTTACATATGTAGGTATAATCATATGTGAATATTATATGATATATGTTGTTTATATTGTCTATTCACATGTGATATTACTTGGTATATTCACATATGAATATCACATGGTATATTCAAATATGAATATTATATGGTAGATTCACATGTGAATATCATATGGTATATTTACTTGTGAATATTACACATTCTAGTCGCATCTAAATATTGCATAGTATATTCATTCATGAATATTACATAGTATATATTCACATATGAATATTATATAGCATATTCACTTGTGAATATGATACAATATATTCATATTGAAATATTAGACGATGCATTCACATGTGAATTTTACATAGTATATTTACATGTGAATATTAGATTGTATATTCACTTATGACTATTAGATGGTATCTTTATATGTGAATATTACATAGTATTACATGATATAACACATGTGAATATTATATAGTATATTTACTTGTAAATATTAGATGGTGTATTTACTTATGAATATTAGATGGTATATTTGTATTGTAGCATCCAGGATTTTACAGGTATTATTGCAATTCATTATAGTTAAGGAGTGTTGTGATGTGGGTTGGAATTGACTTTTTGGGCCTTGCTAGTAGGCTGAGGGAGTTGCGTACGCGGGGCGTACAATGCCTAGTATGCCCAGCATACTCGTGGGAAGGAAGCGCGGAGGTCAAGCACGTATGCCCAGCGTACCAAGAGTACGCCCAGCGTACCAGTGCAGACCCTAAAACCCTAAAAATCATAGTTGCTCCCTATATAAAGAGCATAACCCCTGTTGGTTCAGCCTCCTTTCACTTTTACCCAGCCACCACGAAAACCGTAGCTCCCTTTTGTGTGCCTTTGTGTTCTAAAAACCTTTTGAAAGAAAACCCACGTAAAACGAGAGAAATCATCAGTCACAACCAGACAATATGAATTTCCTTTAATACTGAGAACGTTGACTGGTCCAAACAGATCCATGTGTAGAAATTGAAGCACCTGAATGATTGAGTTAACATGTTTTGGCCAGTGTGGTTTTCTGTGACAGGCAAACCACATACCATCTCATTCTTTGCAAGATGATTCAAGTTCTTGGCGTTATCATGACTGAGTCTTCGGTGCCACAGCATTGCATTTTGTTTTGGAAGATTGCTATTCATATCAATGATGTAAGCATTCCCATCCCTTTTAGATTTTACAAGAATCCAATCTTTTGGGATGACAAAGCCTGGCTTTAGAATCATGCACTCCTTATCACTGAAATGTGTAGAATAGCCTTCGCCGCGTATATGAGACACACTCAACAAACTATGCTTCAATTCGGGAGCAAAGTTGACATTCTCGAAACTTAACACCCCATTTGTAACGGTTCCTCTCTGAGTGATCTTTCTACCTTCTCCACCTGCAAAGGAAATATATCCCCCATTAAAGGATTGAATGTTGTTCAGTTGGGCGATATCTCCTGTCATATAAAGGGGGCAGCCGCTGTCGTCGAACCAAGGTTTGACGAAATTCCCCCGCAACTATCCCTGCAAAATGTGCAGGTTCATTTAGATTTGGGAACCTAGGTCATTACATTCCTAGGTTGTCCCAATGTCTTTTCAGATTTGTCATTATTTAATAACTTTTCAGAGGACACAGATGATGGATTGGAGGTTATTTTGGGTAACCATTGATAATTAGATTTTCTAATAGTCCCGGGTGGTTTTGAAATAGGATTATTATTAGTTTTCTTGGAGCACTTGGGTTTTCTACCAGAATTGGTTGAAGACCCATTGCTGCTTCTTGACGAAACCGACCTTGGCTTAGCCATGTTCGGTTTTGGCAAACTGTTTTGGACTTTGTTATGAATGACCTTTTATGCTTTTGAAAAACAACCATTTTTCTACTACGATCGTCCTTCCAATCATCATTCCGAGAACGAGTCCTAGAGGACTATCTAGTTAAAGACCTTCCTCTTAATTCGTTCCCTCCTCTTGGTGACTCAAAATGTACAAACATTCTATTAGGACAATTATTACTATAGTCTTCCTGAAGTCTTCCTGAATTCTATTAGGACAATTATTACTAGTTAAAGACCTTCCTCTGAATTCGTTGTCTCCTCTTTTCTTTCTCTTTATGTAGTCATAATTTTCACATTTATTACTATAGTCTTCCTGAAGTCTTCTAAAGTCCTTCATTTTAGTTTCTAACTGGGCCTTCAGAGGTTTTTGTCCTTTTCTAAGTTGATAACCCTCATACTTAAGGTCCTCTACTTCTCTAAGTAGTGTTTCAATTTCCTCATGAAGAATTTTAACGTAATCAATACAAGTTTGAGAGCATGAAGGTAGACTTACCTCGTTTTTCTTTGGTTCAGGAGAAGAAGAGACCATCTGCGTGAACTGCAGCTCCATCATTTGATCTTCAGCTGCAAAAATCTCAGCAGGAGCATCATCACCAACTTGAGCCAAATGAGCATTTTCAGGTCTTGATATGTACATGGCCTGCATCTGATCCTCCCAGTCAAATGATTGCGCAACCATAGCCTTCTCGCTGTTGACTTGAGCACCGCTCCGATTGTTTCCTACTGCAACCATTGTTCGATCATTGTTTAATCTTCTGTTTGGCTTCGAGCACCCACGAGCAAAATGCCTTGCTCGAGCCAGTTGAAACAACGTAGCTTTCCCTGGCTGAACCCTACCTTCTTGTCAGCACTCATCCCCTAGTTGTTCTTCCCGATCTTCTTTGCAAACTGCTTTGCCCTTAAAACTGCCATGGCAATTTGCCATGTGATATCCATTTCTTCTACCTCTTTAGGATGAATTTGATCAAGATCAGCAAATGACAATTGGGGTGGAAGATCTCCAGCTACAAGTGCATTGTAGCAGTTAACAAGCCCTGTAGCAAGAGCAAGATTTCATCACCCTCCTTTCTGTTTGATGAGGAAGCCACATTAGAGGGAGAAGCAGCTTGAGTAACAAAGAATGATTGGTTCTGAGAGAATGGCATGGATGATGCAGCAGGAAGTGAAGTAGCTGATGGAGTGGAAAGAGACTGAATCTGAGCTTGCTGAGAAGCAAAGGGTTGACCTGAAGAAGAAAAGGTGAAAGATGAAAGAGCATTGTTAGAAGAGATCCCCAAGGTTTGTAGCTAAGTATGAATTCACATGATTTATCTCCTGCTGTTTTTCATCAATATCACAGGCCTTGATGACCACCATCATTTTAGCAAGAGAGAGCGGACTTAGATCCTTAGTTTTCTTGATAACATCTACATTCATGTCCCATGACTTTGGGAGAGCATTCAACAGCTTCTTGTTTATTTCAGACTTGGTGTAAAAGATCTTGGCTACATTTATATCAATGGTAAGAGTTGTGAATCGCTGCACCTGTGCCTCTAGAGTTTCTCCAGGAATGTAGTTGAACATGTTAAGCCGTTGTCGTAGCATATCTTGGCGACTCTCCTTCATGTCTTCATTCCCTTCATAAACCTCGATTAGGGCTTCCCACAAAGCCTTAGCAGAAGTGTACTCCCTAAAACCTTGAGCTATATCAGGAGACAGGGCCATAGTTAAAGTGGCCAAAGCTCGTTCGTGCTCCTTAACCTTTTCAAAGTCCTCATCCGTGTAATTTTCAACCGCTTTATCAACCACTTGCCCTGTAATAGTGGTGGTTATTCTGACAGGAATTTTGATGATACTTCTCCAGATTTTGAAGTCCTTCATGTTGATGTACTTCTCAATCCTGTACTTCCATTCAGGGAAACCTTCAGCGGATAGTAGTCTTGGAATTCGAGTGGTTGCACCCATTACAGAATCCAGCTCATGGTGGTGTGTTTGACTTTTTGAATCCATTTAATATTAAATAGAAATTAGGTTATTTATTTAAAAATATTTAGTTTCTGGTCAAACAAGAGTTCACGGTCAAGGATCTGTTTAGGGCCGTAAACTCGGTTTACGGTCGAAGTTTACGGTTAATGTATACCGTCGATGAGTTTAAGTTTCTGGTTGTTGAAGATGCTCTATTTACGGCCTAAGAACCAAGCTTACGGTTCAAGAACAGAAAAGAGTTTGCGGCCGTAATAAAAGTTTACGGCCGTAAGCTCTGGCTGTAATCTCCAAGAAGTTCTAGAAAAATGAAACTTTTTGAGTTAATTATGAAACCCTTTCGCAGCAGAAACCACCTTATGTTTTCCCCTCAGCCTCGATTGTAAGGTCCTGAAATAGATCTTACCAGTGATCAAACAATACACACAATCGATAATAACAAAGAACAGTGTAGAAACAAGAATCTAAACAAGCTTGCGCACGCTTCTATTAGCAAAAACGTCTGGTACAGCTTGTGGAATAGCAACCGAAACTCTATGGCATCAACAACCATTAAACGACCTAGCACACCTCTATTTATAATAGACCTGGGTTAGCCTTGGGTTTACGGCCGTAAACAAGCTTACGACCGTAAACTCATACACAGACTACCAAAAATGTGTATTTATACAAAAGACCCTATTACGGTGAAAGCCTAAACCAAACCATTAAGTAGACCCTTCAGCATGAGTCCAAATAAACCATAAAGATCACATTTTTATGCCTTTGGGACACCTAAAATGTCCAGATCCATAATATCAAACCTCTAAAACAACCATAGCTCACAAGAACTACCAAAAGAGGCTAAAAAGACTATGAACAAACCCAAAAGAAGATCTCACCAAAGAGTGAGTAAGATAGAGACTTTATACCTTCAAGATCACGAAAAGATGATGTAATTTCTAGATATCTAAGCTCCTTTCAAAATAGTGAGTTTTCAACCTGCTCCTTCTCTTGCACAAGCCACTGTAAACACTCTTCCAAGCTCCAAGACTCACTTAAGGAACTCTAGGGTTTCAAGGTAGATGAAAGGGGATATATGCTGATTTAA